>NC_059169.1:12311818-12633181 GCF_019923935.1 Bubalus bubalis | reverse complement strand
GCCTTGGGTAATCCGTGCAGCCTCTGGTCTAAATTGCTTTCACCTGTAAGACTGTGCGGTTCTCGCTGCCAGGCTCGCTTCTCACAGGTGTTGAGGAGATTAAAGCAGACAGTGTGTGTGAGAACGGTTTGGAGAACAGCCCAACCTTTCACAGATGTAAGGTATTACTGTCACTAATAATAACAACAACAATAATAATATAGTGGCCATCTCTGAAAATCACTCTATTTTTTTTAACTTTTCAACTTCAACGAAAAACACTCTTGATAAGAAAAAAGAGAAAATATTTAATTGAATCTATCTTCATAAAGTCTATGAACTTTTAACTTTCACATGAAAGAAAACATATACTTTTCCAGTCTATATTCAAAATAGAGACTATATTTGCCTTCACTTAATAAGATTTTTATACCTCTATTGTTATATTGCTATGCTAATTACATTCCTGTTATAGAACCAATGGATAATCTTTTTGGGGAGGGACTTTATTAATACTAACTTTTACGGTACTAATGATAGCTGCTATTTTTGAAATCCAGCTATGGGAAGTAAGAAAGAAATAACATCTTGCTCAGCCCAACTCTTTCAGCTAAGTAGTTTTACTTCCCTTCTGCAGAAAAGCTCAGGGTAAAAATTTCCTGCCCAGGGTAAAAATGAATAACTGGCCAACCTCAGGATTTTGAATTCATGTCTCCCTTTGTCTCATATTTGTGTTTTTACTTTTAAATAATACTCTCCGTGAACTTTATTACAGCTCTGCACCAGTAGAACAAACTGCAACATTCCTTTTTGATCATTAAATTAGATGAACAAGTCACATATTTGAGAAAGCAAAATCTAGCTAATTGCAAGACATTTGTTGATATCCAAAAAGGTTTGGGGAAATGAATTTTGAGGTTCTGACAGTACATGGAGAGTCAAGATACAACATGAATTTCTGTCACCATGCTGATCCGAGCTTCAAATGATCTACAAGGGAGGGATATTGGGAATTTGATTCAATAGAAAGTCAAAAATGGAGATATGGGGGAGGGCTCTTTTTTCTTAATGTTTATTTTGATCATTAGTCTTTAAGTTAATTATACAACTAGTACTAGGTTTTCTTAATATTTATTTTCACTCATTTATGACAGTGGTCTTCAAACTGGGCCGCACATCAAATCATGTAATAAAATTTTTAATGCAAATTTCAAGCCCCCCCTCAACCCAGATCTGTTAAGTCAGAATTTGTGATATCTCTATCTATGAAATTCCCCCCAGGCATTTCTGATCTAGCTGGTTCTTTGAATCACTGGTCTTTTTTGTGTGATTTATGACCTTTCAGAATTGATTCTCTTAAATCTTAACATTTTATCGTCCTTATACCATTTAGATCACTTGGCTTCCTTTCAATGGTACTGAATTATAAAAGCTACAGTTACTGAAAACCACAGCGTTCTATAATTATGACTCAAATGGGTTGAAAATGGAAAACATACACATATAAAATTTTGTAGAAAGTCAAGGAGGAAAAAAATCCTAGCTGCCATCAATTTCCCATGTTGAGACCTCATGTTGCAACTTTCTCCCAAAGTGAATTTTATGTCGGAGCCATAAAGATCTAAGAGCCCCTCGCGGGAACGCTGGCAGCAACTCTCGCAGGCCATTAGAATCTCCTCTCCATCCCCCCCCCACCCCCAGCCACTTCAGTAAAGACTTTCAGCCTAAGAGCTCCCCGTGCAAACTATCAATAATTCACTGTTTTCTAACATGATCACTTGTAAGAGATATTTTTCTGTTACTGCTGTCAACAAAAACCTGTTTAATTCACACAGATTATTATTTTCCCCATATGTTCCGAAACTCAGAGCTATAAATAGACAACAGGAATGTTACCCACAATGTACAAATAGAGAAGCAGCATGACATGGCCAACGGCGTTGTTCAGTATTAGAAAACCGCGTTAACGTGTAATTGCAAAAATCTGAAAACTGGTCCTAAAAATGAATAGGTTAAAAGTCATCCAATAACAAAAAACAAAACGATACGGTCCCAAATCAGTGCAAAATTTATTCTAAGAAAAATCTTTATCTAGCATCTTGAATTTTTAACATCGGCTCCTTTAAAGTGAAGCCAAGTTTGTTCTTCTCTTAAACGTACATTATTTCCTTTCTGAAAGGCGTCCTTTCAGGTGATGCTTTTGAAAACCATCATCCCGTCAACCCTCTAGTATATTTTGTCTTATCCCTGGACAAGGAGGACAGTGATAAAGAGGTTTTAACAGAGTGCTCTATGCCTTTATCACTGCCACGTTGACTTTGTGACCTAGGAAACCAAAGCAACTTTTTTTTTTTTTTGAAACTTTTAGTATTTTATTCATTTTCATAGTTTTACAGTATTAGTAAAAATAATGACCATTATAAGTAAGTATAAAATGGAAGTTGATGAAAAAATAATCCCAAGTCTTCCTTGACTCCCACCCTCCCACCAAAAAATCTAGCTATAGTATATGGCAAATATCCTTTTCACATATTATCTTTAGGCATATATTCACTTTGTAGTGGTGGATGGTTTAGTCGCTAAGTCGTGTCTGACTCTTGTGATCCCACGGACTGTAGCCTGCCAGGCTCCTCTGTCCATGGTGTTTTCCAGGCAAGATTACTGGAGTGGGGGTTGCCATTTCCTTCTCCACCAAAGCAGCTTTTAATGGCCAACAGAAAAGTTCAAGCTTTCCCATTCAACCTCTCAGGAAAAGAAGACCGGATCTAGACATAGTTGAGCTCGAGCAAGAAATAGGAGGTCTATGTGAAAACTGCCTATCAATTTGGGGATTTTACATGCTAGTGATGGAGGCATACTGGTAAGTCTGAGCAAAATAAAATACCAAATAATCCCCAGTTCTTGAGAGTGTACAAACTGGATCAGTCTGAAAATCAGTCTATATTCATGGTGTTTGTTTTCTCTTCTCCCTTTGAGAGACATGTAGAACACATCACAGATCATGAGTCAGAGTTCCATAAATTTTACTGTCTTCATGTTGCAACACTCACTAGTGTGGAATGATGAGCCGCTGGAATGGAATAACCATTTTCTTTTCTTGAGAACACTTCCATGGGGATAAAAGTTTAAGCCGGTTCCTATAGTTAGGTTTCTATGACATTCTCCTTTGTGTTTATATGGTTTGGAAAAGAGAGGGTCTATATGGATTTCATTTTTATTAAGCACAAACAGAGAGGCTTAAAGAATTTTCACAGTTCAGCACTGATTTTTGCAACTAACACAGAGAGTCTTATATGCAGTGAGTAAATGTTGCTGGTGATTTTTTAAAGTTTTATTCTAAAGAAGTCTTTGTCCTGTGTTATCTTCCTTTAACAGCCCACTTTTCCTGTAGGTCCCGCAATAGGGACAAATACGGCGATTAGTTTTGCTCCTTACTTAGCACCTGTAACCCCTGGAGTTGGGTTAGTCCCAACGGAAATTCTACCCACCACACCTGTTATTGTTCCCGGAAGTCCACCTGTCACTGTCCCGGGCTCAACTGCAACTCAGAAACTTCTCAGGACTGACAAACTAGAGGTACTTCAATTATGTTTGTGTTTTGAGATGCCTTTGGGGGTAGCAGTGTACTTCTATGGAAGTGAATGCTTGTAAGATACCAATTCAGTCTTGCAAAACAGCCACGCACACAGATTCACCTAAAAGTCGCGTATTTCATAATGCTTCTGTTTGAATTGAAGGCCAAGTATAAAGGAAATTAGTCTGTGGGAAAAGAATAAGTTCAATACAAATAAAAATCGATCGTGTGGAATGTGTATTCAGAGGCAAAATATGCAACAACCAATCACTATGTGGGTCATGGAAGTGGCTCCCAAGGGTTCCAGCTGTGTCAGGCATGAACCTTTGCTGGATCTTGGAAAGGTCTGGGAATGAGCAGCTTAGGAAGCCAGCAGCCAGGATGAAGGGGACACTCAGGTCAGAGGCGGGAGGAAGTAGGACAATGACTACAGACCAACTGGTGTGATCATGTTTCAGTACTTTAAGAGCTAGTATGGCTGCTCCAGCGCGCTCCAGCCCCGGTTGTATGTAGGTAAACAAGGGGAGCTAGAGCCTGGGAGAGTCTAATTATTGATTTGAGATATTTTCTTTAACTGACATTCAAGTCTTCTAGAAAAGTCAAGAAAACAAATTCATATATTTATAAAATGTAATTCTTAAATCAGGAGTCAAACCAGCTCACCTGGGTTTAACTTTACTGGGTTAAATTTCTTTTTAATCAGGGCATCCATTTATCTTAACTACTCCATCCTCTGATATTTAATAGAGCATTTTATATGGAGTATAAAGAATCTGATAGATTTTTCAAAGGGCTCCTTAAATTCGATCACCAATTGTAGTTAGGTGATACATATGTAAGATTAGGATATATACTGTGCTTTATCTTGGGATCATTCGAGAATGATTTTTTCAATGTTGATTTGTTTAAATATTTACTCTATAAATCTTGAAAGTGATAAAATGTTGCCTAATACCAGCTTCCTTCTGAAGTATATGGATCCCCAAATGAAAAGACTATAAACTCACATCACTACAGTTTTGATCCAGCCTACCCCTGTGATTATTGAACAGACCTTTCACGGGACTGGAAAAGTGTTTGGGGCGCCACCTGGTGGACCTGTGAAGCTTTCGTGTTCAGTACGTGACTGTGTGGTTTAGAAAACAAATTAAATCAGTCGAGTTGGGAACAAGTTGTCCTTCCCAACAGGATTGGCAGACAAAGACATATATAAAAGTGATTCACGAAGACTTGAGCAAAGCAGCTTGCAATTTATTTCAAAGCAGGAATGAAGTCGGTTGCACACAGAGCCCCTAGGTAAATGCTCTACACCCAATGCAGTCTCAGTCTCGAGTCATTCCACTTACAAGGGGAGGCTTACTCACAATCTGTGGGAACGGCTTAGTAATTTTTCTTTGTACATTTTATGAGCTAAAGATGGAATGTTGGATAATATCCAAAGTAGAAGGAAACAATAATTTTGTGATTTATCTGCTTGGCCTCCAAACTTGCCTGGCCACTGGTCAGTGAAACTGTATTTCCCAAGTATATTTGACTCTCACAAGCCTTCCAGTGTCATGTCAGTGACCCTTCCTATAAGTCACTAGTGATCAAGATGTGAACCACCACTTAAGCACATCAACACTGGATGTAGAGCCTGAGAAGAAATTACCATTTCACTAATAATTTTTCTCTGATACAGATATTTATAACTTGTATGTTTCTTATTTGTGTTATTTCATGTTATTGATATTTAGGGCAAGATTAAGAATGCTCTTTAAATTCCAAGGAAAATTTTCTTTATACCGTTAACTCTTGATCCATGGGAATTCTCAGAGGATGGAGCATTTTAGTTACTAGAGATTTCAGGATAATTAAGGACTGAAGAAAAAGAAAAAGAAACATCAACACTTCAAAATCTATCCTACTTCCTTCCCCCAGGCCCTGATTTATCTCGTCCCATATTTCTCTCCTTTTTATCTTTTCTTTATTGTCAAAAATAATAATATTGTGACTGAAATGAAAGTTTTGATGTCTTGGGTATCATAGTTCTTCTAATCTATGATTAGAAGCCCACCTTATCTTGTAGAGCAGGAGAGATTTAGGGGAAAACGGGAGTATTCACATTCACCCTGCCCCCCACTTCCCATCCTCAGGGAGGAGAAACAAGTTTGTCACTTCTCCTTAATTCTTTTTGGAATTGTGCAGCTATGATGTTGTGGCTGGATCCTTGGTGAAATAATCCCTCCACGCAAAAAACCCCGCAACTTCCCAGAGTTGTCATGGTAGGAGATGTAGTTATATACAGAAGACCAGATTTTATACATACATATATGTGTGTGTATATAATCTCTGAATTAGTATATATATAACATATTTTCTTTCCTTCCTTCCCTTCTCTATAAAAATAAATAAATATAAATAAAACCCAAGAACAATGGGAGCCTTGTTGATTTTTCTGTTATCTTAGCTGAAGTGTAGATTTTTAGTTCCTTGCTCAATACAGTTTCTCACCCCAGAAAACAGGGCGAAGCAAAACTCAAGTGATCATAGTTTGCCCGGGATTCCAGTGACTTGGGTTCTGGATAATCGAATGTTGATTGTAAATGGCACAAAAGCCAGCATTCAAAGAACGGGAAAGCATCTTCTTCTTCTTCTTTTTTTTTTTACTGCATCGCATGCTCCTCTCCCCCCGTGTCCTAGGTCTGCAGGGAGTTCCAGCGAGGAAACTGTGCCCGGGGAGAGACCGACTGCCGCTTTGCACACCCCGCCGACAGCACCATGGTCGACACAAACGACAACACCGTAACCGTTTGTATGGATTACATAAAGGGGCGTTGCATGAGGGAGAAATGCAAATATTTTCACCCTCCTGCACACTTGCAGGCCAAAATCAAAGCTGCGCAGCACCAAGCCAACCAGGCCGCGGTGGCCGCCCAGGCAGCCGCGGCCGCGGCCACAGTCATGGTAAGTGGGGCGCGCGCGCCGCGCACCTTCCCCGAAGCCCGCGCGCCCGGAGCCGCGCCTTCCGCGCGGGCACGCGCACGCGCGCCTCGCCGCCGGGAGCGGGGCCGGCTGGCGCTCCCGCTGCTCCGCTGCCTCCGTCCTGTCGTGGTTTCCCCGCCCCGCCCGTTTCGTTTTCGTTTTGTTCCGTTCTTCCCTACTTCCCTTCGCAGCACAATAAGTAAATCCCTCAGGCGGGCGCAGGGAAGCCGGGGGCGGGTGCGAGGGCCCCTCCCCAAGCCCAGCGCGCCTCTCGGAGCGCGGACGCGGGCGGGACCGGGCTAGAAGGACCAGGGAGGCGGCCCGGAGCCGGGGAGAGAGAAGAACCGGGCGGAGGATGGACCCGGGCCGGGAGCCACTGCCCCTATTTTTTTGCTCCCCACTTCTTGTTACTTATTACAAAGGCCATGCTGCAAACTCGCTCTCTCCCTAAAAGAAAATTTATGCAGAACATCAAGTCATGAAACAGATGAAGATGGAGCTGTATGGATGGTGCTTTGAAAAATAATAATAAAATAAAAGGCCAGGAAGCTAGCCCCAAGTCCCCTGAGTTAAAGGCACAGGCCTCCCCAAGCACCTCTGGGAGCCTGTTAAAGCTCGACTCAGGCCCCCCGCCCCAGACCTTTGGGATCAGGATTTAAATTTTCAAACATTCCCCAGGTGGATTGTATACATAGTAACGTTTGAGAAGCAGCTGCCTAGAACACGCTGTTGTTCGGTCGCTAAGTGAAGTCCGACTCTTTGCAACCCCGTGGACTGCTCTTGCCAGGCTTCTGTAGTCTGGGATTACCTGAGGGCACGTGAAAGTTTCTGAGGGCAGCCACTTCCCCCAGGCTTCTTATTTGGGTGTGACCCGGGCATGCGCCTTTTCTTTTCCAGCTCCCCGGGAGTCCGTTGTGCCGCAAAGTTTGAGCACCACCAGCACAGGGTTGTAGAATTAATCTGTTGTGGTGTGGATCTCTGGCTTGACGTCAGTGTGTTTTAATGTGTGATAGACACTGGATAATCCATGAGACCTGGCGCTCATCGGGCACTTGCTGGATGGAATAAATAAATTAGGCAGTTTTCCTTGCCCTCGCGGAGCTTGGAGTTCAGTAAGTGACAGGGATAACTGTCCTCCATGACGTGATGGAAATGCATCATGGGGTCCAGCTTCTAGAACTATGAAAAAAATCAGTCCTTATTCCTTAGATAACCTGTTAAATACAACAAACCACGGGTACTAACCTTTAGCGCTGAGCCCTGAATTTATCTGAGTTATCTGAGCCTTGATTTATCTGCCTGTTACCTAGAAGTGGGTTTCCCTGGTGGCTCAGAGGGTAAAGAATCTGCCTGCAAAGCAGGAGACCTAGGTTCGATCCCTGGGTGGGGAAGATCCCCTGGAGAAGGAAGGGAATGGTAAGTCATCCCAGTATTCTTCCTTGAAGAATTCCATGGACACAGGAGCCTGGCTGGCTACAATCTGTGGGGTTGCAAAGAGTCAGATACAAGTGAGCGACTAACACAACACACACTACTTGCAGTCCTAACATCTGCATAATCAACATGTTCTTGAATCACTGAAGGAGAGAAGTGGCAGTCCTAACATCTACATAATCAATATGTTCTTGAATCATTGAAGGAGCAGTGTACCTAGAATAAGTCAATGGTAGATGACCTGGGTTGATGGAGATTAAGAGAAGAAATGCCATTACATTTATACACACCACCTGATTTCTTTAAATTGCCAGTCTACGTGCCCTTTTCCGTGCAGTTGCACACCCTTCTCATCCGAGTGCACAAAGGCTGTTAGAGTGGATGTCAGTATGTTTAGTTACTGTAGTTGCCTCGATTGTTACACTGTGCTGGGCTTGGAGTCCTGATACTTCAGGTGGGCTTGCAGCATCATCAAAGACAACCCAAAGGAATGTAGTTTCAGAACAAACGCATCAGGTTCTTTCTGACAATGACATGAAAGTTACTGAATCTGCAGTGTCTTTTGAAAGTGAGAGGCTCATTTGAAACCAGTTACAGTTGGATGAAGTCAAAGTCTTCTTACTCTAGTAACAAGATTACTCAGCACCATGAAGGAAAAATGATTATCTTATTTCTTTAGGAGAATGAATGGGTGTGATGATTGCAGCCAGAAGATATTAGTATTCCATTCACCTGGGTTCCATGCCTGAGCTCCAAGAATTTCTGTAGTGTAGTTTTTACTGTTGTCCAGGAATGTCTGCTTCTTTTGATTAATTGGACCCTGACAATGAATTCAAAGCTTTGAGTCCAGAAAAAGAGGCATCTCTTCCTTCAGAGCCTTATACTTGTCCAATACCTCTTAAAACATGGCATCATCCTCACCAGAATTTTTCAAATGTGAAAATAAGTCAGAGCTTCTCTTTGATAATTTTAACACAAAGGATATCTGGTCTTCAAGACAACAGTCTTTCTTCACACACAGACATATACACACACACACACACACCCCCCATAATGGGGCTGCACCAGAAGATACTTATTTTGAAAAAGGAAACAAGACCAGCTGCCATCAGCTAGTCACGAAAACATGTTCAGGAACTTTGAATTCCATCCTACTTGTCCATATCCCTTTCTTCTGCATTGAAGTAGCAGCTCTGGTTACTGTCATCCACGATTCTTGACTCCTCAGGTTTGGTCTTTACCTCTAAGGCCGGGCAATTGGTTCGCTTGCCTTGAAGTTGGCTTGCTCCTTGATCCAGAAAATGAAATGCCTGGCTACATGCACAGATGCTATAGAGAAGGCTCGGAGAGGGGACAGAGGATCAGAAATGTTGGTGAAGCCAGCTAGAATGGATGCTCAGTATCTGGCACATAGTAGGGGATCAATTAAAGAGAATCTGGTTCTCTGCGTAGGTGCCTAAGGATGCTCCCAAGGTTCACTGGCCTTGGGGATCTCTGAGGTCTGCTCTAAGCCTCAAGATTTTTCAATATAGGTAAACATATGGCTGCAGTCACATAATATCCTCTAAAACAGAACATCTGTGTACTACAAAGGCACATTATATAACATATAACTGTATGATTATTCACCCATACAGTTTTTAAAATACATTCCACACATATCCCTCAAAGCGTGAGACATGCAAGATATTTATATGTCCACTCCAGGAGCTGTGTGTTTCCTTGAAAAGACAAGATATTTGCATCTAGTAAAGAAACCCAAGTGAGTGGTAGAAAGAGAGATGCTCTCCGTGTCCAGCTCACTTTAGAGCTCTCAGCTTCTTTAAATTCCTAGTTTATTATAATTTCGATGGAAATTACATTCATCAAATGCAGATTGGAAAAAAGAGGACATTAGCCTTTCAGGTGATTATCCTAGGGAGAAATACTTAATATCTCTTTTTCTACTCGGAGACTTCGTTAAATGATCTTTTGTTCAAAATTTTGTTCACGAGCACCAGGCTTTAGAGACATAATCACTCTCCTAGTTAGCATATCAGAAAAGATCAACCCAAGAGTAGGTGTGTTGTTTATCTCCCAAGGACTGAAAAAGTGAAGGGAAGAATGGAATCCAGAAAGTCCAGGCCAAAATGATTTTGAGTTTAACCATCCAGTTAATAAGCTTTCCTGTGGCTCAGACAGTAAAGAATCTGCCTGCAATGTGGGAGACCCAGGTTTGATCCCTGAATTGGGAAGACCCCCCTGGAGAAGGGAATGGCAACCCACTCCAATATTCTTGCCCGGAGAACCCCATGGTCAGAGGAGCCTGGTGGGCTACAGTCTGTGGGGTCGCAGAGTCCAACACGACTGAGTGACTGACGCGTTCACTTTGTTTGATCCAGTTAATGTTAGTGCACTCTGTGAGAACAGGCTATGGAGCCTTATGTAGTTAGTATAGGCTCTTGTAAGCAAAAAAAATTTTTTATTATCTAGCAATGTAAAAATATATTGGAATAAAAAAATAAAAGTGGTGTCATGAAAGTTACATCATGGCAGACTGACATTGGAGAAAAGAATATGCAAAGCTTTCTTGTTCTGAATCTTGTTGGTTTTTTCAGATGTTCACAGTTCTGCCTGTAGAACGATGATTTTCTCTGTGATGGCCTCTATCCAGACTGCCTTCCAAAACATCTTTTCCATTGGCCATTCTAAACCTCTTCTCTCCCTACAGTCCTTTCCACTTTATTTCTAGTCCCCCGCCACCAACTCACCCTTAGCCCTTTATCTCCTGTCACTTTCATACTTTTAATCCTGAAACATCAAATGATGAAGAACAGCTCTTTATTGGCCAAGGAAAATGTCATTCATTGTTCCCATTTTAAGGGTTAAATACTATCCCATTTTCTTCTAAATGCCATACTTGTAACTCAGAGCTTTAGAATAAAACATTTTGTATTTGTTATACAAGCCTTGGGGATTTACCTATTGTGCTAAACATAGAAAAGGGGTATTTCATTTTTTTTTTTTTTTGCATTGGAGCTATTCCTTTGACTTTATTTTCATAGAATTCCATCATAAAATTTTTAGATTTCTTACAACAGTTATCAAGGAACAGGAAGATTTTCTCATCGTGGTCTAAATCAATCACTATTTATTATTATTTCAGCTGTTTAAATGAAACTATCTGCCCAAAGGATGGTTATAAGTTAAAGATATTATCTTACTTCTTATATTCCAAGCAGTTCATTGCTATTTTTTAGCTGTTTTTGCTATTTTTAGCTATTGTACCTGTTCTAGCCAAGAGTTCCACCTCTCATTAAGTGGGTTGGTCACTGATTGTAGTTAAAAGTACAAATAGAATTATTAGATAAAATTATTTTGATACCCGAGGACATCAAATACCCTTTAAAGGGTATTTTCTCAGTGTAATCCCGGTAAGTTGTTTGCCATAAATTGAATAGAAATTTCAGATGTGGTGGAAAACAGAATGGAAGATAAGTTAGTCATTAGAAACCATACGGTGGAATGAAATGGAAATTTGAGAAACCTACTCTTCAAATTCAAAACTTGTTAAGTTTGGAAGCTTACTGCATATTGCCAGATGCACACTAGCAGAGTGAAGAGAAAAATTGAGACAATTATCCACATAATTCAGACAAAAAATTAAGATCCAAACCCAAACCGTTTTGCCTAGATAATCTTGTGTTTGAATATTTTTTTGCCTGAATTGTTTGTCTCAGTTTGCCACTTCATTTTGTTAGGCTAGATCATCATTAAAACTTACGTTTATGAAAGTTAAAGACGTAATTTTTTTTTCAACTTGGATCTTATACATAGTGCATTCATTATTTTATATTTGAAAACTAACTTATCAGAAGTTCTTCAATCCTGTGGCCCTTGAAAGTTTTGCATTTTTTTCTGAAGCAATATAAAAATGCTTATGGTGTGTATGCAAGCTGCTGTTTAATTAACTTTCCTGAATTTCAAACATCTATATTTTACTCTCTTATATGCTTTTAACTAAGGTATAGTAGATGCATTTTTGCTTCAATACTAATTTAAGGTGTAATATTCATTTCTTTAGAGAACATTTTTGTTGTTGTGCATGCCTAGTGTTTTGTACGTTGTATATTGCATTCAGAATATTTTTTTCCTTCTCACCTATCCACAATGCAATGCCGTTCCCATGATGCACCTCTGCTTGCTGTTTACCTGTATGTTAATTCGCTTGAATCCCATTGGCCCACTGCCATCATGTGCTCGCTGCCTGTTATTAAAAGACTCAGTCGACTGCCAAAGCAATGAAGCGACCTCTCGAAGCATCTGTAGACCTGGTACTTTGACCTTTCACCTTTCGCTTTGCATGTAGCTTTTCAGAGAACCATCGAGATTTGTATTACTTGTAAAATATCGGTTGCAAACAATCATTATGTTTAATGAGAAAAATTCAATAAGGTGTTTAGCCATCTCATTTTCATATGTAATATGTGGAATAAATTAATCCTAACCAATTTTAATACCTTTTCCAAAAGAGTGAAGCAAATTTAAATTACTTGGCTCATAAAAAATGCTCATGATAATCCTAATTAACCTTTAAATTCAAGAAATTGCCATTTTTAGTTAAAGAAAAGAATAGGTATTAATATTCATAACACAAATGCTTCCTCCCCCTCCCCCCCTTAGAATAGTTTAACTCATTTTAAAAGCTGAAGTCATTTTTCGCTGTTGTTGCTTGATAGTTTTTCTTTTCCTTAGTTAAGATGCTACCGTTTTGGGGTTACCGAAGTCATGCTTTCGCTCGCAATAACAAGTTCTCACTCATTCGACATTGCCGCTGTTTAAATTAAGGTGCATGGCAGAGGCATCTCCTTAGCTGTCGTTTTTTAAAAGTTTGTTGCGATTGATGATCTCTGTAGACACTGAAGGCGTGTTTACTTTGAGTTATACATGTCTTCTCCGATTCTTCACTTCTAGGCCTTCCCTCCTGGTGCTCTTCATCCTTTACCAAAGAGACAAGCACTTGAAAAAAGCAACGGTGCGAGCACCGTGTTTAACCCCAGCGTCTTGCACTACCAGCAGGCTCTCAGCAGTGCCCAGCTGCAGCAGCACCCCGCGTTCATCCCCACAGGTGCGTGCCCTGGCAGTCCCAAGTCCTGTGTCCCTGTGCCCTCCGTCATGTGCTTTCTTTCTCATTCCTTTAAGCTGTTTGGTGGCATCTAGTTTGCTTTTTCAAAGGTACGATAAATACAGCCTGACACTTGTCATTGTCCTAGCTATCTAGATAATTTACCTTGCTTGGGAAGATAGCTAAAGACGGTTAGGATTCTAAAGCCAAATATTCTGTAGAGTTAAGTGACCGACTGAACCTATGAGAAGCAAATAGCAGTTAGGGCTTTGGGTTTCTCGTATTTACACGAACTGTGTAAAATTGTTTATGTAAAGAAGACCTCTTATGTGTGACAATTGAAACTTGTCATTAACCCTGAATGACCTAAAAATAGCAATTCCAGTAAATACTAACCTTTTTTTTTCTATTCCTATTCAGAGCACTAAAAAAAACAAAAACAAAAAAACAAAATGAGGCTATTCAAATTAAAGCAATCCTCTACTCATATTTTTACATCCATTCTCTCTCTTTTGCCATCCTTCTCAATTTCCACCAAGTTCACAAATATAGAAACCTCTTATCCTCAGTTTCTAAGCCAATGCCTGATAATAGTAGGTGCTAAGGTGCTTAACTCTGTCGTTCTACTAAGAAATGAATTCTATTAATCATAGAATCTTGAAGGTTAAAGGAGTCTTAGTGATCTCTGCATCCAGTTGATTGTTTTACAGATGAGAAAGCTGAGGCCCCCCAAATGTGAAGTGACTTCCCAAGGTGGCAGGACTAATGAGAAAAAGACCTAGAACCCAGTTACCCTGAGACCAGTTTGATTTACATGACATGACACCAGCCGGCCTCCGTATGTGGAGGCCAGAGTCCTCTTTTGGAGTCTGGTGTAAAACATCAGATAAAAGTGAAGAAGCAAAAATACAATACATGCCAACCCTCCTCCATGTTTTTACCCACCTCCCTGACCACAGACCTATATACATGTACAAACACAAAGAGTCACCATAAATGGCTGGGGTTTTGACCTTTTAATCTGAGCTAAACGCAGGGATAATATCTGCAAAATAAACTTTGCTAGAGGATCCAAAAAAAAATTTTTTTTAAAAGAACCAGGAGTGACTTAAGCTTTAGTGAGAAGACTGTCCATTGAATTCTTAGTTTGAAGTCAAAATTTTCATCCCGTGATAGTGACTTAAAGGTCAATATAGATGAAGAACAATTTTATCCTAAAGAAGCATACTGATCCCAATCCACTTGGGTGGACTTTTCAGGTTTCTTACCCGTTTTCTTAAATACTGTAGCATATCTGGAATTAACATAGGAGGGAGTTGAATAAATATTTCTATCCTATTCTTCATATAAAATCTATACTTTGAAATGAATTATTATTAAGAGTATTTAGATTGTAGTATATTTAGATTGTAGTAAAAATATCAACTGAGTACAGTGGTTCTTAGCGTACAGTTTTCTTAGTTTAGTTCTCTTAACATAAATAGACTCACAGACCTATAGAGTGAGTCTCTAAATCAGTAATTATCAGGGCTTCACTCTTGTCCGATTTCAGCCTTAATTGGTGACATTTAAGGGCAGTTGTAGCATAGCAGTAATAGTACTTGTAATCCACTTGAAGGCACATGTTTATAAAATAATTACTAGAAGTTAAACTTTTCTTGAGGTTCTGTGTGGTTTCTCCAAGTGTCTTATTTTATAGACCTCATCACTAGATGTTTTAAGGGAGAAAAAAATATGGAAGAATATACTGAGGGGGAAAACAGAAAAAGGCAAGTCCTTTCTGAAGACTGGGTAGTAAAGCCACCGCCATTTCCTGGGAATGCCTCTGAAACCCTGGAGCTAAGCCATGCAAAAGACTGAAGGCCTCTAACCCATACTTAACTCTTCCTCTTTTTGTCATATCACTGGAAGAATTCTCATTTAAAAATATTTCACCTGGAAACCACTTAAAGACTGCCAAAGCACGAACAAATAACATCCCTGTTTTGCCATGACCTGATTAGAGTTGGTGAGACACGTGTAGAGGGCCCAAAGGCCGTGCTGGGTGCTGTGGTTGTGCACTTCCGCCCTCTGCTGGACTCTTTAAGAACTGTTCAAATGTGTCCAGCAACCCTCTGTTGAGTGAGCTTTGGGAGCCGAACAGTGGGTCCTAGTCCACTTAATTCTGTGGTTTAGAAGTATTTACATCTGTAACATGATATAAATATCGTGAACAGACATGTGGATCTCATGCTCTGAAGCGTATTTCAACTTCTGTGAAGTTTTCACATGTTTCTTTTAAATGATGAAAGAATAATTTTATTAAAAGGATTTTAGCATAAGTCCTGGGCTTCCCAGATGGCTCAGTGGTAAAGAATACGCCTCCCAATGCAAGAGAGGCAGGAAACTCGGGTTCGAGCTCTGGGTCGGGAAGATCCTTTGGAGGAGGAAATGGCCACCCACTCCAATATTCTTGCCTGGAAAATTCCATGGACAGAGGAGCCTGGAGGGCTATAGTCCATGGGGTCTCAAAGAGTCAGATGTGACTGAGTGCACTTGCAAACACACACACACACACAGCATAGTCCATCCCTTAGTTAATTCCATAACAGAAAATTCAGTGTTTATTTTCCTGTAGTTTTTATTTCAGCTTTCTTTCTCATAGGCCACATTTTTAGCCTAATTTAAGATGACAATGATGATAATCAGTCTTTGTTAATCATTGTTGTTTTAAATCCTGCAAATTAAATGATGATGCTCAAAACTTTTTTTGATGATGCTCAAAAAAAATTTTTTTAATTGGTAAATGAAGGGCTCATTACTTTTAAATTAACTGATTTTTCTATAAATACATTAACAATTATCATAAAGATGAAACAAAAAATGTTTATGTTCTCCTGGAAGTTATGCTTTATTGAAAGGTCATTCGCAATGAAGTTTTTAATATACTGCTAAAATTCTCCCATTGATACAATGTGACTTTGAATTTTAGGAACTCTGCCTCCAGGCTGGGGAAATACTAATATAAAATATTATGCAAAATATGGGATTCTTCCCCAAACCCATGGTAATATAATTATCACCCTGGTTGATGCCCTAGCACATTGGCAGTGAGTGGGATTTTTCCTTTTTTGATAGGAATTATTTTAACCTAGTGGTTATACTTTTCCTTTGCTCTGTTAGGAAAGTGACAAAAACCACACACAAAAATAGCAGCATAATAATTCTTGACATTTCTCTGACAGGTTTATTCTGAGTTCCTGTAAGTGTTCTTATCACATTACTCTTCAGGATAGTTCTGCCAGTGGAAGGCATAATTATTTGCATTTTGCAGATGGGAAAACTGAGGCTGTGCTTATGCTGCAAAGTGGAATATATGATTTATGGACGTGTCCCGATAATCCTACTCAGAGATTGTAGACTTGAAATATTTGTGCAACTGAAGCAGAAGACATTTGAAAAGTCTTTGTTGATAGAATTAATGCCTTAGTGAAATGCTTCTATCAGGCGGAACAGAGATGGCCCACTGACTCTCACTGACTTAGTTCATTAAGTTGGAAATACAGAGTAAGGAGGACAGGGCGGTGCTAGCGCAGATCTTCCCTGATGATCAGAAACCATACTCTTACATAAGCTTCTCACACATCTTGATGAAAGATTGGTCAGTGTTTAGTGGAAACGCTATGTATATAACCACAGCAGAATGTATTTATCCTATTTAATTCAGCAAGCTGTTCTCGAACACATGGTCTGTTCTGGGTTCCAAAGGAGTAGGAGCACCCAAAGGAGTTCAGAACAAGGCAAAAGTCAAATCTCATGCAGAGCACCGTAGAGAATTGGAGAGTGAAGAAGAAAGAGACAGTGTATTTGGCCATCAGATCTACAGTAGGTGGTGGTGACAAGCGACATGCAGCAAGAAAGACTAACTTTGGAAAGAAAGACTTTCCAAAGGAGGAGAAATGTCCTTAGGACTTGGAGAGGAAAATTCTACCAGTGGGGGAAGAGCATCCCAGGCAGGGGGAAGAGCATGGATTGGGAAGAGTGTGTTTGAGGAATAACCAATTGTCCATTGTATCTCTAGTGTGACATACTGGAGAGGCTGTGTTGGTGAGGGGAGGGTGACAGTGGGGTGAAAAGGCAGAGATGGGGCTTAGAAAGAAATCAGGAGAAGAATCTGACATTGAGTAAGATAGCCACACACTGCAAAAATCATGTGTTTCAAATATTCATATCGGGCTTACCTGGTGGCTCAGCTGGTAAAGAATCCACCTGCATTGTGGGAGACCTGGGTTCAATCCCTGAGTTGGGAAGATCCCCTGGAGAAGGGAACAGCTACCCACTCCAGTATTCTGGCCTGGAGAATTCCATGGACTGTATAGTCCATGGGGTCGCAAAGAGTTGGACACGACTGAGCGACTTTCACAAAGTCTGTATCACTTTTGGCCCCATAGAGATGCTCATCACATTAATTAGGTTGAGTGTTTAAGCCACGTCCTGAACTGAGGACAAAGGATAGGCACCCCCTAGCCCAGTGTGGCTGCAGGAGCTGCTGTTGATGGTTTGCAACCCCGTGACATTTGTGTGTATTCCAGGAAAGCCCATCCATGTTGGAACGTAAAAGAATAACGTGAAATTTCTAAAGGAGTAACTTTGAATCCAGTCATAGTTGACTTTGAAATCGTTCACAAACTGGGTACTTTAATGAATTTTAGGAACAAGTTGCTCCCAACACACTCTCACTGGCAGATGAGAACATTCACTCAATTAACTGACTGCCTACTGTATACCCCATAGATGTAGACAGACATGAACCCTGCCCTCCAGAGTTTACAGCTGAAGAGGAGGGGTGGATTTCAGTGAACAGCCATATAAATGTATAATCAAAATTTTTATGAGTATAATGAATGAAAAAGTAAAGAGTTGAATAAGGTTTAAAATGGAAACTGATTTCAGTGGCATGTGAAGATAGGTAAAAGAACAAGTGAACAGTTTTTGGAAGAGGCAACATATACTTTAAGACTTGAAAATGGGATAAAGATGATTTTTAGGCAGAGGGCTTGGGAGAAGCCCAAAGGCAGGCCAAACGTGTGATGAATTTGGTTCAGAGAAATGACAGGCTAATCTGTCTGGAGCTTGGTGCCAGGGGGAAAGGGGTATAACATGAGCTGGGCAAACAGACTAGAACATGGGAACCTTTATCCTAAAAGCAATGAGAAGGCAGTGAATCATTTGCAGCAGAGAAGTGAACAGACCTCTATGGGGAAGGTTTACTCCACCAGCAGAATGGAGCCTGGACTAAATGGGGATGAGAATGGAGGCAGGACCAGTTAGGATGTTACTGCATATCCGAGCCCAGATGTCATGGTGAGAAGTGGCACTGGAGATGGACCAACAGACAAACAGAAGGTGCATTTTATAAGCAGAATTGCTCTGTCTGATTGGTGAGTTGGACCAGGGAATTTCACAAGGGAAAATGATATCCAGAAGAGCTTTCAGTTTAGGCTACAGCTGCTACATGGACAGTGATGTATCCCATCTAGCGTGTCTGGAGGTGCAGAAATGGGTGCTGTGGGAAATGCTTGGATGTATTAAATTTGAGATGCTTGTGAGATCTCCCAAGTAAAAAGTCTGGATAAGCAGTTAGATGGAATGACCTAGAGCTCAGGGGAGCAATCTGGGAGGGATACATAAATTTGGAAACCTTGAGCTTGTAGATTATATTTAAATCCTACATTGAATGATACCGTGGAATGAATGGTATACTAGAAGAAAAGTGTAGAGTAGCTGAAAAGGAATCAGTCTGAGCCCAAAAAACTCTAGTGTATAGAGATATAGAGTGTATGTGTTTTTGTGTGAGTCTCTGTCATCAGAAAATCCAGGAGAAAGAGAAAAGAGTGGTTTATTACAGAGAAGCCAAGTGCTAAATGTTACCATGACTCAGGAAGTTAGATGAAGATGGAAGTGCTCCAACTGACTGCAGAAATGACTTCGCAGTTTGAGTGGAGAGGTGAAAATGAAAGTCAGATTGGAGAGGACTGAAGAACAGATGGGGTCAAGGAAGTGAAAGTGTATGTATAGGTAACTTTCCAGAAGTTTCATTGTGAAGAAGGTTAGAAAGGTAGGGTGTCATGAACAGGATTTGGAGGTGCTTGTATGTGTTTCCAGCTGGATATATTAGCACATGTTTGCTGAAGAATCCAGGAGGAGCCCAGTTAAATAGCCTCTTTTTCTGACTAGTTATTAATATTGGCCTGATCAAAATACGACTGAGCGACTGATCTGATCTGATCAAAATACAGATCAAGCCAAAAGTCTCCCTCAGGTGTGATCAGTTCAGCAGAGAGAATAAAGACGTACACATCTCAGAGTCTTTATCTAGTGTTTCAGAAAGCAGTTGTAGAACCCTAAGTGGATATACCTACTTTGATTAAAAACTGCTTCTCTGGCAGCCACATGACACCCAATCTTCAGTTATCTAAATCCTTCCATTACCTTGATTTTCAAGGAGCTGAACCAGAAGTAGATAATTCCTTTTAATACCTTTCTTTTTTTTTGGTATTCCACAACATGCTTTATATTCATGGTCAGTTTTCTGATTCAAGTATATTAATAAGACCATCCACAGGTAAGACAGCTATTCCCAGGGAAGGACTGAAATCTAGCCCCCTCCTCGCTCCCTTCTACCTACCTAGACACCTACTTGAGGTTTCCTAGGAGTTTCGCCAAAGGTACCCCTCAGGGGTCACCTAGTAGCAACCATAACAAACCCCCTAACCCCAGTCCTGTCCCAGCCCCAGTTCTGCAGTTTTACAGAGCCTCTGCCTAAGCAGTGCTTAGTTTTATGGGAAGTCACCGCTCCTTTATCATAATGAATCTCATAATAGAAAATAGATCACACATATCCTGGTCAGCCTGTCAGGGGAACCTCTTCTACATTGAGGGCTTTCAAGCAGCAATCTAAAATTTACCCGACCCGCAACCCTTTGATTTGGAGGGTACAGAATCTTAATTACTGTTTTTATTTTCATATTGTCATTGACACAAAACATTCTACAATCACACAAGCAAACTCTTGATGCAATAAGGTCAGTGTGATCTAGTGAATACCAAACCTGACCTGGATTTTAGGAATAGATTTCTATTTCTAGCCTTACCCTTGACTCCCACGATGCATGACCTTGGAGTAGTTACTATGCCTCAGATTTTTCATCTGTAAAATACCCACTTCCTGCCTCGGAGGAGGAACTGGAGAATGTCTGTTAAGATACTGTGAGGTCTTAGAGAAAGGAGACCGCCGCATGATCACATGTCATTCTTATTCGAGTCATGTTGATGGAGATGAATCCATAGTATGAAAGGCAGCGAAGAATACCGGCTTAAAATAAGTCAGATATATCTGTGTCCGCACTGAAAATGTGAATGACTCTAAAAGACTGTGTTAACTAACCCTACTTATTTCTGGTTGTGCTTCAATCTCACTTTGAATGTTAACTCTAAACCGCTAACCTGTTTCTTTCCCTTTATTCACTTTTTTCCACCTACCATTGCATGACACGCAGGGTCAGTTTTGTGCATGACACCCGCTACCAGTATTGGTAGGTTCCAACCTTTTTTTATTTGTCTTTTATAGTGTGTACAGTACCTTCACTTGACTGAGATTTATTTCAGAGATGGTAGATAATGCTGTAGGAACTGGTAGATCTGAAGGCTTATTTGGCTTTAGAGTTAACGTTGAGGTTTTAAAATGTACTCATGTACTTAAGAAAATGACCGTTTTAATGTGACTAGAACAACCACTACAAGACATAAGACCACAAGTGCGAGTCTGCTTTTTAATGATCTGTATTTTGTTTCCATTTAGAGTTTATACGGTTTAGTGTAAGGGGGAGAAAAAGCTTACTTTATCAGAGAGGCAGGCTAATTTCATCAATGTTTTAAAGTTTCATGTGGTGTGCCTTTATCTCCTCTTTGCTGTGTGTTAGAGTTATCAGAGTTTCCCAGAAGTACTTATTTTAAAAGATTATACATGGATGTATTTTGAAAACAAATGTCACAACTGCCTTGCTTTACTATACTTTTTGATTTTGTGTTGATTTATTTGTAATGAGTATTTGTACCTTACTATTCCCATAGATGTTAACTTTTAATACATACATAAGTTATCCCCACACTTCCCAAGGCCTTGGTACAAAAATCTGTCTTAAGGACATGTGGATGAGTTCCATTTACAGTAAAGAAAAATAAATATTGGTAAAATTTGCCTATTTCACAGTGTGAAATATATATCTATTTCACAGTGTGTTAGAAATTACGTCAAGGCCATAATTTTTGTTTCACTGTTTATGGACCCAAATAAACCACAACCCCAGTAATTCCAGTTCAAACAGGCAGCCCCAAATTGACCCCCAAATTTCAATTTAACTGCAATTCATTCCAGGAAAATTCTGACTTGCCAAATTAGGCCTACATGTTGAGGTTCTGATGTTTTAGAATGATGATTAAAAAATGAATATCATATATTCTTACTTCATTTGGATATTACATTTTGCATTTTTAGAAGCACCCTTTATTATAGGCACCACAGGCTCTGAATTGGGAATGATCTATTGCTAGAAGTAAAAATGTTTATAAATACATCAACCAAAGTAATCTGCTTTGGCCTTTCTGGGAATCACTGATTATGTTTTAAAACTTCCTTTAATTGTACTTGTAATAAGCTATTTTCCCTTTTTTATTTCTCTCCCATGCTTCCTTGCTTTGCATTGTGATTGCATGCCATCTGCTGGTTTAACCCATGATGGCTTGCTGCTCTGATATTCACCATGCCAAAATACCACTTCTATTACCATAATGCTACACCCTCCTGTTCATTGCTCCCATGGTTCCCCTCCTGAAAGTACCCATGATGCACAGCGCTACGTCAGCCACTGTCTCTGCAGCAACAACTCCTGCAACAAGTGTCCCCTTCGCAGCAACAGCCACAGCCAATCAGGTTTGCTCCTTTTAAAGCTTTCTTTCACAAATCCCAAACTCTAAATGAGTGCTGATATTTAAAAAAAAAATTCTCGGTGAGAATTTTTTTTTCATGTTTATCCATCAAATTTTATTTTTTTGATTAGTTTATAGCCAGCATTTATGGACAGGTTGCACTTATTTAGAGTTAACATTTACTGCAAATAATGATGTAGCTATGTTTTGTGTTGCACTGTTTGTTTTCGTACCTAATATTGTGTAATTAACCTGACAGGCTTACATTCCTTTTAGTACAGCATTATGTATCCAGTGGTTTGTGAATTGTCACAGGGGGAAAAAAAAAAAAAAAATGAGAAAAGCATGCCCGGGGGTGCTATAAAACTGGCTGTATTTGGATTCAGTTCATTCAGACCCTGTTATCTGTTGTAGGGGAAAAGAAACATTCTCCTCTGAGGAAAGCCTCCCTTTTTCCCTTAGTGTCAAATCTGAGGTCTGAATGATTCTGGTTAACATTTCACCTTGGTCTTGTGTGCTCCTCAAACTCACTTGGTTCCCAAGTGAGAGCCAGACGGTACTGGAAGCAGAGTACCGGCCCACCGAGTTCACAAAGGCTGGATATAACCGATAAAGGGGCGTTTAATTCTTTTGGTTTAATGCATGTGCCAATAAGACCATGGATGGACTATTTCTCAGTGAGGGCCAGTTGGCTGTTTCCTGTCGCCACGGGCTGACTGTAACCCTAACCCCAGCCAACCAACTTGCAAATGTGTGCGCTCAGGGTCCCAGGAGAGGAGTATGAGCGTCAGCTCTCGCTTGCCCAGAAAAAAAAAAAAATCAACACTTGATTGCGCATGCGCTCCCTTCACAGACGTGCCGCGTTTTGTTTTTTTGTTTTGTTTTGTTTTTTAACAAAATCGACTGTACTGATAAAAGATGACAAGAAGTATAGGAAGAAGGGGTGGGGGAAGGTCCCAGGGAATGGAAGAAATTGGGAAAAATCATGTCTGGGTATAAATGGCAGATTCCAAACTCTATTCTGCAGGCGGGAAGGGCTGATTCACACTTCCTTCCTTGTTCAAGTTAATAAGCGTTGCCAGAGCTGTAGGTCTCATCACTGAAAAGACAGGTGTGAGTGCCCTTGAATGAAGAAACGAAGGCAAAGTCTGTGAGCTCCCCCCGTGTCCTCTGAAGGTGATAGAGCAAAAAGGAACAAAGGCGGGAGGGGAGAGAGGCCAGGTGGGCACTCAAGCAATGCCAGCTAGTGACGGCGCCTCAGCTCATCACTCAGCACCTCAACAAGCCAGCTTCCCTCTCAGGAGAGCCAGCTCGGCTTCCAAACAGATGTAACAAAGAACATCACATCAGTTCTTAGCTGGAGGGTTGTTTTTTTTTTTTTTTTCAAACGATAGGATAGGAGAAGGGAGAGACAGTGTGCGTCCTTCCATTACTAGATTCAAAGCTCCTCTTTTTACTTGGTCCCTCTTAGTAGGGGAACTGGAAATGTTTCTTTTATGTCTAAGTCTAGCCTTCTTGAGCTATGTTTTTGTGATTTTTGACAGAAGTTTTGCTGTAAGGTCCGTTCATAAGAAAACAAGTTTCAAGTGGAATATAGTTTTGGTTACAGAGGAATTTAACATTATATTTTATGGCAAGTTAAGCACTTTTAATACAGAGAGCTCTTTCTTGGGAATAAAAAGGAAGTCAAGATAAATACTTTGGAGTTTTAGGTTATGTCCCTTTATTATGATAAATTCTTGATCCTGTATCATAAATATTTTTGCAACCTAGTGATTTTTTTGGCCCCGTTTGGTAGAAAAATACTGAGAGATCACATGCCTATGTGTAAGCTCATGTATTTGTGTAGGGAAGAGGCCTAAGCTATTCATAAACTAAAATAAATCACTTTCAGCACAGTGTGACTGGTAAAGGAACTAATAAGTTAACTTCAATTAAGTCCAAAAAACTAAAATTACAGACCTGACAGTAGCTTCAAGAATCCTAGATTCTGTGCTTTGCAGTTTATCAGATATAATCGTTGCCGGACTTCAGTGATGACAAAGAGAAATCCTTTAGTGGCTCTTGATGAAGTTCTTCTTTCACAAGAACATAACAGAAAAAGAACTAATAGTAAGCATAAATTCTCAGATATGATACTCTTAATGTATTTTCAACAAGTTTCAAGGAGCGGAGCCACTACAAAAGAACGTGAAAATTCTTTTAGTGCCCAGGAATTCAGAATTCAGAGAGATTTCTAATGACTATGAAATGGCAAGTTTTCATCTTATTAAGATTTCACACATTAAACTTACATTGAATCATATGGATGTGAATTATGTGTTGTTTAAGCAAAATGAATCTTGTTTGCTTGCTTGTGAAAATAAGATGAGAACTGGATGGCCGCTAAGGTCCCTTCCAGCTCTTGAGAGTCAACAAGCCTGTGGTTCCTTAGCTGCCATGCTAGGCCCAAAGCATGAGATGATAGAGGTAACCATTCACTTCTCCAGGGGATCTTCCCTGACCCAGAGATCGAACCTGGGTCTCTGCATTGCAGGCAGATTCTTTACCATCTGAGCCACCAGGAAAGCCCTAAACACACAGAGAAGAAAGGGGTGCTGTTGATTTCAGAGTTCAGTGCATGATAGACATCCCTTCCTTCTCTTCACTGAGCCATCTGTTCTTAACACAAAACATGTGGGCTTCCCTGGTGGCTCAGACAGTAAAGAATCTGCCTGCAATGCAGGAGACCCAGATTCCATCCTTGGGTTGGGAAGATCCCCTGGAGAAGGAAATGGCAACCCACTCCAGTATTCTTGCCTGGAGAATCCCGTGGACAGAGAACCCTGGTGGGCTGCAGTCCATGGGGTTGCAAAGACTCAGACACAACTGAGCGATGTAAACATGCGGTAGGGTTTTCACAGTATTTTAGTTCATTGCACCAACTGTCAGTTCAAACAGTTCAACTCTCCTAGGTATTTGTAATTAGATACAAGTCATTCATAGAAGGAGAAGAGA
The DNA here is from genome assembly GCF_019923935.1 of Bubalus bubalis. Taxonomy (NCBI): domain Eukaryota; kingdom Metazoa; phylum Chordata; class Mammalia; order Artiodactyla; family Bovidae; genus Bubalus; species Bubalus bubalis. The sequence continues at coordinate 12,608,162 of NC_059169.1, read as the reverse complement.
GACCAGAACACCCCGTGACGGCTCCTCCAGCCCAGGGTTCCTTTATACGTCACCCCATGGTGAGTCAAGATGAACCAACAGATTTATAAACTCTACCCTCAGGGCTGAATCAAGATGCCAGCAGTGAAAGTTTTAACTGAACTTAGACTTGCAGTTTCAAATTAAATGACAAGAAAACCGAAATACTTTGGGGAAATAGAGAATAATGTTTTGGTTATTTAGCTCTGGGAGTAGATATAAGAACAGAAGTACAATAAGCAAATCTACCAATAGCTATCTCCTGTTTCAGTTAAGTTCTTTGGGCCTTAATATACAAGTTATACAAATAATATTATTTACAAATTATGTAGATGTACAAGATACTATTCTAAATGATTTCTCTCATATAATACATTTAATATTATATCATATATTTGATATCATATGAGAAAGAATACATACGTATAGAAGACACACAGTCTTACTATAGTGTTAACAATTATTGTTGTCCTCATTTTATAGATGGTGGACCTGAAACCAAGGTTAACTACCTTAGTCAAAGTTAAACATCTAATAAATTGTCTTGCTAGAATATACTCTTAACCACCTTGCTGTACTGCCTCTCTCTATAACTACAAATGAATGAAAGTCACTTATTCCACAGATAAAACAATCTCTAAAGTGAAACTCAGTAACAGCAAGCTCTGTTGCTTTAGGGGAAAATGAAGGAGTTCTGCTAATGCAACTCGAACCGAGGTGAATTCCAAGCTGGGGAGATGGCCTGAATCTGAGCAGAGCTTCAAGCTAATTATGTAATAGCCAAGTCATGTTTAGAAACTATATACAAGTTAATGTATATTAATTATGATATAGAACTATTTATTAATAGACTATGTAGTATTATACCCAGTGAGTAGACTGAAAATTATGAGTAATTTCTATGCAAGTAAGATGAGAACTAAAATGAGAAGTGGAAAGAAATTAGTCATTAGTCCTAGTAAAGCAGATTCAGGGGCTGCTTTTGTGTGAATCACAGCCCTGGACTTTAACCCCAGCCTCTGCTGTTCATCTCGTAAGTAGTATGAGGACAAGGGAAATCAGAAATGAAAATGCAGGTACTATACAAGCCATTCAGTTTCAGTCCACTAACAGAAGGTCAGAATGTATAAATCTACAGATGCCTATATTGACACCAATTTAATCTCAGAGTGTCCAATAAAAGAGGTGAGGTTCACAGCATAGTAGGTGGATTATCTCATTTTTTTCATATTATAAGACATTTTATTAATAAAATGAGAGTAGAGATTGATATCCCTCCAACTGGAATTATTGTGGTATTCTGCTGTGTCATAACAAAAGACCTTGATGCTGCCAAAGACTGAAGGCAAAAGTAGAAGGGAGCAGCAGAGGATGAGATGGTGAGATAGCATCACCGACTCAATGAACATGAGTTTGAGCAAACTCTGGCAGAGAGTGGAGGACAGAGGAGCCTGGCATGCTGCAGTCCACAGGGTTGCAAAGAGTCAAACACGACTGAGTGGCTGAATGACAACATCATGCTGTCATTGCTTTATTATTAGTATTTTTCTGCTTCAAAAATACATTCTGTTTCAAAGGAGGAGAAAATAATTTCCAAGTGAATATATTTTAAATCTTAGTTTCTTCATTTATATACGGAGATTATTCAGCTTACCTAATGACATCCTTGAAGGCCCAATTATATTCGAAGTCTTTCCCTGAATCCCTGCAGCTAGAATTTCTTTTCCTACCCTCTGAATTCCACAAGGACTTGATCGGCATGTCCCTTAAAGCGTCATCAGTAGATAGACGGAATGACAGCACAAATGTGCAAAGATGGGGAAGTGTAAAGCTTAGTGGAGAAAAACTAACAATCCAGTTGGTTAGAGCACTGGTGTCTGGGAGCGGTGACAGTATAGGAGTGTCGTGGAGTGTGCAAGACATTAAACGCCAGGGTTAAGGGCCCGGCCTTTACTTGGCCATTGAAAGTTTTTAAGCAGGAAAGTGAGAGGACGCAACTCTAAGAAGAGCAAGCAGGTGGATTCGAGGCAGGAGAGTCTGTGGAGCCCAGGGAGAGGCTTCAACTGGGACAGTGGCAGCTGGCAAGGGACTACTTTGTCCTGCTTCTGCCTGTTACATGGAAACTCAGTGGCTCAGTAGTAAAGAATCTGCTTGCAATGCAGGAGACTTGCAGGAGATGCGGGTTCGATCCTTGGGTTGGGAAGATCCTCTGGAGAGGAAAATGGCAACCCACTCCGGTATTCTTGCCTGGAGAATCCCATGGACAGGGAAGCCTGGTGGGCTACAGTCCACAGGGTCACAAAGAGTCGGCCAAAAAGAAATGTAAGAACGATCTCATGCTATGGCAAAACCTGGTCAAGAGATTGGGGCCAACATGAAAGGTTGCCTGCAGGAAGTTGATTTTCTGTAGGACCTGAATTCAGGGATACCAGTTGGGTGGACTCCCTGGTCAAATGCCTCCAGAGTGCTGGCTCCTAACCTGTGGCTCCTCAACCCTGACCTGAGTGAGCCCTCCCGGGTCTTTATTCAAAAGAAAGTGTCCCTTCAGATCTGGAGTGAATACGTGTTGTCTGTACGTCCACAGTTAGAGCTGTGCAGACATGTAGCGAAATGATACATCTAATTCATTCTGGGTCATGGGTCCATGCTAGGAAGACAAATTCTTACATATTGGATATTAGGAATATTTTAATGGAGCACCCCATGCACTGCTTTTAAAGCTGGTGAAATCAAATTATATTTCTGGCAAGATGTTAATAACACTAATCAAATCTCCAAAAAGTGCTGGTTGGCATTTAAAATTAGGACCTTGAGGTCTCGTCACATCTTTTGAATTCTCCTCCAAAGATTAAATCCATTCAGCTGGAAACTGGCCTTAGGAAGAGTTTGTTGAAAATTAGTTAATAACGTATTATGCATTCCTACAGCAGAAACTAGTACAATATTGTAAAGCAATTATACTCCAATTAAAAAAAATAATAATAAAATAATACATATATTCCTAGCCCTTCATTTGTTAGGATATCTCATATGTCAGAAAGTCCCCATTTTGCAAACATGTCTGGTATTGTTTAATATATATAATCATCAACTTCAGTCATATCTTACCAGACAAAATAAATACATGCAAGCAGATACATATATTATGCTTTATCAGGCTTGTTACAAAGTACTAAAGAGAGATGAGAAAAGTTTAAGAGCATCAGAGTTTACTTACTTCTCACATATAAATGTGAACACAACTTCAAAGCTATTTGTGTACAGAGTCTTGAATATCTATATACAGAGTTATAGTAAATCACCCTATCCTAACTAAGAAATCTAGAAAGGTCAGGTCATGTTTTACTTAATCTCTCGTCTCAGAAAGTTTTATAAAACATCTATTATTCAAAGCCATCTGTTAGGACTATATTCAGACAAATGTAGGAGGCATCAAACATTCCCCACTGTTCCCCACTTGACCCATTTGGAGCCTGTGTTTTTTTCACAAGAAGAATGGGTTCTGCAAGGCCCCAGTGTGGGCGAAGCGACCCCCATCAGCTCCCTCCCCTGAACCACAGCAGAGTCACCAGCCTCCCTGTCCGGATGATCCAACTGTGACTCACTCCTTTCTCACAGTTTGCTGGGTCCCAGGAACAGACGACAGAAAGCCCCTGGGCCCCGAGTATGTTGCGCCCCCAAAAGGCCTGTACAGCAACTGTCTAGATCCAGCCCTTGTGAAATAATGCTGGGGCCGCGACACCCGTCTCAGCATCACGGTGCCGCTAAAGGTGTGTGTTGCAGCTTCTCTAACTTTGTGCTGATGTTCTAACTATGGAGGAGGGCTCAGTTTCAGTAATGGATTGGGATGCCTCAAATGAAGGAGAATTGCCATATCAGATACTTTGCAGAGAGAGGGAGTGACTGTATGTGTGTGTATGTGTGCGCGCGTGTGTGTGTGTGTGTGTAGACAACAGGGTAGGGGGAGAGAGGAGGTGAGAGAGGGAGACTGATTGCTGTATATCTCTTAAAGAGCAAAACAATAAAAATGGCATTTTTGCATTCATTTAACACCACTAGTTAAAGCTGCTTGATAATTAGAGTCTGAATTCTATGCTGCAGTGTGGCTGGTGCACTGGAATCCAGACTTACTGTGTGGGCGTGCTAAGTCGCCCAGTTGTGACAGACTCATTGCCACCCCATGGACTGTAGCCCATCAGGCTCCTCTGTCCATGGGATTCTCCAGGCAAGAATTCTGGAGTAGGTTGCCATTCCCTTCTCCAGGGGGACTTTCCGACCCAGGGATCGAACCCACTTCTCCTGCATTGGCAGGCAGATTCTTTACACTAACACCACCTGGAAAGCCCTCCAAACTTGCTGCTGCTGCTGCTAAGTCACTTCAGTCGTGTCCGACTTTGTGCGACCCCAGAGATGGCAGCCAGTCTGGTCCAAAAAAAAAAAAAAAAAATGCTTGAGGTGCAGGGAAGGAGAGGTGGGAGGGCTGCTCCATATGTCTTAGGAGGAGCTGGGTCTATGAGAGCCATATAGAGGCAGATTCTGTTTAAGAAATCAGAAAATAAGAAGGAAAAAAGACCTTTTATTTTCCTGCCTCAGAAGCAGCCGATTTGCAGAACTACCATGAGATTTAATTAATATATGTATTTGCAGATTCTCCAAGGAAAGGCTAAGTTATATAAGTGTTGTGATCTAGTACATTTTCATTTTTCATGAATAATTTACACCTCATGGTGAGAAACTTGGGCAGGATTCTTTTGTATATAGCACCTAAAGACATCATATCAGTTCCAATTTCGTGCAGCTGAAGAGAAAAATGTCAAGGGTTCTTATGTGGAACTTGGCTGCATGGTGGATCGTCCTGCTTTTATTCTACCTCAAATCCCATTCTCTTTTGCATTTTGATGGAATTTGGGGGAAGGGGGAATCTTTTCAGATTGAAAAGTCATATTCCCCATAGTACTTTGGCTTTTGTTGACCGTCCTAAAAGTATGCTCATTTTTCTAACTGTAGGTTTTCTCTTTTGAGATAAAATATACAGTTCATCCTAGAGGTGTGTTTCCTTCCAGCTGTAGCTGTGTAAGGAAAGAGAGGCGAGGTGCAGTGCAGGAATTTGGATCCATTGCCAAGGTTGAAAGATGAATGGGGTCTCATCCGTAATACAAGTTGCTATGGACAGAGTCAATTTTTGATTTATAGGTATTTCTCTTCCCAAGTTCTGCCTCTGCTGCCTGCCTGCCCACACTTCTACCTGCATGTCTGGGGAGGTCGTCAGCCTTGCTGTGTGGGTGGATGGAGAGGAGAGATCCTTTCAGTCTCCTGATACAGAGCTAGCCTGAGTGTCACTACACTTCCTGGGCGTCTCGCCTCCACGAGTCAGGGAGAAACTGGCGTTAGGCGCGGCCTCTGAGACCCTCCTAGCGTCCCCTCTGGGCCACATCGCTGGAGGCAGTGGCTCCCAAAGCCAGACCTGGTTGAGTCTGCTGAATGCGCCGGGGACACAGTGTGGCAAAGTGCTAATGGCACCTAGGAGTTTACTGCCCAGTCGGATGCAAAGCAATCAGACAGTGTCATAAAGGGAGATCATCAAGTCCTCGGATTAAAAAAATAAGCTGCATGGCAGAACTTTACCTCTAAAGTGGGCAGGGGGCCTTGAAGGATGTGTCGGAATTAGATAAGGAGCAGGTGAGCTGTCCCTGCCAGAGTGAAACGTAAGGGGGCGAGCAGGGGGTGGGGGAAGGGGCAAGGAGGGCTAACCTTATAAACGCACCGGCATCATGCTTTGCATATGTCCTCATATTTAGCCCTATCAGATGGGTTTTGTTCTTCCTCTTTAGCATGGGAAGACATCAAGGCTCAGATTTTGCTGTGACTCTATAATCAGTAGAAGGGCCTCCCTTTGACCTCAAGACTCTAACCCCGAGGTCAGTGTTTCCCCTCATGCTGTTTTCTTCCCCAAGCCTGGAGTTTCAGAAGCAGTCTCAGTCTTTACCCCACGATAGACGCAGACAGAGCAGCTCTTACTGTGTCAGGTCTAAAGCGGGGGATGGGATGGCTCACGCACTGCATGCAGTGAGTGAGGGGGTGGAGCGGTAACACTCGGGCAGGACTGGAAAATCCCCTAGAGCGATGAGGAGGGGTTAGGGGACTGAGGGCCTTGAATGGCAGGCCAAGAGCAGGGCAGCAAGACGCTAAAGGGGGGCTTTGCAAACCCCCATCTACTGGACATGAGTGGGAAGGTGTGAGCTGGGGTAGACTGAGTGCAGGTTAACTGGTGAGAAAGCTACTTCATTGATAAAGTGATGAACTGGGATGGAGAGAAAGATCCTTTTCTCATGTGTGGGGGAGGATGAATACAGTCATCCCTCTGTATCTGCGGGGCATTGGTTCCAGGACCCCAAATGATACCAAAATCCACAGCTGCCCAAGTCTCATATAAAATGGTGCATTTGCACATAACCTATGCACATCCTCTCTTAGACGTTAAATCATCTCTGCGTTACCTAATGCATCATAAATGCTATGTAAGTAGATGCCAGTGCACAACAGATTCAAGTTTTGCCTTTTGGAACTTTCTGATTATTTTTTCAAATATTTTCTACTCATGGTTGGTTGAATCTGTGAGCGCAGAACCTGTGGATACAAAGGAGTACATGTGCCCAGTGCCCAGTCGTGTCCAGCTCTTTGCGGCCCTGCAGACTGGAGCCCACCAGGCTCCCCTGTCCATGGGATTCTCCAGGCAAGAAGACTGGAGTGGGTTGCCATGCCCTCCTCCTGGGGATCTTCCCGACCCAGGGATCGAGCCCAGGTCTCCTGCTCTCCTGCATTGCAGGTGGATTCTTTACCACTGCACCACCTGGGAAGCCCAGGGAGGGGGACAGGCTGTAACTAAGAAAGTCAGGAAAATCCAGGGAGGCATCTTGATCCTTTCTTCTCCCAGTGGCTCTTTCCAGCTTCTGAGTGTCTGTGGATTCACCAGCTTTCTGGTCCCTGCCACATCAGCCTTCTAAAAGGCATCTCTCCCCAAGGCTTACATAAAAAGAGTGGTTCCTGTTGACACTTGCTCACTTTTATTTGTGCTAGTGTAGAAGTGTTGGTTGCACAGTTGTGCCCAACTCTTTGCGACCCCAGGGACTGTAGCCCGCCAGGCTCCTCTGTCCGTGGGATTCTCCAGGCAAGAATACTGGAGTGGGTTGCCATGCCCTCCTCCAGGGTTGATTTGTACCATAAAGGACAAATGTGCTAACTGGTATTTTCTGACGTTGGTTTATGAGAAACTATAGCTCATCTAACATTTAGTCTCCATCATGCCTCGGCGTTGTGTATAACATGCTGGAACTTTTGGTCTGTTTTAACTCTAGGTGATGAAATTATATTATTATCATCACCCTCCCCTTGCTCAGAGTTTGTGTCGATGAGCTTCCTGTAATCAAGCACAGAGGCTCTTCACTATTTACTGCAATACATTTCTGGAAGCAGCATCATTAAGCTGAACATTGTAAAATGTCATCCATTTTCCCAAAGTCACTGTCACCTCAGGCATTGCACATCTGACCTAAGATCTGCATCAACTACATCAAAGCTATGAAAGGCTTTAAGTCCTGTGAGCAAACTGACCACAACCAGGCCATCCTTCTACAGTAACAGAAAAAGGGAGTGATGGTGCAAGTTACGTTGTAATTTGGAGCAAGTCCCCAGTTCAGCAAGGCGGCTTATCCAAGTCCCATAAATAATAAGAGAACCATGACTGGAACTCGATTGTCCCTGTCCTGCTTAGGGTAGTATTTTTTCCCATTCGCCACACTGTCTTCCTGAGAAAGTGCTTTAAATGATCATTAAAGGGCCCCCAGTGGGTTTCCCTGATGGCTCAGTGGGTAAGAAGAATCTGCCTGCAATGCAGTAGACACAGGAGACGAGGGTTCGATACCTGCATCAGGAATATCCCTGGAGAAGGAAATGGCAGCTCACTCCGGTATTCTTGCCTGAAAAATTCCGTGGACAGAGGGGCCTAGCAGGCTCCAGTCCATGGGGTCGCAAAGGATTGGACACAACTGAGGGACTAAGCACGCAGGGGGCACAAAGGGGCCCCCAAGTGCTATAGAGCATGCAGACAGGACAGAGATGACCCAGGCATCTCCATTAGTAAGTGCTTACCAAGTGCCAGACATTGTGCTAAACTTCTGTATGAATATTCTCATTAAAACCCCCAAATGGCCCTGGAAGGGAATATTCTTATTCCTAGTATATAGATAAAGAAACTGCAGTTTTGAGAAGCTGAAAAGCGTGTTCAAGATCATCTCTTAAGTGGCAAAACCAGATATACAACCTTCCATAAGCTCCTAAGCTTACATTTTAAAATGAGGAAAAGGACCTGGAATGGTGAAGTGACTCATTCAAGGTTACATAAGGGACTGGAAACTGAGAACCCCAGACTTAGTCCTCTCTCTGTCCCTCAAACCACAATCCAGCATGAATATGCTACCTGTACCTTTTTTTGAACAATCAATAGATTTGCTTCCTCCTTAAAATTTAGAAAGGTTTTGGAGGAATTAAAAAGATTAAAGTCGATTCCTTCTTTTTCTCCAAATATCATCTCCAGTAATACTTTCATAACTTTTCCATTAGTCGTTCTTTCAGTATTTGTCATTGTTATCCCAAAATATTTGAAAGGACCAGAGAACCACTTTAGTTATGAAGATTCAAGAGGAAAGGAATTGCTTGAGTCAGTTCCAATTGTTCATCTTCTTTTCTTTTCTTTGCTCTTCTCTGACCCCTGTAATATTAAGGTTGTTCTTGAACAAGGAAAGAAGTTAAAATAGGGTAATCTAAGTAGTTTGTGAAGAATGAGAAGAATACTCCATTGTACTCCTTTGCCTTGGAAAACTGTGTTTCAGAATTGCTTTCTTTTTTTATTTCACATAAGCTCATAATCTGAGTTCTCTTATTTTTACTACTATGTATGGGGACCTGTATCAGAACAGGTGAAGGTTTAAAAGTTGAAGAATGATGTTTATTAGACAAGACTGGGTGTGGAGAATTGTCCATAAAGAGTAGTCTGTTCTGAGCACAGTGATCTAAGAAATGTAAGTACATGCTCTACCTTGTCTAAAGGGTTATATTCAGGCTTTTTGGCTTAGCCTAAGAAACGACCTGATGGCTCAGAGGGTAAAGAGTCTGCCCGCAATGCAGGAGACCTGGGCTCAATCCCTGGGCTCAATCCCTGGGTCAGGAAGATCCCCTGGAGAAGAAAGTGGCAACCTACTCCAGTATTCTTGCCTGGAGAATCCCCATGGACAGAGGAGCCTGGCGGGCTCTGACAGTCCATGGGGTCACAAAGAGTCGGACACGACTGAGTGGCTGCATTATTTATTATAAAGAAACTAAAATAGGTGAAATATTACCAAATGATAACAGAGCATTATGTGCTTGCTACCACCAAGCACTTGTTAATTACATGAGGCTCACAGCGATTTCTGTTAGGGACAACGCTTGATTCCCATTACAGAGATGAGGCGTGCTGAGAATAAAAGATGTGGAAGCACTTACCCATGGTCATACACCTGTCAGGTCTAGAAACTGGGTTTGAACTGAATTTAAATTTAGAGAGTTTAAAGAGTGTCTGTCATGGGATGTAACTGTCTGTTGCAGTAGACACTGGTCATTGTATGCACTGGATATTGATGCTTTTATAATAAAATATTTTAGTTTGAAAAATGATTAATATGAATGACAGTCAAGACTTCCATGAACAACAAAGAAATTCAGCCTCTATTTAGTTGTCAGTGACAAGTCGAGATATACATACACAACAAGGGAAGTGTATTTGACATTTAGAAAACCCTAATCTCATCAAAATCAAGTTTATTATCAACACGTATGGAGTGTCATACAGACCATGTAATGTTTAAATGCACAAAATTATTATTTGAAGGCCTATTTAAATAGGAGCGGAAACCAAATTTTATTTAGGATTATGAATCTTAAATAGACCAACGGAAGAAAGCCAAGGTGTATCAACAACCACTGTTACGTATCAGACACTGTATATACATTATGTAATTTAATACTCAATAGAGCTCTGTGAAGTGTCTTATCCATTTCTCAGAGGGGAGAAAACTTGAAAGAATAATTTGCTTAACATTCAAGCAGGTTGGAAGTGGCTGAACAATTTGAGAACTCAGATTTGCCAACCTCCACATCCTGTTCTCTTGTGTCTGCATTTTATTTGCGTTAGATGAGAGCAGTCAATGTAGAATTGGGATGAAGTTCTTTACATGGTTCCCTTAAAAACTGCTAACTAAAGAATCCACCTGCCAGTGCAGGAGACGTGGGTTCAGTCCCTGAGTCAGGAAGATCCCCTGGAGGAGGAAATGGCAGCCCACTCCAGTATTCTTGCCTGGGAAATCCTGTGGACAGAGGAGCCTGGCGGGCTACAGTCCATAGTGTCGCAAACAGCCAGACACAACCGAGCATGCACTATGTATGCTTACTTTAATTATCGGTTTACAAAGCTTTAACCGTTTAAGAGGAAAGTTCCTGTAGAAGCAAGCCTTTTAAATCTCAGTTCAAGATATGGTTTGAAAATGTGAGTTGATGAGATCAACAAGGAAATTCAAATTTCAGTCCAGTAAACACAACTTAGCAAGCGGATGAATGAAGGCAACTCACTGTTCTCAATGTGGTGAACTGGCAAGACACTTCTGTAAAAACAGTCAACCAGGAGGAGTCCTTTCATCCAAGGCTTTCTCTCTCTTTTTTTTAACAGCAATAATTTTAAAAGAGAGATACTGCTTTTCTCCACTGTTTCCATGAAGCCTTACCTTCGCATAAATCTCAGATTAAACAAACATCACTACCTAAGAATGAATATTTTGGGCAGCCTGGAGGGGCAACTATTGAAGGAGTAACTCGAGGTTAATTTGTTGTTGTTTGTTGTTTAGTCACTAAGCCGTGTCCGACTCTTCCCAACCCCATGGACTGTAGCCCGCCAGGCCCCTCTGTCATGGGATTTCCCACGCAGGAATACTGGGGTGGGTTGTCGTTTCCTCCAGGGAGTGTTCCTGACTCAGGGGTCGAACCTGCATTGGCAGGCAGATGCTTTACCACTGAGCCACCAAGGAAGCCCAGAGGTTAATTTAGTTGTAGGTAAAAGTCATAGAGCTAAATTTCAAAGTGAGCCAAGGAATTTATGATGATTCAAATTCCATTTTTGAAACCCCAAATGGGGAAGATAAAAAGAAAGGTGGGAGGGAAGGAAGGAAGAAGGGGTTAAGTATTGGCAAGAAAGGGGAACGGGGAGTTAGTGTTTGATGGGTACCGAGTTTCAGTTTGGAGTGATGGGAAGTTCTGGAGATAGATGGTGGTGAGATGCTCAATAGTGTGAGTGTACTTAATGCCACTGAACTATATACTTTAAAATGGTTAAAACGGCACATTTTACACTCTGCCTGTTTTACCATAGTATTTTTAATTGGACAAAGGATCTGAATAGACATTTCTCCAAAGAAGAAAGAATTAGGATTGGAAAGAGAGATACCTAATTATACTTAGGTTTTTGTTTTATTAAATCCTTACTCTTTGCATATGAAAACTTCCTTCTCGTTGCTGAGTTTTCCTGTAAGAGTTCTGTTTCCATGAAACAGGGAACTGAGTGCAAATGCGCTCGGCTCTTCCTCAGTGAAGCACGCGTGTTAGAAGCTGGGTCTGCTCTGAGGCTGTAACAGAGCCCACTGTTAACTCAGTGCCATGCATCTTCATGTTTTCCTCAACAGATGTTTATAAAGAGCCCACTATGTGGCGTGTGAAATTCAGAACTCTGGGAACAAAGCAATAAACAAGTCTCTGTTCTCATGGCTTTTAGCACTGTTAAGTATGCAGTGACAATCAAAGTAATTATCATATCATAAGAATCATCCCCAAAAGTAGAGATGCTGGAAGGATGGGCCTAACCACTGAGCTTTGAGGGAAGATGGTTAGTAGTAAAGAAATGAGAGTGAATGTAACTTGCTGGCTTTCTACCTTTTCTTTCTTTGGCTTCCATTTTGCCATCATTTATACGAGGATATTTGGGACACTATCTGAGGAGTTATTAGAGAGGACAGATGGCCACCTGGTTAAGCTCACACCATGCTGCAGAGGTGCCAGTGTGGTACAAGCAGAGTGTGAAACAGGCCCAGAAGGGTCACAGAGCTGGTTGATGGCACAAACAAGCCTCCTCAGTTTCCACTCGTGGACCCTCTTTGACTTTTCCTTTGCATCATTGTTTTACACCCATTGGGTGGTTTTGTTCATCTCTCTCTCTCTCTCTCTCTCTCTCTCTCTCTCTCTGTCTCTGACACACATACTCAAACACACGGGCCAAGAACTAAAAAGGAAGAAAGCAAAACGAGGCTAATTTTTCTGGAAATTTTGTTGGATGGTGGTGTCATCCTACCAGTTCAAGAAATGTGTAAGATGATTACAGTAGACAAAGACAGACTTTGTGTCCTGGACCTAACATTCATCTTAGCCTTCTTTTTTACTGAATCCCAGCATTTGGTTTCTTTTTCTGCCTTTCATGTCTTAAAAGCCAGTTCTTAGCAGGCTGAATTATACATTCTGCTACACTCTTAAGATGAATACTTCGGGCAAAATGTGCCCAGGATTCTAAGTCCAACATAATGTAGTGGATACAAAAGCAGGGCATTGAGCAGGACTGGGGATTCGATGTTGAATCCAATGGGATCTTGTTTCTGTGATTTTTCTTGGCCTGATTCTTTGGTGTATTACTGGGAGCAAAACCCCATATTGAAAAGAACAGGTTTAAATGAATGCTTTTGAAATTTCTTTTCAGTTGCTGCATAAACTGGTTTTTAAAGATATAAAAAAAGTTTTCTTGGATTCTACCTTCATGTCCAGAGGTCACCTTCACTGAAATAGCCTCAGATGTGGGCAGCCTGACGAATCTCAGATAGCCTTGTTTCCTCCACATCTCAAAGCACATATTCTAAATATAATATTCTTAGAAAAATATTTTATATCATAAATATTTTATAGTAAATATCTCATAATATTTTTCTAGAATATTTTAGAATATTTTTACATAGTGCAACATAACTACTATATATTATTTCTTGATATATAGAGGAATTTAGCCTTCCTTAATATGCAGACAGCCCTTAATTTTTAAAATGTTTGTTCAGAATTTCTTTTGCCACCTGGTTTGGAACTCAAGTAATTTTCCTGTAGAGACAGGGAAGGACTTGATGGTTAAGTCTCCAGGCTGGCTGACACTAGTTTATTTCACTCATGACATTTCTCAAGGATAATACTGTGCTAACAGTATGGAAGAGGCCAAATACCATGTTATGGATGTTTCCACGTCTTTAGGATTCAGGAAAGATGCCAAAAGCATACGCTTAGCCAAAACTTCCAGACAGTGTGTGATAGTAAAACCCTTCACCTTCTCCACCAGCTGAGGATAGGAGAACCATAATCCATGGTTCAACCGTTGGGTGATTGGAATGTTCACTGGGGAAGGCGTCTGGAGTAGGAATGGGATATACCACAGGGAGCCAAGATTTCCAGGAGACCGATAGGAAGATGAAAGCTGGAACCTGGTCCTGGGAGGCCCCAGAAGCACTCAGAGCACCCTCTTTATTTGACCTGGGTGCTATATTTGGTTTGATGACTACTTTTTTCCTGGCTTTCGTGTGGCCCTTCCAGTCTAGCATTTTGTTTTATTTTGACCTTCTCTGGCAGACACGGTCTTACAGCCCCTCTCTTCCTGAACGAGCACAGAACACTCTTGGATGTGATCTTTTCAGCACTTCTGTAGCATCAGGGGAAGCGCATGGAGTAAAAAGCCTCCTCTCAGGCGCTTTCCCCTTCTTCCTCCTTTATATCACTCTGGAGAAAAAAGTCACCTTTTCGTGACATATGGATTTCCAGATGATCTGAGGTGTAAATTCCCATCCCCCCATGAAAGCGACAGAAGTGGTCCTTAGAATTCCCTCAGCTGGGTCTGGGGTGGAGGAGGGGATCCTGTATTTCATTCATCACTGAAATACAAGAGCCTGGGTTTTTCCAGGCAACATGGACTCATGCAAGGAGTAGAATCTTACTCAAGTCAAGAATTTCCATATATGTACTGTATCCAGATAATACCAATTGTCAATGTGGACCCTGGTCAGTCGTATTCATAAGGCCAGTGTTACTGCCTTTTATGGAGAAACTCAAATAGTAATATTTTAAATGATTTTTAGAAAGTATAGCTGAAAAATCTTTTTGTTCAAATATCATAGAGTAGAAAATACCAGACAGTCGTGAGTCATCAACAAAATGATACGTCGTTGAAAAGAGAGGAATTAGAGTTTGCGATGTAAACTTTATATTAATGACAGAGGACAAAGCAAGAATCCTGACTAAACTGTTCTTTAAGTTCTGCTAAATATTGTGGGGCTTTCAACCAACCTCAGGTTGCTCGTCTCAAGAGTGAAACTGGTTGTCATGTTTGAGAGTTTTCTCCCACAAGCCCACTCTATGCCTTTTCTGTATAAATAAAAATCTATTTGGAAGACAGTATCACAGGAAACACTGTCCCCCACCAACCCAGGACAACATTCCCCTCAAATAATGAACTTGACAGGTTTTCAAAGTGTCTTTTCATATACCACTCACTCTCTTTGAACATTGTATACACTTAAAGTTTACAAATAGTCATGAACTAGGTCAGCACTCTTGAAAGTGTTCATTCATGAACATGTATCATGAGAATTACTCTGATGACATAGGCCCATCAAGAGACCAAAGGCATTTGCTTTTGGCTTCAGTAATTCATAGTTCGGTCATCCATTGTAACCCACTCTACGATTAGATACAGAGTTCTTTGGCCGCCAAAAATGTACAGATGTCTGTCTGCTTTTGTACAATTTGCTTCAACCAAAACACAAAAGTTTCACCTCTCAGATAAAACCAGGGAAATTTGAGGCAGTAGAGGATGCCGTGGAGAAGACGTGTGGAGGGCTAGGGAGAAGCTGGAGAGCATATTAGACAGTGCAGGGCCTGGAGGAGGGGGGAGGCCCGTGCAGAGCAGCGAGGAGGCGCGTGAGTGACCGAACAGCAAAACCATGAATAAAGACGAAGATACTGGATGGTGAACAACAGGCAGGCCTCCTTAGCTTGGCAAGATTTTTAGGAAATTCCATTCAGTTTTCTGTCCTTAGCTTAATAATAAGTTTTGTTTAAGGAGACAGTGAAACATCCCTTTCTTTAATTACTTTCTGAGTAAACAGGGCCTTGTAACCATGGGAAAGGGCTTCCCTGGTGGCTCAATGGTAAAGAATCTGGCTGCCAAGGCCAGAGACGCGGGTTCAGTCCTGGGGTCAGGAAGACCGCCTGGAGAAGGACATGGCAGCCCACTCCAGTATTCTTGCCAGGAAATTCGATAGACAGAGGAGGCTGGTGGGCTACCATCCATGGGGTCACTAAAGAGTCAGACACAACTTAGCCACTAAACAATGCCATGCCTGGAAAAGACTTCTAAGAACTCTCCCAGGTCTAGAATTTTGTCCTCAGGAGGCATTTTTGTTTACCTGCTGTATTTCCATCCTCTGAGTGATTCTGCCCCAGCCTGGAATATCTGTCCTTTTATCTAGAGAGAACACAGGTTGGGTAGATGGGGATGGATGTTTCCTTTTCTTGGACATTCTTAAATTCTTAGCTTCTCTGAAAGAGTAAGACGTATAGATTGTCCAAGGGGTTCTTTTCCTACATCCATTGTTACCTCTCACTAGTGAGGGGTCTGTTGGTCTTCTGTCAATGCCAACATTGTGGCATTATGTCCTCGGTAAATTCTTATTTCAGCCATCCATGCAACCGAGAGTTAAGAAGTACATGCTCTGCGGCCAGCCTCACTAGGAATCTGGAGAGGAATGAGACACTGACCCTGACCTTATGAAACCTGATTGTGGACCTAGTTTATGCCACACCCCTGGTTAGGAGTGTCCACTTGAGCTCTTATGCTAGTGGTATCCAGATCCATTGGGATCCCTTTAGATTTCAGCAAGGCCACACAAATATTTGATAAGGTATATGTTATCTGCCTCTCCAGACTCAACATTACAAAGACCGTATTGAATGTTTAATTAAAACATTCATTAGTCCTCTTTTCTAATTGTTTCTCATGGTTTGGGTCCCTTGAAACAGTTGGTCTTTTCACTGAAATGTTTATTCCCATCATTTAAGCCAAGCAGTAAGAGTTCTTACTGAACTTAATATTGAGCTAACATTTTAAAGGATAACTCATCTGACATCTCTGAATGTCTGCCATGAACTCATTTACATAAGAAGTGTGAACACATCTAGAAGTCTTCTGGAAGCCTACAATTTCCAAATTTATTTATATGTACATTTCCAAAATTATTTATGTGTACATTTCCTGGAGATCAACCACAAGGTAGAAAACTCAGAATGTATCAACACTGGACGCCTCGGAAGCACTGAGGAGAGTATATGTTGAACCCTCTTGCGTAAGTGTTCGTTGGTTCAGCTGCTGCGATCGTGCTGGCCCTGCATTCAGGGTCAGTGTTTCAGCCTCTGCACAGACTGTTTTGCTTTCCACTGAGTGCATTTCCCACTCTGGTCAGCTCTTTTTCAAGCGCACACCAAAGGTAGGGGCCCAAGAGGGACTCAGTCTGAATCCAGCATCATCTTGGGAAAGACGAGGCAACGTGTATACTTCATGTCTGGTGAATCAGTCAAGGGAGAGGCAGTCATTTCTTCTTAGGTAGAGGGTGCCAGTTGGTCAATTACCCAGCTCCTTTGGGTGAAAGAAAACTGTCTGAAAGTTGCAAGATTAACTCCCTGTCAGACCTGCCGTCTCGATCCCGCCCACCATCACCACTGCCGCCTCCCTGCATGATGCCTGCAGCCTTGGCTGCTGTCCAGCTCAGGAAGCTAGCAATCCAGGATTAGCAGATATCTCCTGCGAAAAAGGAAGGCTCAGGCTTTCCTCGTGGTCCAGTGGTTAGGAATCCGCCTGCTGATGCAGGGGACACAGGTTTGATCCCTAGTCCGGCAGGATCCCACATGCCTCGGGGCAACTAAGCCCTCCTGCCCTAGAGGCTGTGCTCCTCAACAAGAGAAGCCGCTGCGATAAGAAGCCCAAGCACCGCAACCAGAAAGTAGCCCCCACTCACCCAAGCTAGAGAAAGCCCACATGCAGCAACGAAGACCCCATCGGGCCAAAAATTATTAAAAGAAAGTAGGAAGGCTCAAGGAAAACACAGACTGGCAGCTCATAGCTGAATTCAGCCCAAAGATACAGCTAACCCACACAGAGTTGTTTTCCAGTGTGGACCAGTGGCTGAATTTCTAGCTGCTTCTGGCAAATGGAAAGGTCAGGCCATCTAGAGGTCAGGTTTCTGCAGGTGACAGTTGGCTGGAGCTGAGTAGCTGCCGCTCCATTCCTTCTAGGCAGGCGCCCTTCCATCTGCTACACTTCCCACCTGACCTACCCACTTCTGCACACTTCCTGCCTGGCCCCCGTAGGCTGAGTCTTCAGGCAGTGCCCAACGCAGTCCTCTTTGCAATGAGCTTGATTGCCATTACACTGGGGCTTCCCAGATGGCTCAGATGGTAAAGAATCCGCCTGCAGTGCAGGAGACCTGGGTTCAATCCCTGGGTTGGGAGAATCTCCTGGAGAAGGGAATGGCAACCCACTCCAGTACTCTTGCTTGGAGAATCCAATGGACAGAGGAGCCATTACACTACAAGTCAATGGTAGGCACTTCACTGGGGATACAGAGTTATTAAATGGCTCCTCATAAACACATTTGGTGGGAAAACAACCCATCTGATGTTCTTTGGGTCCATTCATATTTTGTCTTCAATAAATAAAAATGAGACTAATTGTGTACTGGGCTCATATAGGAATAATTTAAGGATGTGGATTAAGCCAAATCATTATGTTCTTCAATCTGACCAGCCAGAGGAGATGCTCATTGCTGCAGCCAACTGATAGCTTTGCCTTGCAGACAGTCTTGTTACAACTAGGGATTCCACTGAAGATTTATGAATGCAGTCATGATTTGAGATCATGTGTCTTTGTATTAAAAAATAGAATCACTGATTTTGTGGACATCAGCTATTCTCATTTTTGTGTGTCCTCCTTTTAGTGGAAAAAAGAAATTGAAAATAATGCTTTCAGTTCAAGACTTTGACCATGAAAGATTAGCTAAAATCTTATTTTAATAATTTAATCCTCTTCTTCATCATGATTCTGTTATAGAAAATAATACTTATTTGAGGGTCTAGTCTATCAGAGAGATGAAGAGATTTGTTCAATATGAAGTGAAGTGAAGTCGCTCAGTCATGTCTGACTCTTTGCGACCCCATGGACTGTAGCCTATCAGGCTCCTCTGTCCATGGGATTCTCCAGGCAAGAGTACTTGCCTGGAAAGGCAAGTACCAAGAAGGTTGCTATTTATTTCTCCAGGGATCTTCCTGACCCAGGGATTGAACCCATGTCTCCCGCATTGTAGGCAGACGCTTTTACCGTCTGATTCGATTCCTTTTTCCTATCATGTAGCTTGCCAGGGTTCCTTGGAAGCTGGAGCAGTGGAACTCTGATTGGGTAGGGGCTCCAATTACATAAGCAGACATGTTTGCAGCATCTGTCCAGAGGAGGCCTAGGGTAGGATGTGGTTGACCACCCAGGCGAGGAAGACCTGGTGGGGTTGGGGGCGTCCAGCAGCTCACAAGTCCATCAGCAACTTCTGCCCATCTGGTTCCTGCCAACTAGTCACTGGTGCCTCCCATCCAGCATTCCAGGCTTTGTCCACTCCAGACCCCACCCCTTAGTCTCACCTCTCCCTCGTTCCCAAACTCCCAGGGGGTTCTGAGCATCTCCTTTGGCACCATCAGGGATAAGACCTGCTCCTTGAAATCACAGCTTCTCCTGTTCTCACTGCAGACGGTCACTATACCCTGGAGGGGACTCCCATGCCAGGGAGCAGGGTGAGCTAACATCTCTAAGCTTATGCTGGTTTGCACAAGAACTTGGTGCATCACCAAGCCAGCTAACACCGCTCATGCTGCCTCCCCTGTGTCTGCCAAACAGTGACCTAACTCTTCAGACTCGGATAGGAATTTCTCAGGGCCTCCTGGAAAATCAGGGAGTATCTGTTAAAATGAAAACCAAGACAGTAAGGATGCTTCAGGAAGGGGACGTTTAGGAGACCCAGCATGGTAGCTGTTTCTCTGACTTACGCAAATGGTGGCAGACCCCAGGGGAGTTTGCGACTGCCTTTTCCAAAAATAGTCTGAGCCTTGGTGCCTAGAGGTTGAGGAAGGAACTTTGGGTATCAGCCTCGGGTTTGACAAGTGCAGGGCAGGAAAGACGCCACTGACAGCCAGTCTGGGCAGGTCACTTTCGAGAACTGTGGTTTAATTAACCTTTTTTTTTTTTTTTTTAATGGACCAGCTCAGGATTAGGGCTTGTCAATATCGTATTCAGAACCAGTATTCCCAGGACCACATATAAGCCTGCTCTTTTAGGAATATATGCTTTGTACCTAGAAATATTGAAATATTCAGGCACCTCCAGAAGCTTTCGGTCTTCTTGGCTATTGAAATGACAATGGAGGCTGAAGTCTTCATGTATAGAACATAGTTTATATGTTCGTATAGAATTGGTGTGAAGACTCTCCAAGGAGAGATAGCAGAAAACACACAAAATTCCCTATTCATCCTATTTTTAAATTAAGTTTTTTTGGTGTGAATTTAAAATACAATCTAAGGAAAAGCCATATGAAAAACGAGACAGAAGAGCCCTCTTGCCCTCAAAACAGCTCCTCCACACCCTTCCTATTTGACACATGCCCACTTGGCCCTCCCCTTCCTGCCAGAGGTCTCTTCCTGGTGCAGACTGTCCTCCCATCCCTGTGGGTCCTGAGACCTGTAATGTCATGCGCCTTCTAATATCAGAAGCAGTGATCAGACGTTCAGGAGTTCATAAGAGGCTCTCAGCTGGTAACTGCCCCTCATCTGGATTCCTGAATGTATTTCACCCCAGAGTACACTTCACTCAGACTGTACCAAGCTATATTTCTCAGAAAAGAAATTTAATAATCCAATGGTATTTTTTTAGAAAAAGACTACCACCAAAACAATGAAGCACCTAAAGCTTTCCTTCCTTCTAAGATCAAATCTCTTAAGCTTCTTGAAACTCACAGCTGCTAGGGGCATAATTCATTTTTAATACCACACATACGGTCCTCAAACTAGCCCAAGACTTAGACCAGGCTATGGTCAGAGTTTTCTGGAAAAGATGCCAGGAAGCACAGCTTAGAGGTCAGTAGTGCCTGATAAAGACACTTAATTTATGTGTCTTTATCCACATAATGGATCGTGTGTAGGCTGGGGCAGAGGGGAAAAGCAGTCTGGGTGAGCCCAGTTTCAAGGCTGACTTCTGGTTCAGTTAGACCTGGGTGGTTTGACACATCCGTCAAGTTCAAGTCCAAAGCATTGTTGTAACTACCTTCTATAATTATAGATTTGCCCATTCCTGGGCTCTCTGTTAAATACTTTTTCTTTCCAAGTGGTTAGGAATTTTCATTCTATATGGCATTTTCATTTCAGTTAATAAGCAAGAATGTGAATACATTCTAAAACATATATTACTCTATTTTAATGTAAGAAACTGAACATTTGTTTTCCATAAATATTTTAGAGAGACTTTGCTAAAGTAAAATGAAAGAGAAAAAAACAGGACATGATCTCATGTCCTGGGGCACATTCTTATTTGGAAACCTTACAGACAGGATGGAAGCTAAGGGATAAAATAGACTAATTCCTATTTAATACTCAAATATCTAAATCTAAAAATGAAGTTATAACCATCTGAAGAATTTGAATATTGGCTATAGGCAATGACTATTCAAAGATATTATGATAATATTTACATATAAATCATATTTTTATTCACATATGAGTACATGAGATATTTTTTCTCAATTTTAAATTCCTAGAACTTTTTGAAAAACAAAAAAAATGGTCTTATCCAAAGTTTTAAGTTTTCATTTAGTATAAGTATTTAACATACACAAATTCTTCCTCTATTTTTATCAGTTCTATACATATCTTATAGTCTCATAAAATAAATCTGATACTTATTTCATGGGAGAAATTATTTAAATGTATGTACTAAAACTGTTTTATATTAACTGTAGAAATACCCACTTAAAGTGAAAAAATCCATGTTATAAATTCTAACATAATGGGGTAAGAAATTATAGAAATAAGGCTTTTATTGGGAATTGGATCCCAGTGTGTAGGAACAGTGACTGACCTTGACCATGAAGAATTTTTACTGGTTAGTTCATAAACAGAGACTCTTGGCTTTTTAATAAATAAACATTTTGTTTATTAATTGCACAAAGTTTGGTCAAAGCATTGTACAAACATAAATATTTTTGTTAAAATGTGTCAAAAGCCTGGCTTTTAAGCCTGACACTTAGTTGAGTGGGTCACACAGGACAAGCTCCCTGTCCTTTACAAAGTTATAGAGTTAGAAATGAACTTAGATCAAACTCCAAGAACCATGGTTTGCATTTGATGGTTTAGTTTTATCTGTGCTTTAGGAATTATTGACTGCTGTAATTGCTTTATTAGAATGTTATCTCTTGTTTCTCTAATATGGGGCATTTAAACAGCTCCTGAACTTGAAACGTGTTGTGATTGTATCTTGGGAACAAAATTACTTTTAATGGGAATATATGTTTGAGTGATAAATGCAAGTTAATAGATATTAATTTATTACACATTTTTAAATATTTATACTTAATCTTTACAGATAACATTTTGTGTACAAACTAATTCATTGATTAGACTTCCTGATCACATTAACGAATATTAATTGAATGATAGTTGAATATATAATTAGGAGATACAAAGGCAAAACTAAAAAAGGAAATTAAGATCTAAACACACTGCATGCCAACATGTATGCAGTCAGTTTTACAGAAAATGCTGTGCATTTGAATCACCTTTCTTGACAGTAGCTGCACAGTATCAGTGCTTATAAGTCTAAATATTTTCAGCATGAAGGGTGGGGATTATGCAAAATTATAATTGCATCAGAATTATGAGAAATGGCAGAAAATTCCTATTTTTAAATGTCTGTTTTCAATGAGTAAGACTTAAACTAGCTCTCTTCTCTCAAGAAGGAGGTCTAAATCACATTTGTCTTTTTCTTTAACAGATAATTCTGAAATAATCAGCAGAAATGGAATGGAATGCCAAGAATCTGCATTGAGAATAACTAAACATTGTTACTGTACATACTATCCTGTTCCCTCCTCAATAGAATTGCCACAAACTGCATGCTAAGTAAAGATTTAGTTCTTCTGGACAGACCACAACTCTAAGAAGCTAGTGCTGCTATATCATATATGAGTATTAAATATGGTATGCTTAGTATATTCCAACCTAAGATAGTTAACTACCTGAGACCAGCTGTGATGTTAAAGGACATAAAGGATAAAGTTTACTTTTAAAGGGTTTCTAAACATAGTTTCTGTCCTAGGAATATTGTCTTCTCTCCATAACTATAGCTGATGCAGAAAGTCCAACCAATTTATTCATTTCGACTCAGAATATTTCAAAGTTAGCAATAAGCAATTAGCATTAGTTAAAAAAAAAAAAATGAAAGAAAGAAAAAAAACCTATTCCAGGGGCAGGTTCAATTCTAACTTCAATTACTGTCATTTCATTTTACCCACTGGATCAGAGCTGTGTTTCACTTCTTGACAACACGAATGCTGCAGCAGAGATGAGAAGTGAAGTAAAACCGTGACCTGTCCTGCAGGTCTAAAATTTGAATGGAAATTCAAGCACAAGTTCTGGGGACACATCGAAGCGTGGTATTTGGTTTGCCTGGAGACGCCGCATTGAATCATGTGATTCTAGAATAACATTAATAGATTGAAAAAGAAACTTTGTACGGTGTGAGTTTCATACCTAACCAAACAAAGTCTTGAAGGTATTATTTTACAAGTATATTTTTAAAGTTGTTTTATAAGAGAGACTTTGTAGAAGTGCCTAGATTTTGCCAGACTTCATCCAGCTTGACAAGCATGAGAGGCCCATGCCAACAGTCTAACCGAAGGGATCAGTCTTTCCAACTCACCATCCGGTTGCCTGTTACCGAATAACTCTTCTAAACTAAAAACCTAGACAAACAAGGAAGCTGTAGGTGGGGAGATCTGTATAATATTCTAATTTAAGTAAGTTTGAGTTTAGTCACTGAAAATTTGACTGTGACTTTAATCTAAATTACTACGTAAACAGCAAGTAGATAGTTTCACTTTTTAAAAAATCCATTACTGTTTTGCATTTCAAAAGTTGGATTAAAGGGTTGTAACTGACTACAGCATGGAAAAAAAAATAAGTTCTTTTAATTCTTTCACCTTAAAGCATATTTTATGTCTCAAAAGTATAAAAAACTTTAATACAAGTACATACATATTATATATACACATACATATATATACTATATATGGATGAAACATATTTTAATGTTGTTTACTTTTTTAAATACTTGGTTGATCTTCAAGGTAATAGCGATACAATTAAATTTTGTTCAGAAAGTTTGTTTTAAAGTTTATTTTAAGCACTATCGTACCAAATATTTCATATTTCACATTTTATATGTTGCACATAGCCTATACAGTACCTACATAGTTTTTAAATTATTGTTTAAAAAACAAAACAGCTGTTATAAATGACTATTATGTGTAACTGTTTAAAACATCCATTTTCTTTGTGAACATATTAGTGATTGAAGTATTTTGACTTTTGAGATTGAATGTAAAATATTTTAAATTTTGGCATCACCGCCTGTTCTGAAAACTAGATGCACCAACCATATCATTTTTGTTTGAGAAAAAAAGAAATCTGCCATTTTAATTAATATTGATCAGAGTCTAATGACTATTTATCTTATATCATAGATTTGATAACCCTATCAAAAAAAAATTACATTCTAAGTGTAATCTTACATAGTGCTTGTATTGTTGCATTTGTTTTAACTTGTGGAAAAGTATTGTATCTAACTTGTATTTCTTTGGTAGTTTCATCTTTATGTATTAGTGATATTTGTAATTTTCTCAACTATAACAATGTAGTTATGCTACAACTTGCCTAAAACATTCAAACTTATTTTCTTTTTTCTTTTTTTCTTTGTTAATTCACTTAAACTCATTGAAAACGTAGTATACATTACTAAAACATAAATTATGGGAATCACCGAAATATTTTTGTAGTAGACTAATTGTTGTTACATTGTCTTTCTTTTTTTTCTTTTGTTTCATGGTTTTGATTTTCAAAATTATTAGCACACAACTATTTCCAGCCCTTTAACAATGGAACATCAAAAATATCACCTATATCCCTAAGCAAATATAGTAGACTGTATTTTTACTATGATATCCACTTTTCCAGAATTGTGATTATAATATGCAAAGAGTCATAAATATGCCATTTACAATAAGGAGGAGGCGAGGCAAATGCATAGATGTACAAATATATGTACAACAGATTTTGCTTTTTATTTATTTATAATGTAATTTTATAGAATAATTCTGGGATTTGAGAGGATCTAAAACTATTTTTCTGTATAAATATTATTTGCCAAAAGTTTGTTTATATTCAGAAGTCTGACTATGATGAATAAATCTTAAATGCTTTGTTTAATTACAAAAACAAAATCACCAATACCAAGACATGAAGATAGCAACTCAACAAATACTGTAGTTAAGAGATGAACTCGTCACTTGTATGGGAACCACATTTCACTCTTTGTTTTCAGGATGTAACAGCACTTCACCTAAATATTCTTTGAGCCATATCACTGGTAACATTTCTACTAAACCTCTCCGTAACACTTAAAGAATTCCCTCATTCATTACCTTACAGTGTAAACAGGAGTCTAATTTGTATCAATTCTATGTTTTGGTTGTAATATTCAGTTCACTCACCCAATATACAACCAATGAAATAAAAGAAGCATTTAAAAGGATTTCTGGTCTTCCTCCATTTTTTTGTTGTTGAGACAGATTGATAATTAGCCAAACAAAATGGTTTTCACATTCGCACAGATAATGTTTGGTAACTTCAAAGAAGAGCAGGCTTTTGATTTGGGTTTTGGGTTTTTTTTTTTTTTTTTTCTGGCTTTTTAGTAGTAGGAAACACAATTTACAAGGATCATTTGGGAAGTAGTTCTAGTAGCCTTTGAAATTAGAAATAAAAATAAATCCCACCACTCTGCCCCCTACTTTAGAATTCTGCCTGAATATGAAGAGATGTGAACATCAGTAACCAAATGGGGAACAAAACATCAGTTAATTAACAGACAAGAAAGTGCCCGTTAATCCATGAGACAGGCTTCAGGTGAGAGCCCAGGTGAGCAGCGTGTCTTAGACCTTAGGCTGCAGAGAGGGGCAGAATGATGAGTCCTGGTCTACGGGGCTGTCCTGGCCCCAGGTGGGCCAAGGAGAGCACTAGAGCTGAGCAGCGCACCTGTGGACAGGTGTTCAGCAAAGCCACGCCTCCCCAGAGGTGCTGGGCACCTTCTCAGTCTCCTCCTTTCTCTGTCCTTTGAGGCCCATGATACTTCTTAAGGAAGGTGGGAAGGGTCCTTGTCATGCAGGGGCTGGCAGAAGTCACCCCCTCAATGAGCCAAGGCAGGAATGGGGAGACAAGATTTTCTTCAGGGCAGGTTTAAAGCTTCAGGCCTTCTGAGAGGTTATGAGACCCCTTATGAGTAGAAAACACAAACATTCAACAGACCAGGCATATTACAAATAAAGGCACTTGTATTTTTAAACAGTGTCATCAGGAATTCCAAGGGTAAAAATACTTGCGTACTTTTGCGATGTTTGAAAAACCAGCTCTATGTTTGGATAAGCAATGACCTAAAAAAATGGGGACTTCCCCGTTGGTCCAGTGGCTGAGACTTCACCTTCCAATGCAGGGAGCACAGGTTCGATCCCTGGTCAGGGAGGTAAGATTTCACATGCCTCGTGGCCAAAAAACCAAAACATAAAATAGAAGCAATATTGTAGCAAATTCAATGAAAACTTTAAAAATGGCCCACATCAAAAAAAAAAAAAAAAAAAAAACCCTTAAAAAAGCTGCTATCTTATCAATCCCTCCTGACAAGAAAACATTCTCTGTTAATAGTAAGTTCAAGGTGCCAGACTTCAAGAACAAGTTATTTTAAGTGAAAAATGTAAGACAAACTACTCAAAATTGTTCACACCTGGTTGATGAACTATAATTTTCATGAGTAGACTGACTTTCTCTGGTACTACATCAAAAAAGAAATTTAAACCTGAGAGGATGAAACCAATTTCTTCAGCATAGAAAATGTTAAAATATAAAATAAAATTATTCTATAATTATCTGGCAATAGGAAGGTATCTTAATTTGGGGCAGCCCCCAACTAAAAAGTGTTTCACACTCACAAATATACTCTTGTTTATTATTAGTCACAGATCTTTTGCAACACTTAAAGCTTTTAGGGGCAGTCAGGCAAACCAAGATACAGTTCAACATTCTTAAATCCATGAGAAGGAAATTCTGGCTCACTTAAAGAATGAGTTCTTCTTCCCTCCACCCAAATAGAGTCTCGGAAATATTAGACTGACATTGCTGTTGGACTGGGTTATCGCCATTGAAATGACTGAGTTGTTGTGAACAGAATGACTCATACGCAGTATGAATGGACGCAGTAATAACTTCCCTCCATGCTTTTGGTGGGAGATGGGTTGGCAGGATGGGGAAGGGGTGGAACTGAGAATATTCCCCAGGGACTAGCTTATGCATCAAGGGCTTTGGAAAAAAGTCCACATAGATTTCTATTAAACGTATAGAGACCCACCCTGGTCATTGAGGAGAATCACTAATCTAAGTTCTAACGACTGCAGAGATTCTTTTCAATACACATAGAGGTTCTGCTGTGACAAGTAACCTGACTTAGACAACACTCCCTTTCTGTGTCTGCCCTCAGGATGACTAGATCCACAGCTTAGGTGAAAACCTCTGTCCAGGTGATTTCAATTGCATGACCAGCAGTCATGTGACCTCACTATCTCCCACTGCTTCAGCTATTTTGAAAAAAATGATGGCTCACCCATCTGAGGGGTCGTTTTAAGTGCTCAGTGTAAGTGTCGTATATGCTAGTTGGCCCATGATGTGTGCTCAGACACTCAGTCATATCTGACTCTTTGTGACCCCACTCTAGCCCACCAGGCTCCTCTGTCCACGAGATTTCCCAGGCAAGAATACTGGAGTGGGTTGCCATTTCCTCCTCCAAGGGATCTTCCCAAACCAGGGATCAAACCCGTGTCTCTTGCGGCTCCTGCATTGCAGGCGGATTCTTTACCACTAGCACCTGGGAAGCCCTTATGTCTTATGTGTTACTTGGCATATATTTTAATAAAACCATTTCAGACCTCCCCTCCAAATTTAGACTGCCATTGCTGAAAACCATATAGTGAAAACCATATAGTTATTCTCATGAAATCAGGTGTAATCAGAAAGTAACTTTGTTGTGTTCAAATATACTTGACATAATCCTTAGCATTATGAAGGAACTATTACATCTGTAATGTACATGAGAAATCGAGACATAAAAATTAAGTGACTCTTGAGATCACACAGAGCAGCAGAACTCTCAAGCCCTGGCTTGCCCTAACTCTACAGTCATGTCGACATGAGCTTTTTTTGTGGCAAATGTTCAGGCCCAAAATTCAGAAAAGAACTCAGAGTAAAGCATTCATCCAGGTTCAAGGTGAAGCCATCATAAGAATCCTTTAATAGGATTTATAAACAGGTTTTCTTCCCTATCACGAGAATACTATTTATGAAATATTCTGTAGCTCTGAGCTGCACAGTACTATTCAAAGTTTAGGACAGAGCTTAATTCTTTATTAGGACCAGAAGCCACTGAAGGGGATGTGACATTGCCCCATGTCTCCAGTGTTACCCAGTTTTTTAAATCAAACTTCAATATGAAATTGAAATAAAAATATCCAGTGTTATCTACTTTTTAAAAATCAAACTTCAATATGAAATTGAAATAAAAATATTGAAAGCCATTGAATTTTCCTCGATTTTTCCCAATAAGGGTATGTCACATTAATGTCCCATTAATTCCTGATGAAGCAGTCCCTAAAAAGATGTAGCATGACTTTCTGGATAAAAACCACGTATGGATCACATGTCCCTAAAATCCAATTGTGTCCACAGAGTCGCTCCTTTCTCTGATGTCTTTGCTCTGATGGATTTTTTTTCAGGAGTTTGGATTAATAAACAAAGGGAGATGCTTGCTTATCAACCCTCATGGGAAAACATAAATGATCTGAATTAGGGAAATCTAATTTTTCTTTTGCTAAAGAAAAAAGTGAAAATGTTGGTCGCTCAGTCATGTCCAACTCTATGCGACCCCATGGACTCTGTCCATAGAATTCTCCAAGCAAGAATACTGAAGTGGCTAGCTATTCCCTTTCTCCAGGGGATCTTCCAGAACCAGGGATCCAAACCCGGGTCTCCTACATTGCAGACAGATTCTTTAGCATCTGAGCCACTGGGAGCAACTTTCTTTCAAAAGAAAGAAAAAAGCAGAATAGCAACGAAGTGTCCTCAATGCCGGGCTCTCCCTCTAAGAAGCGCTGCAGTGCACACACAGGTGGAAACTCACTCACTTAAATATAAAACCTGTGGCTTTACAGAGGAAGGAAGAAAAGCATACTCCAAGTAGCATAGCAGTGTTGGGAACCTGGGTCATATTCTCTAAATGGTAGTGTAGTGAAAATTGCTCAGCTGTAGACGCTTTTTGACCCCATAGACTATACAATCCTTGGAATTCTCCAGGCCAGAATACTGGAGTGGGTAGCCTATCCCTTCTCCAGTAGATCTTCCCAACCCAGGGATCGAACTGGGGTCTCCTGTACTGGAGGCGATTCTTTACCAACTGAGCTAAATACATTGAGTAAATTGATGGGCTATATTTGGAGGTAACAAGCATACCACAAAAGAAGTATATATTCAATAGTCTCACAACACATTTCTATGGAGAGCAACCTAAACACATTATTATCCATAAACACTTCCCTGGTGGCTCAGACAGTAAAGAATCTGCTTGCAGGGCAGGACACCTGGGTTCAATTCCTGAGTCGAGAAGATCCTGTGGGGAAAGGAATGGCAACCCACTCCAGTATTCTTGCCATGGACAGAGGAGCTTGGGCTACAATCCATGGGGTCTCAGAGTCAGACAGGACTGAGCGACTAACACTTTCACATCCATAAACACAAGGTTGAGGATTTTTCAGTTCTGCAGAAAGGAGTGATTAGTGTCTGCATTTCCCAGTAGTCTAGTGGTTGAGAGCAAATTTTACAGTGTTAAACTGCCCAAGTTTGACTCTCAATTCTGCATTTTACAGCTTCTAAGCGTTAATGTTTTTCATCGGTAATCTGGGTCTAACAGGATCTCCCTCAACCAGGCATTATGACAATTCAATGAAAGAATGTGCACTGACCATGGAGAACAGAGTCTGACACATGGCAAGTTCTCAGTGGATGTCAGTAACCATTCTTAAAATAATATTAAAGTAAGCTCCCAGGTTTCCCTATCAGTATTTATTTCCTCATTTTATCCGAACACCTCTAGGCAACTAAGAGGCACCTCTTCTATGTCCTCGATGACAATTAATGTCAAAAGCTGACAGGCAAATTATAGGGGGTTTATAATAACTAATAATGAGCTGCACTGTCTCTGGGGAAGCCTACAATTATTTCAGTTCAGTGAATGCTCACCATGCCCCGACTAAGTCCTGCTAAGCTATTCAAGGAACACGAACAGGAGGAAGGCCAGTTTCTACCCTCAAGAAGCTTTCTGTGGAACAAAAGAGGAAAAATCAACCTGTGAAAAATGGAGAAAGGCTAGAGAGTACTATAGTTTTCCTAAGTCTGCTTTAAGAAAGCCCTCCACAGAGAGTGACTTACAATAGCAGAGATGAATTCTCTCCAGTTCTCCAGGCTGAAGTCTGAAATCACGGAGTTGGCAGGGCTGAGATCCCTTTGCGGCTCTGGAGAGATTCGATCCCTGCCTCTCCCAGCTTTCGGTGCAACATACATGAGAGTTCAGTCATGTCCAACTCTTTGCGACACTATGGACTGTAGCCCGTCAGGCTCCTCTGTCTATGGGGTTCTCCAGGCAAGAATACTGGAGTGGGTTGCCATGCCCTCCTCCAGGGGATCTTCCCAACCTAGGGATCGAAACAGCATCTCCTGCACTGCAAGCAGATTCTCTACCACTGAGCCAGCAGGGAAGCTCCCAGCTTCCGGTGGTGGCCCTCACTCCTTGGTGTCCCTTGGCTCACAGGTGCATAACTCCAATTGCTGTCTCCGTCATCCCAGGGCGTTTTCCTTGGGTGTCTGTCTTCACATTATCCTCTTATAAAGTCACCAATCATCTTGGATTAGGGCACCACCCCAGTGACCTCATCTTGACTTGATGCCACTGGCAAAGACCCTGTTTTCAGGCCGCAGCTGTCAGCCTTCTTCTGAAATTGCATTGACTAAAGAGAACTGCCTTGTCTGAAGTCTCGCCCCCTCCCGAGCAGGGCCCTTGACCAGTGGATTGAGACAGGAGTGTAAAGGCCCCCAGCTTTGCCCAACTCAAGGCAAATACTGCAACTGGATCCAAAGCCCCCCAGGGTGGGGGCTGAGGCCTCTGTTCAGACCGTGTCATAGCCCAACTCTCCCTTCACCCAGTTGTGCCCCCTTCCCTTCCACGTGGGTAGGAATCCCCACCTCCAAGTCTGCTTCTCAGAAAATCCAGACTCTGACAGAAAGGCACCTCTATCGTTTACTAATTCCATTATTCAAGTGTTGGAGTTCCTTTTAAGCAAGATCTGTATTCTCTGTCATAATTTGATTCTTTTAGATAAAGAAAATTATTTGCCTACGAAAGTGTCTTGCCTGAGAGAGTACTGAATTAATCATCTAAGAAAAAGAAGAAGAAAAAAGTCAACATTGAAGTATTTTTTATTGTGGATTCCCAAAATGGCAAATTTTCACATACTTTCAGAGGAAACATAGCTTTTATTTTTTAAGGCACCAGAGAAACTCATGTTTCACTTGATCTAAATTTTTACTCTTGGTCTTTTGTATTCCTGAGCTCTTTGTCAGTATTTCTTTGAAAAGAAGCCAGGAAAAAAAAAAAAAAAAAGATCAAAGTGGTTCTTATGGAAGCCAAAGACCTTTATATTAGGTTGAAACAAAGCATATTCAGTGTGCATTCAGTAAATACGATTCTGGAGCCAGATTTGGCTATAAAGCACAAGAGTATAAAACTTCAGAAAGTGACCCGCACCACCTGTCAGGGTCATTTCAAAATAACCAAAGTGATTCCTCTCCATCAATCATGACATTTACAAGTTGAAGGGGATCACACTCGGGAAGTAATACAATTGATCTGCACTATTGACCAAGGTGCCCATTAAGACAGCAGGGAGTAATTAAGGAACACACACACATAATCAATGTTGAGATGATCTCAACTCCAAGAGTCATCAATATGTTTTGAATAAAAGCCACATAGTTGGTGGTTTTGCTCTGGTAGAAATCTTTACAGAAATCAATGGACATATTAAGTGCATGAGTTGATGACTAGCGGCGGACACTGGGACTCATTTTCATATATTCTACCCACATGCGCCACTGCAGGAGCCAGGAAAATGGGTCTGGGAGCCCTTTGCTCCTTGGTTTGGGCTAACCACATCATGCCCTGTGACGTGTGACGGCCCTACAGCATAGCAGTTTAGACTGCAACGCTAGTAGCCAAGCTGACATTGCGCTGCCCGTGTGTGCTCAGTTGTATCCCACTCTTTGTGACCCTGTGGACTGTAGCCCGCCAGGCTCCTCTGTCCACGGAATTTCCCAGGCAAGAATACTGGGGTGGGTTACTCTTGCCTACTCCAGGGGATCTTCCTGACCCAGGGATCAAACCTCATCTCTTGTATCTCCTGCATTGGCAGGTGGATTCTTTACCACTGCGCCACCTGGGAAGCCCAGTTCAAATCCTGACTCATTACTCTCTGTGTGATCACAGGCAGGTGAGTGAACCTCTAGTTCTGTCTTCCTTCTCTGTGAAAAAGAGCTGATTAATAATAGTGTTTACCACATAAGGTAGATGTGAGAATGAGTTAACATACGCCAAACTCTTAGAACTGTACCTAGAACATAAAAGCATTAACTATCTTTGAAAAAAATAAATCAAACTTTGAAAAATTTGCCATTTAAAAGGAATTACTCTGTATGAATCATTTTTCCAGGAGGACCATCTGTCAGCCCTGCTCCTGGAAAGGTTAATCGGGGTTGCTGAGAGATGAAGAACTGATGCTTTTGACCTGTGGTGTTGGAAAAGACTCTTGAGAGTCCCTTGAACTGCAAGGAGATCAGACCAGTCCATCCTAAAGGAAATCAGTCCTGAATATTCATTGGAAGAACTGATGCTGAAGCTGAAACTCCAATACCTGATGTGAAGAACTGATTCATTGGAAAAGACCCTGATGCTGGGAAAGATTGAAGGCAGGAGGAGAAGGGGATGACAGACGATGAGATGGTTGGATGGCATCACCAACTTGATGGACGTGAGGCTGAGCAAGCTCCAGGAGTTGGTGATGGACAGGGAGGCCCGGCACACTCCAGTCCATGGGATGGCAAAGAGTCAGACATGACTGAGTGACTGAACTGAACTGAACTGGTTGCCTCTCAGTGGAATTAGGTAAAGCAGTGGCTAGTCATCAGACACTGGCTGAACTCAGAAGATAAGTCATATTTTTTACATCTTGTGGTAATGAACCTCCCAGACTTCCATTTCTGGGGGCAATAAATAGAATAAACACAATGAATGAGCCTCTGGGGAAAAACAGACAGCTGGATAAAATATTAAAAACTTCTCTTCATATGCACTGAGGAGCTATCAAGAAAGTAAAAAATGCTCAGAGATTTTTTTTTTTTAATGGGAATATTTTAATGTGAGCAAGCACCAAATCCATTCTTTGCCTGGTGGCACGTGCCCAGCTCTAAGTGGCACGGGAGATCAAAAGCTAGACTGGACCCATCCCAGGAAGTATGGGCCTGCAGCAGGGGCCCCAAGGCCTACATGGTCAGCAGGGCTGAATCCTGTTTGCTTGCCCACCTAGGGTGACTGATAAAAAATATCCGTAATCCATATAACGAATACTGTTAGTGTACATTTTAAAAATCAAAACTAATGGGGGAATAGTCCATGATAACAAAGTATCAAGATTGTGAACAAGACTGCGTGTCCCCTTGTTTGCTTGACCTGCCACTCTTTGCAAAGGGAGCTGACCTTTCCTATTGGCTTGCACATGGCCTCTGGGTGAGACACCAGCCTGACATCAGACTGGGCCACGCGGGCTTTCTATATATTCTGGTGTTTCAGCTGTTGATCTTTCATTAACTTTTTTCACTTAGTCCACAACAGAAGAAAATATTTTGAAAAGTGTATATATTTTATATATGAGAACAAATTCTGAAAAGTACATATTTTTTGTTTTGCTTCAGCCTCCAAAATGGCTCTACAGGGTATTGCTATTTGGCTGTTAGAATGATTGAAAATAAAACCAGCGGACCAGTGGGGCTAATGGAGGCAATAATAATAACAAGCCATGTTCCAAGCTATATATGCATGTGTGTGTGTATGTATATATGTATATTTCAGATATACCTGAAATACACATATATCTGAAATATACATATATCTGTAAAAACATGGTCATGAAAACAATATTTTCCCTAATTATACATTTACTACTCCATTTACCATCCTATTCTATATACTTTTTTTTAAGTCAATAATCACGAAATTATTTTCACAACTCACAGTTTCGAAGACACTGTTCCTGGTAAACCACTAAGGGTAACCACAATGAGTACAACTATTAAATGGAGGAAAAAGAAAAAAAAACAACCACCAATCCAAAAGAAGGTGGGGAAAGGGAAATAAAAAGAAACTGAAAAAAAAGAAAATATATAGAAATCACAAAATCAGATAGTAAAATAAATGCAAATATCATTATTGATAATAAATATAAATAGACTGAACCTTCTGCTATATCTTTGCCAGGTTGGATTTTTTTTTAAAGAACCCTAGGTATGTGATGTTTACAATAAGCATTTCTAAAATATAAGTACACAGAAAGTTGGAAAGTCAGAGTATGAAAGAGGAGAAACTAGAAAAAACTAACCAAAAGAAACCAGGTATATCCACATTAATACCAGACAAAGTAAATTTTAAAGCCAAGAGCCAATACTAGAGAATTTAAAAGGCTACTTCAAATGATCAGATCATAAAGAAAATCAATTCTATATGGGTATACACATTAAACATAAATGCAAAACATCAAACAAAAATTGAATATAAGAAAAATTAATAGAACTCCCAGAGATCCTCATCATAGAAAATTTATACATCTGCTTAGTAATTGACTGACCAAGCAAGATCAAGTACATGAGGAAACAATTCAAATATTTAAAGATCATATCAATATGCTTGACCTACTAAGCATAGAACTCAAAAAAAATGAATATGCATTACTTTCTTGCACATAGGAAACATTTTTTAAAATTCACTCTGTGCCAGGCTATTAATGCAAACCTCAATCAGTTCAGTTCAGTTCAGTCGCTCAGTTGTATCTGACTCTGCAACCCCATGAATTGCAGCACACCAGGCCTCCCTGTCCATCACCAACTCCCAGAGTTCACTCAAACTTATGTCCATCGAGTCAGTGATGCCATCCAGCCATCTCATCCTCTGTTGTCCCCTTCTCTTCCTGCCCCCAATCCCTCCCAGCATCAGAGTCTTTTTCAAAGAGTCAACTCTTTGCAAGAGGCGGCCAAAGTATTGGAGTTTCAGCCTCAGCATCAGTCCTTCCAGTGAACACCCAGGACTGATGTCCTTTAGGATGGACTGGTTAGATCTCTTTGCAGTCCAAGGGACTCTCAAGAGTCTTCTCCAACACCACAGTTCAAAAGCATCAATTCTTCAGCGCTCAGCCTTCTTCACAGTCCAACTCTCACATCCATACATAGCCTTGACTAGAAGGAACTTTTTTGGCAAAATAATGTCTCTGCTTTTGAATATGCTATCTAGGTTGGTCATAACTTTCCTTTCAAGGAGTAAGCGTCTTTTAATTTCATGGCTGCAGTCACCATCTGCAGTGATTTTGGAGCCCCCCAGAAATAAAGTCTGACACTGTTTCCCCATCTATTTCCCATGAAGTGATGGGACCAACCAGATGCCACAATCTCTGTTTTCTGAATGTTGAGCTTTAAACCAACTTTTTCACTCTCCTCTTTCACTTTCATCAAGAGGCTTTTTAGTTCCTCTTCACTTTCTGCCATAAGGGTGGTGTCATCTGCATATCTGAAGTTATTGATATTTCTCCCGACAATCTTGATTCCAGCTTGTGCTTCTTCCAGCCCAGCATTTCTCATGATGTATTCTGCATATAAGTTAAATAAGCAGGGTGACAATATACAGCCTTAACGTACTCCTTTTCCTATTTGGAACCAGTCTGTTGTTCCATGTCCAGTTCTAACTGTTGCTTCCTGACCTGCATATAGGTTTCTCAAGAGGCAGGTCAGGTGGTCTGGTATTCCCTTCTCTTTCAGAATTTTCCACAGTTTATTGTGACCCACACAGTCAATGGCTTTGGCATAGTCAATAAAGCAGAAATAGATGTTTTTCTAGAACTCTCTTGCTTTTTCGATGATCCAGCGGATGTTGGCAACTTGATCTCTGGTTCCTCTGCCTTTTCTAAAGCCAGGTTGAACATCTGGAAGTTCACAGTTCACGTATTGCTGAAGCCTGGCTTGCAGAATTTTGAGCATTACTTTACTAGCATGTGAGATGAGTGCAATTGTGCAGTAGTTTGGAGAAGGCGATGGCACCTCACTCCAGTACTCTTGCCTGGAAAATCCCATGGACGGAGCAGCCTGGTGGGCTGCAGTGCATGGGGTCGCTAAGAGTCGGACACAACTGAGCAACTTCACTTTCACTTTTCACCTTCATGCATTGGAGAAGGAAATGGCAACCCACTACAGTGTTCTTGCCTGGAGAATCCCAGAGATGGGGGAGCCTGGTGGGCTGCCGTCTACGGGGTCGCACAGAGTTGGACACGACTGAAGTGACTTAGTTGCTGCTGCTGCTGCTGCTGCTTGAGCATTCTTTGGCATTGCTTTTCTTTGGGATTGGAATGAAAACCGACCTTTTCCAGTCCTGTGGCCATTGTTGAGTTTTCCAAATTTGCTGGCATATTGAGTGCAGCACTTTCACAGCATCATCTTTCAGGATTTGAAATAGCTCAACTGGAATTCCATCACCTCAATAATAAATCACAAATAATGCATATCCAATCACACTTTCCTGGTTTAAAAAATTCAGTTGTTAGAAATTAATATAAAGTAACTGGAAACTCGTTTAGTAATTTTAAAAAAAGTGCTCTGAATGAAAGAACAATGGAAATTTAAAATATTGAACTGAACAACAATGAAATATATACAAATTTTAAAGATGCAAATAAAATGATGAATTAAAATGTACAGCTTAAATATTTATATTAGGAAAGAAAGGCTCAAAACTAATAAATTAACATCTGCATTAAGAAGTTAGTTTTAAAAAGCAGACTAAGTCCCAAGAAAGTATAAAGAAGAGAATAATGAATGTAAGAGAAATTTTCCTCAAAATAGAAACTAAATAGATAATATTGAGAATCTACTCCCTAATGTTGATTTATTCATTTTGAGCCTCAGCTAAAATTATGGTGAATATCACTCACAAAACAGATGTATTTGCACATTATCAGGCTAATGAAGAAACACATTTTCCCAAAGACATAAATATATCATTAAATAAAATAACTTCCATTTATGATTTTTAAAAAATCTCTTGACACATTAGTAATAATAGGGAATTTCCATATCCTGAAAAAGGATATACATACAAAATTATACCAAGCGTGCAATTAATGGCAAACTATTAAAAGAACACCCCTGAATATCAGGAGCAAGGCAACTTGCAAACCTTTGCTACTTTGATTCAGAATTGTACAGGTCGTAGTACTGTAATACAAAAAAGAAGAAAACCTGTTAAAAAACAGGAAAGAAATCAAGCAAAGCTTATTATTCATTATATAATTTTAATTAACAAATGATGTTAATTTTAGCATGCATGCGTGTGTGCATGCCCAGGTGCTAAGTCATGTCTGATTCTTTGAAACCCCATGGACTGTACCCCACCAGGTCCTCTGTCCATGGAATTTTCCAGGCAAGAATGCTGGAGTAGGTTGCCATTCCTTTCTCCAGGAGATCTTCCCTACCCAGGGATTGAACCTATATCTCCTGCATCGGCAGGCAGATTTTTTTTTACCACTGAGCCACCAGGGAAGCCCCAATTTTTATGTGGAAAACACTAAAGAATCAACAGATAAATATTTAGATTAATAGATGTGCTTATCGACTTGCTGGAATTAGAATCACCATGCATTCATCAAGATAATCATATTCATTGTAATACAACTGAGATACAACTCAGGGGCTTAATAAAGTAAAAACTGTGTCTCATCATGTAAAGCTAATGTAACTGGAGCAGGTGAGAGATGGGGCTCCATGCTACCTAGTCACCTGGGGACCCAGCCGATAGAGATGCCACCCTATTCAACATGTGGTTTCCCAAGTCTTTCTGGCATCCACATCCAGCACCTTAGAAGGAAGGGATAGGGGCCACAGAGGAAGTTTCTATGGGCCAGACCTCAATGTGGGATACAGCATGGTTACCCCCATTCCATTTTTCAGAGATCAGTCACATGGCCGCACCTACATGGAAGGGAGGCCAAGAAGATGTGGGTCTAGGAAGAAAGGGAAACACCTTTAATAACCAAGGTGGTCTCTGCCACATAGTAAATAAAAATTGTATAACTGTGCAGAACAGCAATTCAAAAATACATTTTTAAACAAGATGCCAGTTATAAAAGATGGATAAAGACTTTTTGAGAAAATTTTTCAACTTTTTTTGAAAGACTTTAATAAACAGGGGTATTTCATGTACACAAATAAGTTGTCACTTCTTCCTATAGTAATCTACAACTGTAAAACCATCCAATTAAAATACTAACATTGTTTATGGTAACTGACAGATTGATTCTAAAATGTATATTGAAAAGCAAAGGATTAAAAATGGCAAAATATTCCCAAAGAAGAATAAGGAAATACGGGAAAGGACTTTTAGAATCCACATCAGAGCTAGTTATAAAACTGCAGCAACTAAGATAGGAACTGATGAAGTGTCAAACAAGGTAGACCAATGGAACAAAACAGAAAGGCCAGCAACAGTCCACACACATAAGGTTTGACTGATGACAATGACAGAGGACTTGGAAAATCAGTGTGAGAAGGGAAACTATGCAATAAATGGTACTTGAACATCTGGTTATCCGATGGATTGAAATTTTTTTTAATTGGATCCCTACCTCCCACCATACATGAAAGTTACTAATTCCAATTCAAGATTTAATGTAAAGGGGAAATCTATAAATTTTTAAGAAGACAATGCATAAGAATATATTTACTAGATATACTAAATATTTTCGGAGAAGGCAATGGCACCCCACTCCAGTATTCTTCCCTGGAAAATCCCATGGACGGAGGAGCCTGGAAGGCTGCAGTCCATGGAGTCGCTGAGGGTCGGGCACGACTGAGCGACTTCACTTTCATTTTCACTTTCCTGCATTGGAGAAGGAAATGGCAACCCATTCCAGTGTTCTTGCCTGGAGAATACCAGGGACGGGGGAGCCTGGTGGGCTGCCGTCTCTGGGGTCGCACAGAGTCGGACACGACTGAAGTGACTTAGCATCCTTAAATATTTTAAAGCTCAAAATCATAAAAGAAAAAGATCAATAAATTTAACTCTTTAAAATTAAGAACTTCTATTTATCAAGTGGATCAATAACAAATATACAAGTAAGTTATCCAATATACATATTATAAGAGACAAAATTAATAGCAAGAATATGTAAAGGATTCCTATAATTCAATATGAAACAAAGACACCTCACTACAAAAATGAGCAAAAGACATGAACAGACATGAACAGAAGACAAAATATAAATGGCCCAAATACATATGAAAAAATTTCCACTGCATGAATAATTTGGAGAAATGCAATCTAAAAACACAAGATATCATTTCACACCTATCACGTCAGTAAAAAATTTAAAATAGAACAAGACAGACTCTTATACAGTGTTGAAAATTTAAACTGATATCATCATCATTTTAAAAATTATTTGGTATTCCTAGCAGTTGGTAAAGGCCTGACCATAAAGGTCTAAGCCCCAACTCACCAGTGATAACAGCTACCAGGAATGATAATAGAAACTGACAGAGTTTTCCTGGTATGAGATATTAATTAATCCCACTAGTGTTGAAGTTTAATATCTTCCAGTATGGTATGAGATGTAGCATGGTGGTTAAATGAGTAGCTTTGAAATCAGATTGCCTGGGTTTAAAGCTTGACTCTGGCCACATATTAACTGTGACCTTAGTTAAGACCCTTAACCTCTCTGTGCCTCAGTTTTACCATCTCTAAATGGGGACAGTAAGCTTGAAGAGTCAGTGAAAGCTATTGTAATTACTCAGTCCTTTAGATGTTCCCCTGGATACAAGGATGGATGTGGAAGAGGATGGGGCTGGTGGCCCAGACTGGGGCAGCACCTGCTGAAAACACTGGTTACTCATCTTCGGGGTTTCTGTCTCCTCAAGACTGTTCTTGGTGTGGTCTCAGGTGAAGACCACGTCTGGTAAATCCTCATATTTCTCAGCTAGAACGCAGCATGTTTCTAACCATTTCATGCAAACCACAAAACCCCCCACAAATTCCATGTCTAGCTTCCAGGCATAAATGAAGAAAATGAAGTCGCTGCTATTTTAAAAAGCTAATTACTAGTAAAATACTTTCATATTCACATTTCCTGTGAAATAAAGGTCTCTGGCAGGCAGAGCTAGTCAGTAACACTTTTGCTCCAAGCAGGGGTTTTCCTTTAGTACAGAACATGCTGTACCCTACTCAGAAAATATCTGATTTAGTTCTGAAGGGGAGACCGTGAAAGCATATAATTTTTTATTACACACATTTACACATTTAAAAATATCCATCCCATCTCACTAAAGAGATATGGACGCTGTTGGTGAGTTCTTTCATTTTTGAAAATTTTATGATAAATAAATGAAATAAAACATACAGAAATGCCTAGTTTCGTGTCTGGAATTGTAACAATAAGCAAAGAAATTTGACCACAAACAATCTACACTTGGAGCACAAGTTTTAAGAGGCCTTCATATCATCAAATTCCAGCTTCTTTGAAAGAATGATCTTCAGAAATATTTTCAGGGATTCAGTATTTTCAATTTTGAGCATTTTTCTATATGTATACCATCGGTTCTTTTCAAAAAGCTGTATTAGTTAGAGAATAAGGAAGAATATAAAGAAAAAATCATTTTGAGCTTTTTGC
The DNA here is from genome assembly GCF_019923935.1 of Bubalus bubalis. Taxonomy (NCBI): domain Eukaryota; kingdom Metazoa; phylum Chordata; class Mammalia; order Artiodactyla; family Bovidae; genus Bubalus; species Bubalus bubalis. The sequence continues at coordinate 12,567,510 of NC_059169.1, read as the reverse complement.
TTCTTAATGATTCAAGTCAATACAATTCCAAATTGTGTAGGATTCAGACTATGTACCCGGAACTGTCCAAATACTAGAAAGTACTTCACAGAGTTGAATATATTGAGTTTGAGCTCAGAATTCTGCAGTCCCCCATGTCGGTTCATCTAGAAAATCACATATATTTTTGAATGCCTCCAAATCACTTGGTATAAGTAGAAAACAGGCGGGTTCCCTGGTGGCTCAGTTGTAAAGAATCTGTCTGCTAATGCAGGAGACACAGATTTGATCCCTGATTCGGGAGGATTCCACAGGCTGAGGAGCAGCTAAGCCCAAGTGCAGCAACTACTGAGCCTGGGCCCTAAAGCCTGGAAGCCGAAACTTCTGAGCTCATGTGCCGTGACTACCGAAAGCCCGTGTCCCCTAGAGTCTGTGCTCCACAAGAGAAGCCACCACAGTGAGAAGCCTGCACCGCACAACTATAGCAGCAGCAGCCCTCTGCAACTAGAGGAAAGCCCAGGCAGCAACAAAGACCCAGCAGCCAAAAATTAAATAAGCAATTTTAAAATTATTCAAAAAAAAGAAGAAAACATTCTTCCCTTCCAGTTAAAAAAAAAAAAAAGTGGAAAGAATACCCTTCACTTGTAATCTCCAGTTCCTCATCTCTGATTTACTCTTTTCATTGTAGAAAAGCATTATGCAAAATTTAGGCCATAAAAAGGCATATGGAACAAAACAACCGATGACCAGGGGCTGCTGCTGCTGCTGCTGCGTCGCTTCAGTCGTGTCCAACTCTGTGCAACCCCATAGACGGCAGCCCACCAGGCTCCCCCGTCCCTGGGATTCTCCAGGCAAGAACACTGGAGTGGGTTGCCATTTCCTTCTCCAATGCATGAAAGTGAAAAGTGAAAGTGAAGTTGCTCAGTTGTGTCCAACTGGGTTGGCCAAAAAATTTATTTGGATTTTCTGCAAGACACAAAGGCAAAATCCAAACTTTTTGGCCAACCCAATACTACCTTATTGACAACACAGGTGAACGCTGCTACATCACGTAAGTCTCCCTCCTGAACTTGAACTATGCCATTCCCATGCATCTCCACAATTTTATCATGTATGTATTCTTAAACCATATGGAATATTTTTTGAGTTTTTTCAGTTCAGTTCAGTTCAGTCGCTCAGTTGTGTCCGACTCTTTGCGACCCCATGAATCACAGCACACCAGGCCTCCCTGTCCATCACCAACTCCCTGAGTTCAACCAAACTCATGTCCATCAAGTCGGTGATGCTGTCCAGCCATCTCATCCTCTGTCGTCCCCTTCTCCTCCTGCCCCCAATCCCTCCCAGCATCAGGGTCTTTTCCAATGAGTCAACTCTTCGCATGAGGTTGCCAAAGTATTGGAGTTTCAGCCTCAGCATCAGTCCTTCCAAAGAACATCCAGGACTGATCTCCTTTAGGATGGACTGGTTGGATCTCCTTGCAGTCCAAGGGACTCTCAAGAGTCTTCTCCAACACCACAGTTCAAAAGCATCAATTCTTCAGCACTCAGCTTTCTTCACAGTCCAACTCTCACATCCATACATTACCACTGGAAAAACCATAGCCTTGACTAGATGGACCTTTGTTGGCAAAGTAATGTCTCTGCTTTTGAATATGCTATCTAGGTTGGTCATAACTTTCCTTCCAAGGAGTAAGCGTCTTTTAATGTAAATAGTGTGATAGAGTATGTATTCTTATGCAACTGGCTTTATTCATTCAGCATTATATGTGAGAATTAACTATGCACACACTTAGTTTACGTTCACTTATTTTCACTGCTATATGATGTTCCACTGTATAAATACACCACAGTTTATGTCCTGATTTAGTGTGTATGTGTGCACACCCAGTCGTGTCCAACTCGGTGGCTTCATGGACTGTAGCCTACCGGGTTCCTCTGTCCATGGATTCTCCAGGCAAGAATACTGGAGTGGGTTGCCATTTCCTACTCCAGGGACTCTTCCCAACCCAGGGATCAAACTTGAGTTTCATACATCTCCTGCATTCGCAGGCATGTTCTTTACCACTAGCACTACCTGGGAAGCCCCCTGGATTTAGTAAATACTGGCTCTATTCATTTACTCCTGCAAATGGACATTAGTCGTCTCCATTTCTATTTGTCGAATCCTCGTAACTTTTGGTAATGTCAGTTTACATTTTTCTGCAAGTCTGCTATCCCTTTGTGATTCAATTTGCATTTCTCCGATTGGTACTAGCAGTACAGTGAGGTCTCTTTCTTGTAAGTTTCTCGCCACTTTAATTTTCTGAAAATTGTTCTACATACCTACCTTATTGAGGGGGAGGTTTTTTAAATTTTTAACACAGTCAAATTTATTAAGGCCTTTTCTTAGTGGTTTAATAATTTGTCCTTACCCTGAGGCCATAAAGATATTTTTGCATATTTTCTTCTATAATAATTTTGCCTTTCAAATTCCTCTGGTGAGAATTGATTTTTGTATACAGAGACCCAGTTTCATATGTTTTTCCCTTGAGGAGAATGGAAGGCCCTCGCCCCATTCATTGAGTGAAGTACACTTTCCCCATCGGTGTGCAGTGCCAACTCAGACCTAGGCTAAGTTTCTACGTGTGTGTGTTCCCTACTTCTTCCTTCTGTGTTCAGTTCTTTTCAGTTAAAGTGAATCGCTTAGAAGTTTCTGTTGGAAGAGTTGGTAGGTGGTTATCTTCCTTAGAAATGCATAAAACTATTTGCCTTTTCCTGAATGACATTTAAGTGAATATACAATGTAATTGCCTCAAGCATTTTGAAAATATCCCATTGTATTCTCTTCTCTATGATAACAGAGATCCTACAAATATCCCTTTGAATTGCTCCTCTATGCATAGTCTGTCTTACCTCTTGTAGCTTTATATATTTTCCTCTTTATCTTTGATGTCCTGTACTTTTAATATCATGTTTCTAGATGCAGATTTGTTCCATTTGTCTTAGTTGAACTTCTGCATGTCTTTTCAAACTTTGGGTTCTTTTTGAACTTTAAAATGTCTTTAAAAATTCTTTTTAATATTGCTTTTCCACCATGCTCTTATATTCCTCCTTCTGGAATTTCTACTAGCTTTAAATTGAAGCTTCTCATTTCATCTTCCATGTCTCTTCATTTCATCCTCCACATTTCCTATCTATTTCTCTGTTCTGCATTCTGTGTGGTTTCATCAGGAATATTTAACAATTCATTAATTTTCTCTTCATCCGCATCTACTCAGTTGTTTAATCTGTTGACTTTTATTTTAACAACATTGTCTTTCACTGCTTAAAATGTCTGCATGCTCCTTTTTTCAAATCTGGTTGCTCTTTCTCCCCATAAAATATCCAGTTCTTGAAGTGGGAACTCTACTCCTTCTTGTATCCCTTTGAATATTTTAAACATTCCTAAGTGGAAATGCTCATGGTCTTTCATTCCATGGTCTTGAAGCTTCTGTCCTTGGCTTTCTTGTTTTCATACTCTATGTGCTGACCTTTGGTAAATCCATTCAGTTCCTTGTTATAAACTGTAATATACTGCTGTTGCTGCTGCTGCTGCTAAGTTGCTTCAGTCGTGTCCGACTCTGTGCGACCCCATAGACGGTAGCCCACCAGGCTTCCCCATCCCTGGGATTCTCCAGGCAAGAACACTGGAGTGGGTTGCCATTTCCTTCTCCAATGCATGAAAGTGAAAAGTGAAAGTGAAGTCGCTCAGTTGTATCTGACTCTTAGCAACCCCATAGACTGCAGCCCACCAGGCTCCTCTGTCCATGGGATTTTCCAGGCAAGAGTACTGGAGTGGGTCGCCATTGCCTTCTCCTGTAATATACTAATGACCGTCAAATCTAGGCCAGATACATCTTCTAAGCTCGAATCCCATGTGCTTTCCTCCCAGTGCTTGTATATGCACCTAAAAATTTTACGATACTTCAACCTCAGCCTAGCCTCATAAAAGTCTGTTTTCTTTCACATTCCCCAATCTTTTTGTTTTTTAACATTTTACTTTTTTTTTTACTTTAACCTGAAGGATAATTGCTTTACAATATTGCATTGGTTTCTGCCATACATCAACATGAATCAGCTATAGGTATACATACGTCCTCTTCCTCTTGAATCTCCCTCCCACCCCATCCCACCCATCTAGGTTGTCACAGAGTCCCCATTCTTTTGAGTGGCACTTTCCTCTTTCTGCTCAGGCATTGAAGCCAGAAACCGGGGTGATATTGCAAATCTGCCTGCTATCTCAGCTCTTACATCCAACCAACAATGCATGCCTGCTTAGTTGCTTAGTCATGTCTGACTCTTTGCAGCTCCCTGGATTGTAGCCCGCCAGGCTCCTCTGTCCACGGAATTTCCCAGGCAAGAATACCGGAGTGGGTTGCCATTTCCTTCTCAGAGGATCTTCCTGATGCAGGGATCAAACCCTCATCTGCTGGGTCTCCTGCATTGTGGGCAGATTCTTTACTCACTGAGCCACTTAGGAGGCCCAGTCAACAAGAACCTCTGCATATTCTACCCCTCTGACAAATCTCATGTCCATCCCTCTCTTCTCCATTTCTCCTGAGTTCATTCCCTGATCACTCCCTCTGGGATGCTACAATAGTGTTCCAGGTGATCTTCCAACTCTACTTTGGTCCTGTCAGATTTTTTTAAATGATCCCATACAAGAAATATATCAAGACTTTATTTTTATTTCTCTTATTGTTGAACCATGAAATCACCAAAAAGAACTTCAAAATATCGTGTGCTCATTTCCGGTCTGAGGTGAAAGCTGGATCGCAGCCTAAGAGTCAGCTTTTCTCAACTTTACAGTAATAGTAAATATATAAAGGACACTGCGGACAGGGAGGGACGAAAACAGTCACATATCCTATTGACAAGACTCTGGGAGGAAATGACAACAATGAAATCTGCAAAGCTGAAATGAACTTCAAAATCCATGGGTGACCCTGAGTCATGCTTTGAGTCCTGAAAAAGAGGTCACGCAGACTTGCAGGGCAGAGGAAAAAGGCATTGTTCCTCTCCATTGGCTCTCTTGGGGCTGGAGGATCCAAAGTCACTGTCAACCAGGACACCAGGCAACCAGCCTCTTTTGTAGATAATATGTTTTGATGCAACCTGAGTATCGTTTATCCACACCCCCTTCCAACCAACAAAGCCCATGTACCCATCTCAGTTAGGTTAGAGTCAGAAACCCCTAGAGACTAAATGTAAGCCCTAAGAAATTGGGCTGATTTCCCCACCCCTGGCTTATCTCTCACTATCTCATCAGAATAGAATTCCAGCTATCTGAAATCATTCTAAACTAAAACTTCTGGAAACTCTGATAAAGGTAATCTTACCTGAACAGACACTATCCATAAAGTTCTAACTGTCTTGCTTAACATTTAAAGCCTACTCTACAGATTCAATCTGCATTTATCATCTTACCCCTTATATTACTTCTAAACGTTGAGAACTCCAGCTCCACAGTATTATCAAAGATTTCCAAAACATTTCCAGTGCTCTCCCACCTTCTTGTCTAGATTCCCCTTGTTCTTTCTGCCTAAAAGAGCCTCTCTTTTCTCTTTAAGCTCACTGAAATTGTCTCATTATTAAAAATCCATCTTCAAGGTGCAAATTTCTTCACAAAGCCTTCCCCAAATCCCTAAACTGGAATTAATCTCTCCCTCCCCTATGTTCCCATAGAACTTTCCTTGTACTCTTATTATACTTATCACTGTCTGCCTTATACAGCTAGCTCAATTTTGCTTCTCCCATTGGACTGTGAATCTTTTTTAATCAGCTGACACATATCACAGTGTCTTCTGTATCATAGCTTTGCAGCAAACATGTATTGAATTAACTGAAGACAAGATGAAATGAAATTTCACAAAGAGCTTCTCACTCAAGTCTCAACTTTTACTACTCAACTTTATATTGATCTTTAAAACAATAGCTGAGATTTGTCACGAAGCCAGGCAGCCAGCTGAAAAGGAACTAAATCTTGAATTTCCTTTGCAGTTTTAAAGAGGAAACCCAAAGGTGATACCTTCCCTGACAAAGGAAAGCAGAACTAAAGGTCACAAGGGGGTTTGGGGTCATGGAACAAAAGGAAGTCCTGTTTTCTAATCTCTGTAAGATGGTGGGCTTGCTGATCTCTCCTGTCTCACTAGAGAATAAAATATGTCATGGAAGACCTAAAGATGTTACAATAGTGGGAAAAGCAGGAATGATGTGATAATGAGTAGCCGAGGTGTTCAATAGGTCCATATCAATTTCTCTTCTTCCTTTCTTCCAAACAAATGACAAATATATAGCCATTGCTAATTTTAAAGCCAGTTATGTATTTCTCACACAATAATGAATCAACCATCCAAACATCTTTCATAGTTACGTCAAATTAGCCAGACACTTTAATTGTGAAGTTCGCAGTCGTCCTGGAGCTAGAGGGCTATGGAGAACTTGTCTCTTTGTATTGGTCGTAAGAACTTCAAAACCCATAATGGTTTTGAAAGGCATAGAAGCTGTGCTTTGGGTTCCTCTTCTCACCAAATCCAAAAGCACAATTGCTCTTGCTTTTCAGTCATTTATTCAAAACATTAATCAAGTTCTTGCTATGTTCTAAGCACCGTGCTAAAAACTAGTGGCAAAGCGATGAGAAATAGCAAGCATGACCCCTGGCCTCACGGAACTTACTTTCCCTTAGAGGAGAGAGATAGCAATAAAATAATTTCCATGAAATCACTGCTGTGAGAGAAGGCCTTGTGATATGTTTTTGAGACAAAGGAATCTGAGTTACTCTGCAGAATTACAGTTTCTCTGGAAAGGGATTTTACACTGAAATTTGAAGGTTGAGTAGGAGTTTAATAGGAAGAGTACAGGGAGGAGGAGAAAAGAGAATATTGTCGGCAGAGTGAAGCAGGGCATACAAAGGCCTTCTGCCTGAGAAAAGACATTTGTGAACACTGAGATAAAAATAGCTTTAAAGGGAGCTTCCCTTGTGCCTCAGTGGTAAAGAACCTGCCTGCCAATGCAGGAGACACAGGTTCGATCCCTGATCTGAGATGGTCTCACAAGCCACAAGGTCACTAAGCCCGTAAACCACAACTACTGAAGCCCGCACTCTGCAAGAGAAGCCACTCCAGTGGGAGCCTGTGCTGCGTACGGCAGCTCGAGAGTAGCCCTCGCTTGCCGCAGCCAGGCAAAGCCTGCGTGCAGCAACAAGGACCCAGCGCCGCCAAAAATTAGAAAAGTAAATAAATTATTTTTTTTAAATAGCTTTAAAGCTAACATGGTGACTACATCACATCATTCTTTCTGTCTGCCATACTACCTACTGCCCAAGTTCATGGGATTCTACACTTCTATTTAATAGATTGATAATAATAATAGATTAATCTACTTAACAGATTCTACAGTTCTATTTAATAGTTCTATTTAATATTTAAAGTTCTATTTAATAAAAGTTAACTGTGTAGCAATTTGGAAACTTAAAATTGCAGGCTGTTTTAAAGAGTTGAGTGAAAAGCATGTCATCATGTGGGGGAGGGGGGGGATGTGAATACCTGAGTGTGCCCAGAGACTTCTGAACTGTTTCTTTTTTATTTTTGTGACCCATCCTCCTTCCGCTTCCTCTCTGAGCTCAGATGACCGTCACAGGGTCTACGTTTTCCCTTCCGTTATTCTGCATTTTCCCCTTCAAATGAAAGACAGTCCTACAAAAACCAACTAAGAAAGGATTTCATTATCCTTTCCTGGGCAGTCACTGGACTTACTAAGCTAACTGCACAACTCCATTGCACTTTGTTTAAGGCTCCTGGGATAGAAACCAACATTATTATTATTTTTTTAATTATCAGATAAGAGGAAGCTGATTGATTTTGTGCATCTATAGAGCTCATTTCTTAAAACTTCCAAAGTTTGTTTCACTGACTCAGAATGACTCTTGAAGCCGTATTCAGGGTTTTTACCTACTGGCCAGTGTTCTGATTTCTGCCTTGTTAGGGGCAATACATTACTCTCCACCCACAATCCTGACATATAGGATTGGCACAGCATTTATTAATTGATCTTTCACTTACATTGGTTTTCTTTTTACCTTCACCGCATCCAACATCTTGGACTGACCATATCTGTGTTTTTAACACAGTGTAAAATGGGGTCAAGCTGCTACTTCCTGAGCCGGGTTCAATAAATAAAACTAATAGCTGAGATTGATTACCCATTTAGATAGCAAACTACAAAACCCAAGATGGATTGTGTAATTTGCAGCTCTATGACATGTATTAAATTTCCAGACATAAGATAAATAATTCATGTAAATAACCAAGAGAAGATACCCAAGAATGAAATTGTATGGTTCTCCTTTCACAGCAGGCAAAATAAATGACAAATTTAATGACAAAGTTCATTAACTTTTGACTTAGGTTCTCCTATAAGTGTATTTTAACTAACCACCACCTAATTGAAACCGTGTATAGATTAAGGAAGTTCTGTGATCTGTCCTTATTTAGAGGCTTTCTTAATTGAACGTCTGCTGCTGCTGCTAAGTCACTTCAGTCGTGTCCAACTCTGTGTGACCCCATAGGCGGCAGCCCACCAGGCTCCCCCGTCCCTGGGATTCTCCAGGCAAGAACACTGGAGTGGGTTGCCATTTCCTTCTCCAATGCATGAAAGTGAAAAGTGAAAGTGAAGTCGCTCAGTTGTGTCCGACTCTTAGCGACCCCATGGACTGCAGCCCACGAGGCTCCTCCATTCATGGGATTTTTCAGGCAAGAGTACTGGAGTGGGGTGCCATTGCCTTCTCCAAATTGAAGGTCTAGACCCCTCCAAAAGTGATCTCTTAGCCTACACGTTTCTTGTTGTTGTTTAGCTGCTAAGTCATGTCTGACTCTTTTGCAACCCTATGGACTATAGCCCACCAGTCTCCTCTGCCCGTGGGATTTCCCAGGCAAGAATACTGGAGTGGGTTGCCATTCCCTCCTCCAGGGAATCTTTCTGATCCAGGGATCAAACCTGCATCTCCTGCATGGCAGGTGGATTCTTTACCTCTGAGCCCACTCTGAATTCTACTACCTTGTGATGTAGGTAATTAAGTCCCTCAGATAACGATTGGAGGGAAAAAGGGAAAAAAAGCAAGTATAAAGAATAGGAGAGCTAAATTCTTCTTTGTTGGTTCCAGGAGAGTAGAACATGGTGGATAAAATGTGGAATGAATGTTGAATTTTGTTTGTACTTGCCCATGTTTAAATTGGTAAGCTGAACATAATCACTTAACCCCTAAGGTTTCATAACTTGCAAGGTAAGGATAAATAGTCCACTCTATAAGATGGTTTCATGGCTTAATTAGATTTGAGGAAGCCAAGATAATCCTCATATCCTCCCAGAGAGATATATAAATAAGGGATGATGTGATGTTCAGAGCCTTTAATGAAGAGGCTCTGCCACTGGGATATTCCAGCCTGGGATGAGAGTGGCTACATTTGTAAACTGTCAAAAGTAGTATGTGAGACTAGGCAGTGTGGATCCCTAGCCTTCAGGGATGAGAACATAAGCACTTCTGGGTACTCTGTAGCTCAGAGAGTACTCACTGCTGGTGCCCGTACTGGACACTGCTTTCGTCAGTGAAGTCCTTCTAGTGTCTACAGATAGCTGAACAGGTTTTTCTGGAATATTCTTAAGATGAAGGGGATTCTGCTTTCCAAGTGTTTTTTATAATGGGAGCTATAAGCAACTAACTTGACTTTCATTCTTTAGAAGAATCATTATTGTTACTATCATTCCCATTTTACAGATGAGAAAACAAACACACAGAGAAGAGTTCAGTGGTCCGTACAGGACAACAAAGATAGGGAGGGACACAAACGAGGTTCAGCTTGAGCTCGCTCTGTGCCCTACTGTTGAAGCAAAGAGAAGTTGTCTGGAATCTTCTTTTGTGTTGAACTTTGTTCTTCTCATAGGATCCAAAGTTGGCAAATCTTCATCAAGGATGATAGTTCGAATTTTAGGAATTCCTAAGGCTTTGTATAAAAGTACAGGCATACTAGGGTTTCCCTAGTGGCTCAGTGGTAAAGAATCTGCCTGCAATGCAAGAGACATGGGCTCGATCCCTGGGTCAGGAAGATCCCCTGCGGAAGGAAATGGCAACCCACTCCAGTATTCTTGCCTGGAGAGTCCCATGGACAGAGAAGCCGGGTGGGCTACAGTTCATGGGGTCGCAAAGAGTCAGACACAACTGAGTAACTGAAAGTACTGGCATACTATTAGTTCTGGGTATAAATTCTCCACAGTAACCCCTTTTACTTTGGACATAATTACTTGGGTTGCCAGGTGTCTCAATGCATTGCATTGAGCTACCATAACCAAGGAGTCCCTTACTACATATAATAACAAACCAGTCTTTGAGAATTTTCTGGGAAAGTTAGAAATGAGTGAGGAGGTAACATTTTGAATACATTCAGATTAAAGCAGAGGCTTCGTACTGTCTCAAGGAGGGAGGAGTTTAGGGGAGTTGATTCTGTCTTTGACAGACTTTCAGCAGGTTTTGTAGCCACAATAATACCAGGGGCTCTTCTCTCAGCCCAGGGACAGAGTCGCCCTTTGTCAGCTCCAGCCCCAGCCCCTTCCACATGAAATTTGGCACTAGCATCTTCAAGGACAAGCTGACTTTTCTAGGAATTTTTTTTTTTTTTTTTTTTTTTTGCCAGCAACTGCAGGCTGCTGACTTCTCCCACACTCAGTCTGGGACACATGAGGCAAAAAGAAAATCCACAGAACTCACAGTTGTGTCAGTCCTTGGAGCCTAGGCTCCCGGTGAATTGCCTGTTTCTTTCTACCTTTCATAGGCTTATGTTATATATCCTGTCCTTACAGCTTATATAACCACATATAGCTGTACTTGGAGAAACAGAGAAAAACATACCTACTACATCTTTCCAGAAATGATGGTCTCCTTAACTTGCTTTTTTGTGTATATATGTTAAAATACATATAACATTTGCTATGTTAACCATTTTTATGTGCAAGGTTCAGGGACATTAATTACTTCCACAAAATTGTGCAACCATCACCAAAATTTTTTCATACTCCAAAGAGAACCTCTGTACCCATTAAACAATAATTCTTTATTCTCTCCTTCCCCTAAACTCTGGTCACCTCTAGCCTACTTTCCATGTCTATGTATTTGCCTCTTCCAGGTTATTTCATGTAAATGGAACCATATCATATTTGTCCTTTTGTGTCTGGTTTATTTCACTTAGCATAATGTTTTAGGGTCCATCCTTTTTTTTTTTTTTGGTATATAAAAAAAAAAGGTCCATCCATTTTTAATGTATGTCACAATTTTATTCTTTTTCATGGTTGAGTAATATTCTGCTGTGTTCTGTTTGTTCATTTATCCATCAATCAACACTTGAGCTATCTCCTAACCTGCCTTTTTTGACAAGATAGTGCTGAGGACAAGGCAGAAGAGGGCAGGGAAGCCTGTGAAAGTCTCACCTTGGCTCGCCCTAGTTCCTCCTCTCGGTTCTATGAGAGGCAGCAGGACAGAGAAAGGCCTGACTCTTAAGATGCAAGTCCCAGCATCCCAGAACACCCTTCAGCCTGCCTTGCTCTAGGAAGCCTATGAACTTACGTGGTGGGCAAAGCTGTGCTCACTTCCTTCGATAACCTTCCAATGTGTATTCATTCACAGTGTAAGCTGATGCTTCTTGAACGCCAAAAAAGAAAAGAATATTGTTAGTCTCTGCACATCCCGCTGCTCTGGGCCTCATCAGTCCCTGTCAGAGCACCGCTCTCGCTGGGCTGCCCAGCGCTGTCACTGAGCCGCAGAGAACCAGCCAATCGAACCTGCAGGAAATGGGGGATGGGAAAACCCTGCACAAAGCGGAGTGTGTGTGTTTAAGGAAACAAAATGCTTTTACACCAATTTACGTTTTGTGGGAAGGCACAATTAAGGTGCTAAGGACAATAATTAAAGTAACCAAATAGAAAATTTGTTTAAACTCTGTACAACCTAAGAAAGTGAGAACAGTGTGACTCATTGGTAGGAACCCTGACATGGCAAGGGGGAGCCTGTATGTCCATCCTGACTGTGCTCCAGGGCCCAGGAGGCTGGCACTGATGCTGGTGTGACTTCTTGGGGGTGACCACCACAGTCCTACTCAAAAGTGAACACTCCACAGGCGCCACCTTGAATTTTCCACAAATCCTACCTGACCTACTGTGCTATTCCTGGTAAAACAAATAACCTCAATTATTCTCCAAAGTTTAAAATTTTCAGTCTCACGGGCATCAGAGTCTAAGGTTTGTGCCTTTTATTCCAGATAGTAGATATTTTAGAATAGGAGACCATTTTGCTTTGTTTTCCCAAATCACCTCTCCCATTGTGATGGACTCTGAGATTTTAGATCTAGTTTCCATTGCCAATTCCTGTTGATGATAAACATTAGACACAGCATTCTGGGAGATCTGAAAATCAGGAGACGTCAAATCCTCTTTATACCAAAATCTGGAAACTAAGCTGATGGGTCCTTGGTCTTATTCCAAACACTTATAAATCTTGGATAAAATGTATCAGATATAATTACACCAAAGTCAAAACTGGAAGATGGAATTGGAAATCACTGGCTACAGAAACAGTAAAGAAATTGAAACCCAGAGTAGAAAGTAGGAAATGAGGCTTAGGCTGTCCACAGGGCCATCAGCTCCTGATACAAGTCCAGGTCCTGAGAATGAAGGCAGGTGGGGGTTTTAACACTCACGTGGCTCCCGTAGTTTCCATCTCCGTCAGGAAGAGAGCTGAGATAAAGCCCAGGACCTTAAGGAACTACCTTAAGATCTAGAAGTTGGCCAAAAATCTACTAAATCTAGATCCTTCTCCTCAAAAATAATTGTATTCCAAGCTTTAGGTTCAACTGAAAAAGATTTGAGGAAAATACTTCTTGGCACCAGAAACTTCAGAATCTTTACTAAGCAATGATACTTTTGACCCTTGTCTAAGTCATGTATTTAACTAGAATTAATTGAGACAATGAGAACAAAATCAAGTTGTCAAGTCTGTTTTTGATGCATATTAGGTGAATTATCATCATCATCCATGTTGTCTGCCCTCATTAATATCACTGTTAAAACTCTCTAAATGCAGATCATCAGCACTCCACACTAGATTTCTTATCAATAAATTATAGGAGTGGGCTCCCGCAAAAACAGAGTTTACAAGAGGAGCAGGTAGGGTTCAGGCGAAACTAGTTTATTACTCATCAAACTGTTCTGCCTCATCAATAAAATGATTAAGAGCAATTCAACACTGTTTCAGAGTTTATTGATCCAAGCCTTTGATTTCACTGCCAGAAGCCCTGTATGGGAAAACTTATCTGCAACCCTACCAAAAATCTGTAAATCATGGCATTGTGGCCGGTCCATGATAGATGGCTCAACAATGACCATGAATGAGATCTGCTGAGTGGGAACAACACAGTGCTGACGAAGGGACTGTGGGTTTGTTGTCTCAAACACCACTCTTCCCTTGTAAACACTTCTGTAGTCTGCACGCACTGTATAAAATTTCTTTTATGGAAACATTTCTCTTCTCCACTTTAAATGGAGAACTTGATTTCTATTCTCCAAGATTATCTTAACTACAACATAGTAATGATAGTTCATATTATTGACTATAAGCTAGGCCTTGTGCCATGTGATTTATATTTATTATTCATTCGCTGTTTTCATAGAGAATATAGAGACTGTGTTAGCCTAAGCAACCCTTCCAAGGTCATATATTGAGAAGGTGAGAAAAGATATTCTGGCCCAGGTATGTTTGACTCTGATAATGCGTATAATTATAGACATGCTTTTATCTACTGTAAATACTGCCTCTAACAGTAAATGCCAATATTGAGAATAGAAAGGTCCATTAGTAGTCCACATTAATGATATATATAGCTCAGACAGTAAAGCGTCTGCCTACAATGCCGGAGATGTGGGTTCCATCCCTGGCTCGGGAAGATCCCCTGGAGAAGGAAATGGCAACCTACTCCAGTATTCATGCCTGGAAAATCCCATGGACCAAGGAGCCTGGTGGGCTCCAGTCCATGGGATTGCAAAGAGTTGGACATGACTGAGCGACTTCACTTCACTTCATATATATATATTCACATATATATATATATATATTCTCTAATGACACTAACATGTAATAATGTTAGCTAGGTAATTATCTTTGCTACCATCATTACTATGTTAAAATTAAGTCACTCAGAAACTGTGAATACAAAAGCCAAGTATAGGGTGATTATATCATCCAGTTTGCCTATGGCAGTCCCAATTTATGTTTGGTGGTCTAGCTTTATTATTAACAGCACCCCTTTTTAAAGTGGCTAAGATGGTAGAGAATCTTCCTGCAATGTGGGAGACCTGGGTTCAATCCCTGGGTCAGGAAGATTCAAAGGAGAAGGGAATGGCAACCCACTCCAGTGTTCTTGCCTGGAGAATCCCAGGGATGGGGGAGCCTGGTGGGCTGCCGTCTATAGGGTCACACAGAGTCGGACACGACTGAAGCGACTTAGCAGCAGCAGCAGCAGCAGAGCGACTAACACTACTATCTTACCCTCAAAAGGGTTTTTATTTAGATGATGAATGGTCTGGTCTAAGAGTAGCATGTCCAAACTGATCTAAAAGTTAAATATGAAGCTATTTTAGAGACGATGGAGGTTGACACATGTGACCTAGGCTACAATCCAGAAGCCGTATATGCCCTTCACTGCTGGCTGGAAAATAAGGAATTCCCTGTATTTACAAGAGATGCTACAACTGTGTTCTGGGTGAGCCAGGTGCTGTCTAACAGCAGGACTAGATAATTCCATATCACTTTTTAGTTTTTCCAAAGGACAAGTCACATTACCTACACAAACAAATGGTAAGTTGAAGCAGAACACCTCCTCTGTATGAATAGTTGCAGGAAATACTCAGCTCCCCCTGGTTTATCCACATTTCGAGAGCTGGCACCAGGCTCTCTGACTGGGTCTGGGAAATAAACTGCAACCAGGCTTCAGCTTGCATGACCTGGTTATTGCCTGGAGGCTTTGTGTTGAGTTTTAATATTAATGCAAAAATAACATGCATGAGAGACAATATTTCCATTACAGAAGGAACACACTATATTCTCCAGGGAATATACCCGGACCTTCTAACTAACCAACACGCCGCAGCTCTAAGAGTCGTTGTCACGAGCTGTATGCAATTAGGCTCTGAGGACTGCTTGGGCCACAACATGTAATTAATGCTGACAAATTGACAGCAGAATGCTGTTCATTTCCAGTGTCAACCTAATTGAGACTTAAGGGAACATATCCTAATGGAATAATCTTGTCTTTCTCAGCAGTCTTCGCGTTATATGTAATAGAAACCCCTTGCCAACACAGGAGACTCCGGTTCGATTCCTGGGTGGGGAAGATCCCCTGAAGGAGGAAATGTCAACTCACTTCAGGATTCTTGCCTGGAGTATGCCATGAACAGGGGAACTTGGCAGTCCATGGGATCACCAAGAGTCAGACACGACTGAGCATGCACGCACGCACTCACGATATTAACTTAAAGGAAAGGAAAATTTAGTAGAAGCTTGGAGTGGGAGAAGTATCTGACAAGACAATGACAGGAAATGCGACTGGTCCCCTTGTAAGCAGGAACCTGAATGAGCTGTCACCTCTGGAACTTAGGGGGCCATTCCTGCTTTTTCTCTCTCTTTATGAATCTGCTTTATTCTTTGGCTTTTCTCCAAAGATTGGCATTCTCTGCTATTTGTATATAGAGCCCAAAAAAGGCCTCCCCAGTGTAGTTTTCCATCCCTTCTTAGTTCAAGTGCCCAGCTATGGACTCTAATTCTAAAGTCCCAGGAGAAAACAAATCTGACTGCCGCTAAGCTAGATGTGGTGTGCCCACCAGCTTCGAGCACAGAACTCCTGTGCTATAAACATGGGTCCTCGGGAGCCTGGCTTGAATGAATATTCCCAAAGGAGCATATGAATGGATACAAAATGGTCGTTTGCATTTTTACTCTCTCTCTTTAGTACCAAGGAAATCTGTTTTTTATTTTTCCCAAATACATTTGGAAATAAGTTGGGCTTATGGGCACGCAGAAACATGATGCTCTGCGTAGGTAGTAATGCCTTTTTAGCACACTCAGCAGTGCCCCTGAAAACTTCTGTACAGAGGATCAGGTTGTGTAATTCATGAGTGTTATCCCAAGGGCCCAAACCAAGGCACTCACAGTGGACTCACAATGAGGAGGCTGATGTTAATTATTCTCTATCCTGTCTGCTGTCATATGGCTATTCTATTATTTTTTTATTTTAATATGCCTCAAGGCTAGTGGGATCTTAGTTTCCTAACCAGGGACTGAACCAGTGCCTCAGCAGTGGAAGAGCCAGAATCCTAACCACTGTACTGCCAAGGCACTCCGCATCTGGCTATTCCAGTCTGAGCCTCTACAGAGTTTCCATGCCCACCACCACCTCTGAGCTTTCCTATCCTCTTTACACCAGACTTTGGGCTGGAAAGAAAGAGGGGGTCTTGAATAAGGGAATTAAAATCATAACAAATATTTCCTTAGGCAGCTTGTCCAAGTCCTACTATTCAGACATCCTTGGTTTCTAAGCAACGAGAAAAGATCCTGAAATTTTAAGGAACACAGACAAGACTATATCAAAGGCTATTTAAGTTTTTATAAATTGTCCTAATATTTTTTAAACTTGGTGATTCACATCTTTGAAAACACATTTGCCTTGGTGATTTGTTTTATAATTGTTGTTTATTTTTCTTCTTACCTGATTAGAATTGTGCTCTTGAAATGGAACAGGACCCTATGGCCCTTGCCCCACGCCACCCCCCATCATATTCTCTGCCTGCCTTTTGTCTGTGGAAAACTTTAGTCAAAGAATAAGTTTAATCAGAGAAACGAGAACATGTAGAAGCAAAGGAAAACAGTTAAAGGGACCAAATAATAATAATGTAGTCATTAAAAGTAGTCAAGGACCTTTAGTTCTTTCTCAAGGGCTATAGATGATATTCTGAGCCATATCCCGTGAGCTGTCTTATAGACACTAAAACACCAGGTGGAAGGAGTTAACCATGTGATGACCAGACTGAAGGACATAAGCTGCCACGATTCAGAGAACTGGCCTCAAAGAAATGGCAACAAACCAGCCCTGGAACTGACGATTAACTGTACCTAAAACAAGCAAGATGATGGCAGTCAGACCACCGATGACCAATCTGAAGACCGTCAGAGCTGGCTGTGCTGTTTCTGCATGTAGCCCCCTCCCTCCATCTATAAAAGCTCTCACCCCCTGCTTGTCGGCGGCGGGGGGACGTCGGCCTTTGGACAGATGTCCATCTTATCCCCCAGTTACCAGCATCTGAAATAAAGCACTTTCCTTTCCACCGAACTGGCCTGTTTATTGGTTTTTGAGTGGCGAGCAGCCAGACCCCCACTTTTCAGTAACATTATTGGCTACTTTTTATTGAAACATAATTTTAAGAATGAATTTACATACAGTGAGATAGAAAATGGGAGCTTTTCTATAATTTCAACTGTTTTGTCAGATCCAGAGATTGTTTGTGTTTTAGTACTGGGATTTAGTTAGAAAATTAGCAAATGATTACCTAAAAGATATGGCTCAGTTGTGAGTCTTGTGAATTAAGCCTATGTTACTGCTTTTTGAAGAATTACATTGTTTAAAAATTTTGACTGTTATGATTTTATCTGGTTAGGGTTTAAGTTCAAAATTTTAAAACACCATCTTTTAATAGAGAGGATAATATAAAAATTCAATAATTTGGAGCTTGATCATATTTTAATACCACTTAATATTTCATATTTAATCCAATCCAGTCAGCATTTATTAAATATACACTATTGACCAGCCAAAGGAATATAAGGGTCAGAAAGACGGAGAAAAAAATTATAGCTTCTCTGCCTTTCTCTCCTCTGCTCCAAACATGCATGAGTCCACATACTAGCTGAGAAGGCAGATGGAGATAAAGCAAATATAATACAAAAGAGTTGGCAGAATATATCAAAAGAAAAGCATGGAGTGTTTGGCAAATCTAGAAAGAGAGATTAATTCTTATTTGGGGAGCACCTGGGGAGGAGGAATTTAGACTAGGTTCTGGATTTGGGGTACATAATCTACTTATTCAATATCCTAAGAAGCAATTTCCAGGATCACTATGTAAAGTATGATTTTTTACTTAATTTTTTTTTAAAGAGGTTAGGCTTTATTTCATTACCCAAATTCTTATTTTTTGTTTTTTTTTGGCCATGCCAGATGACATGCAGGATCTTAATTCCCCTACCAGGGATCAAACACGGGCCCCCTGCAGTGGAAGCTCAGAGTCCTAACCTCTGGGCCACTAAGGGAGTCCCGATTTTTACTTTAGAAAATGCAAAATTAATATTGTTACATTAATTTTCACCATGAAGCCATGACAGAATAATCTACAGAATTTTGTTCAACATATATAGTATTTCCAATAGACACATGCCCGCCCACCCTTCTGTCCCCTAGAGTCTTAGTTGGTGAGACTTGAGTAGGATCTGTGCACACCTCCTTCCCAACACACACTCGCACAGATACATACACACACATAGGAAGCAGACAAAGTGTGAATGCCACGATGAAAGCTTTTATAGAGACGTATTCCAGCATGAAACACAGTTTCTATAAATTCTTTTTTTGGACAGATAATGTTAAGGTTTCTTGGACAGATCTCCTTTGACTCCTGGATTTAGAAGATTTATCACCACTATAGTTCATTTATATTTAAGGTTTTCTGATATATATGTATGAAATGTACTTCAGTCCTTTTCTGAAATTGAGTAAAGTGGAAAAACAAAATAGGAAGATGGCCTGAATGACCTGAGTATTCTCTATTTCCACTTTTGGAAAGCCAAGGTAATTGAGGAGTACTCACTACGTAGGACTGACTCCCATACAAACGTGATCCACCAAACCACGGTTAGATGTCTTACTGAACTTCGGCCCACCCCGACCCCATCAGTTACAGGTATCCGGACAGAAAATCCCCAGGCTTACAACAGTCTACAGTCGTAATACCCAGGCGGCATCGAGCTCTTTGAAACTTTGCAATTACAGTATAAAAATCTTAGTAACGTATGCTATTGATTGGTCTCCTTTCTCAATAATCTTAAGTGGATTTCTTTCTTTTGCGCTCCATCATCAGAACCTGACACCACCATAAACTGCTCATTTTAGCTCCTTTCAGCTTGTCAGGGTGGAGTGCAGAACTGACTTATTCAGTTTCATTCCTGGAGCTAACTGTTGTTCATATGGCCTAAGTATGTCCACAGATTAATATTTCTTAAATAATTTACATGTATAAACCTTATCATTGGAAACATGAGTTTGCATGAAACACAGCCGAAATATTTATTACAAGAAAAAAGAAAGAAAGGAAAAAAAAACTATAAATGGCAGAGACCAGTCTCCAACAGGATGGAATCAGGGCAACTTGCATTATAGGATAGTTTAACCTCGTTAACCTACCCAGTATGCCAAGGAAAATGAAAGGGCTTAACACCCTCTGAAATGTCTTTCTGAGCTTTTCTTGCTCAAAAGTAGACTGGAATCAATTTTGCAATCATTGCCATTGCACAGAGGTAGGATTTTCACTAAGTAAATAAGATTACTTTTTCAACTAGTGCAGCCATTTGAATGTGGTTCACTGAGTGCTAATATTTTGTGGAGCTGTGTGAGAAGCATTAATTAGGATAATAATAATAAGAGGCTATACTGTTCTGCAAAAGCAGGATGCTAAGTTTTGAGGCAATAGCCCTGAAGAGTGGGATGAATAACTTTCCTTGACACGAGAACTGACTGGCTGCTGAGAAGAATTGGATGGACCTTCCACTGTGACTCTCATCTGCTTTCCCCAAGGTGCCCCAAATCACTGTTGAACACAATAGAGTGAGAAGCAAAAGAAAAATTGATGGAATCAGGTGAAGGATGCAAGCTCCTATACAGAAAATTCTCATACTCACTTGAAAATAAAACAGTATTGGAATCAAATTTGAGAATCCAGTCATTGTTAAAGCTGGCGTTGGTCATGTCATACCATGTGAAGAGATTAATTTTCTCATTAACAAAAAATAACATATGATGCAAAATACTGTGAAATCCCATGAACTGCTCACAATCATTCTAGGCACACACTCATGCCATGATTTATGTACTGACTTAACTTATTTCTTTCTATTTTATTTTCCTTGTTTTCTTTTCCTGCCAAGTAAGCATGGCTAAAAGTCCTAAAGTTTATAGGATGATGCTGCAATTTAACTACATATCTGCCACTTACATTATGACAGGAAAAAAAAAAAAAAAAGAAAGGCTTTACATCAAAAGACCAAAACCCTACCTAAGTGGAGAATTTCGGGCAGCAGTCAGCTGATAAAAGAGGTGATTTTTCAAATCCTTCCTGGCACTTCTACCTTCAAACTCATAGACTGATGCCTACCTTGCTTGTTGTAGACTTCCTCTTTTTGAGCTGGAAGTTTCTTTGTGGGACAAAGCCAGCTTTAGAGAAATATTTGTATTTCCCTCTCCTTGATATTGACAAAATCTTCATTCCTTTCCTCTGTTTTCATCCTCTCTGTATGTTAAACACAGGATTTTCAGAAGCATAGTTAGAGTTCAGTTGTTTGTTAGGATTTGCAAATGTCATGGAATGCACTGAACGTGTGTGTGTGTGTTCAGTCACTCGGTCATATTTGACTCTCTGCGATCCCATGGACCATAAACTGCCAGGCTACTCTGTTCATGGGATTTTTGCCAGCAAGAATACTGGAGCTGGTTGCCATTTCCTCCTCCAGGGGATCTTCCCAACCCAGGAGTCAAACCCGCATCTCCTGCATTGGCAGGCAGATTCTTTACCACTGAGTCACCTGGGAAGCCCAGGTGTGCTGAGTGCTAACATTCAAATGAACAAAAACATGGCCCCAGTCTCAGCAGAGGAAAACTGCAGTAATGTTATGGATGCTAAGACACAAGTCTGCTTAGGGTTACACTGGGAGTCATGAGCCGTGAATGGTAAATTCTACCTCCAGCATCCTTTTCTATATGAACCGACTAACCTCCGACAAACAAATATTCCACCTACTATATAAAAAGATAGAATACTGTAACCCCCAGCAAGAAACTAGGAGTTGTCCTTAACTTCAAACGGAAAAAGTGATTTTGGGAAATTATGTTCTAACTCAAAAGTCATCAGGTTAACCACACATTTGTCACAAGTGTGACAAGAATTGTGAAACTCACAAACTCAACATAAACCAGAAAAAAAAAAGATGTCAGACAATAGGCTACACATGGAAATGTATCCTAAATAATCCTGTACCTACACTTTGGGGAGCCACTTTTTTAAAGCAAAGCCTAGTCTTTAACATTATGGCTAGTTTATACACAAAAACATCTACTTCTGCTTTATTGACTATGACAAAGCCTTTGACTGTGTAGATCACAATAAAACTGTGGAAAATTCTGAAAGAGATGGGAATACCAGACCACCTGATCTGCCTCTTGAGAAACCTGTACGCAGATCAGGAAGCAACAGTTAGAGCTGGACATGGAACAACAGACTGGTTCCAAATAGGAAAAGGAGTACGTCAAGGCTGTATATTGTCACCCTGCTTATTTAACTTATATGCACAGTACATCATGAGAAACGCAGGGCTGAAAAAAGCACAAGCTGGAATCAAGATTGCCGGGAGAAATATCAATAACTTCAGATATGCAGATGACACTACCCTTATGGCAGAAAGTGAAGAAGAACTAAAGAGCCTCTTAATGAAAGTGAAAGAGGAGAGTGGAAAAGTTGACTTAAAGCTCAACATTCAGAAAACTAAGATCTTGGCATCTGGTCCCATCTCTTCATGGCAAATAGATGGGGAAACAATGGAAACTGTGGCTGACTTTATTTTTGGGGGCTCCAAAATCACCGCATATGGTGATTGCAGCCATGAAATTAAAAGATACTTGCTCCTTGGAAGGAAAGTTATGACCAACCTAGACAGCATATTAAAAAGCAGAGACATTACTTTGCCAACCAAGGTCCGTCTAGTCAAAGCTATGATTTTTCCAGTAGTCAGGTATGGATGTGAGAGTTGGACTGTGAAGAAGGCTGAGCACCAAAGAATTGATGCTTTTTATCTGTGGTGTGGGAGAAGACCCTTGAGAGTCCTTTGGACTGCAAGGAGATCCAACCAGTCCATCCTAAAGGAGATCAATCCTGAGTGTTCATTGGAAGGACTGATGTTGAAGCTGAAGCTCCAATACTTTGCCCACCTGATGCAAAGAGCTGACCCTGATGCTGGGAAAGATTGAAGGCAGGAAGAGAAGGGGACGACAGAGGATGAGATTGTTGGATGGCATCACCAACTCCATGGACATGAACTAGGGTAAACTCCAGGAGTTGGTGATGGACAGGGAGGCCTGGCATGCTGCAGTCCATGGGGTCACAAAGAGTCAGACACTACTGAGTGACTGAACTGAACTGAACTGATACACACATATGATGAGGAAGAAGTAACCTTTTATTCCCAGTAGCACATTGCACACAGTAGATGGTATTCAGCACTAATCTTAAAAATACCAAACAGCATCATATAAGTCATAAGAATTTGTTTTTTCTGTAACAGATATTTTCTTTACTCTCTTTTGACTTTTGGAATTTTTAAAATTCTATTTTGATCTAAATTTAATTTATAACTTATAAAGTTATAACTTTAAAATTTATAATTTGTTTATCTGAATTCCTTTCAGTTATTCAAGCGTGTGTGCATGCTAGGTCACTTTAGTCATGTCTGACACTTTGAGACCCTATGGACTGTAGCCCACCAGGGTCCTCTGTCCATGGAATTCTCCAGGCAAGAGTACTGGAGTGGGTTGCCATGCCCTTCTCCAGTGGATCTTCCCAATGCAGGGATGGAACTTTGATCTCTTATGTCTTCTACATTGGCAGGCAGGTTCTTTACTACTAGCGCCACCTGAGAAGCATTCGCTTTGTCCTAAGCACTTATCCAGGTACACGGGATTACAATGACTTAGAGAGAACAAGAGCTTAGAGTCTAGCAGAGTAAATACACAACCAGCAAATAATCAAAAACAGTCAGGTAATGACGATGAGTTATAAAAAATAAAACAGTAATCTAAAAGCATGTTCTACAAAAGTAAGCAAGTGGGACTTAATTAAGCTAAAAAGCTTTTGCACAGCAAAGGAAACTATAAACAAGGTGAAAAGACAACCCTCAGAATGGGAGAAAATAACAGCAAATAAAACAACTAACAAAGGATTAATTTCCAAAGTGTACAAGCAGCTCATACAACTCAATACCAGAAAAACAAACAACCCCATCAAAAAGTGGGAAAAAGACCTAAACAGGCTTTTCTCCAAAGAAGACATACAGATGGCTAACAAACACATGAAAAGATGGTCAACATCACTCCTTACTAGAGAAATGCATATCAAAACTACAATGAGATATCACTGCATACCAGTCAGAATGGCCATCATCAAAAAGTCTACAAACAATAAATGCTGGATAGGGTGTGGAGAAAAAGGAACCCTCTTGCATTGTTGGTGAGAATGTAAATTGATACAGCCACTATGGAAGACGGTATGGAGATTCCTTACAAAACTAGGAATAAAACCACCATATGACCAGCAATAAAACCAGTAATCCCAGTCTTAGGCACACACCATGAGGAAACCAAAATTGAAAAAGACACATGTATCCCAATATTCATTGCAGCACTATGTACAATAGCTAGAACATGGAAGCCGGAGAAGGCAATGGCACCCCACTCCAGTACACTTGCCTGGAAAATCCCATGGACAGAGGAGCCTGCTAGGCTGCAGTCCATGGGGTCGCTAAGAGTCAGACACGACTGAGCGACTTCACTTTCACTTTTCATTTTCATGCATTGGAGAAGGAAATGGCAACCCACTCCAGTGTTCTTGCCTGGAGAATCCCGGGGACGGGGGAGCCTGGTGGGCTGCCGTCTCTGGGGTCGCACAGAGTCGGACACGACTGAAGCGACTTAGCAGCAGCAGCAGCAACAGCAGCAGAACATGGAAGCAACCTAGATGTCCATCGACAGATGAATGGATAAGGAAGCTGTGGTACATAATGGAATATTAGCCATAAGAAGGAATGCATTTGAGTCAGTTCTAATGAGGTGGACGAACCTAGAGCCTATTATACAGAGTGAAGTAAGTCAGAAAGAGAAAGATAAATATCATATACTAACACATATATATGGAATGTAGCAAGATGGTACTGATGAATTTATTTGCAGGGCAGCAATGGAGAAACAGACATAGAGAACAGAATTATGGACACGGCGGGTGGGGAGGAGGGAGAGGGTGAGCTGTATGGAGAGAGTAACATGGAAACTTACATTACCATACGTAAAATAGATAGCCAATGGGAATTTGCATTATGTCTCAGGGAACTCAAACAGGGGCTCTGTATCAACCTAGAGGGTTGTGATGGGGAGGGAGATGGGAGGGAGGTTCAAGAGGAAGGGGCCATATGTATACCTGTGGCTGATTCATGTTGATGTTTGACAGAAAACAACAAAATTCTGTAAAGCAATTATCCTTCAATTAAAAAATAAATAAATTTTTTAAAAAAGAAGAAAAAAAAGCAATGGACAATGGACAGGAGCCATGTGATGCAGGGGCTAATTATTCTACATCCCCCAACAACCTAAACTATTATACTGCTGCTGCTGCTGCTGCTAAGTCGACTCAGTCGTGTTTGACTCCGTGTGACCCCATAGACGGCAGCCCACCAGGCTCCCCAGTCCCTGGGACTCTCCAGGCAAGAACATTGGAGTGGGTTGCCATTTCCTTCTCCAATGCATGAAAGCGAAAAGTGAAAGGGAAGTCGCTCAGTCGTGTCCGACTCTTCGCGACCCCATGGACTGCAGCCCACCAGGCTCCTCCGTCCATGAGATTTTCCAAGCAAGAGTACTGAGTGGAGTGCTATCGCCTTCTCCAAAACTATTATAATGGGTGCTATTAATATTATAATGACTCTATAATTGTAATATTATTTAAATGATAATTATAACTACTATTAAAATAATTGCATTAAAAGAAAAAAAAAAGGAAAGCATGTTCTAGGGATGGAGATAACTCTAGATTGTTTAGATAAGAAAGGTCTTTCTAAAGAAAGAGAAGCCTGGGAAAATGAGGAGGAATCCACCAAATAGAAATCTGAAGAACCCAAAGCAAAGTCACTCTGAAAATCTGACCCGACCACAGACACCAAACACAGACCAGTCTGCTCAGGCCAAGAACCTGAAAGTTTTCCTTGTTGCTTCTTGTCTTCTATCACCCCATCATCCAAACCATCATTTAGGCTTGTCAGCATCACCCACAAAACAGCGTCTCAAATCTCTCCATCGCTCCCCTGAACCATCCACCATCGTCTGTCACCTGGAACTCTTCTAATATGGTAGCCACTAGCCACACACAGCTAGTGAACATTTGAAATGTGTCTAGTCTGAATGCAATAACTGTAAAATAGACACCAGATTTCAAAGGTTTTGTATGAAAAAAGTAAAAGATCTTATTAATAATGTTTATCCTGATTATATGAGGCTTCCCAGGTAGCGCTAGTGGTAAAGAACCTGCCAGCCTATGCAGGAGACAAGAGACTAGGGTTCAATCCCTGGGTGGAGGAGGTGATAGCAACCCACTCCAGTATTCTTGCCTGGAGAATCCCGTGGACAAGGGCTGCAGTCCATAGGGCCTCACAGAATCAGACACAACTGAAGCAGCTGAGCATGCAAACACGCATCTTGATTATATACTGAAAGGATAATATTTTTAATAGATTTGGTTCAATAAAGTATCCTGTAATTATTCATTTTACCTGGTTTTTTTGACTAATCTACTTCATTGTCTTCCCCATCAGACTATTGCACTCCATGGGAGAAAGACTGAATCAACTTTACTCACTGCTGTATCTCTAGCATCTAAAACAGTGCCTGTGTTCCAGTTCACACTGAATAGAGATCTGTTGAATGAATACTGTCTTATGGAACTGCTTCATCCTGGCACTTGAGTGTGGGTGCTGAAGACATCAGTTCCAAAGCCCGTTTTTAGGGCCTCGTGTATTGTTCCTCTTAAAATGTGAGGTTAAGGAAAGTCTCTTCCTTCAATTTCTATATGTTCTTCTCCTTTAGGTGCATCTTTTGTAAACTCCATATAAATGGATCTTTTTTTTTTTTCCTTTTAACTGGTGAGTTTAGTTTTTTGATAATTACTGATACCTTAGATTATATTCTGAATATCTTTAGTTCAATTCGATTTAGTCACTCAGTTGTGTTTGATTCTTTGTGACCACATGGATTTCAGCATGCCGGGCCTCCCTGTCCCTCATCAGCTCCCGGAGTTTACCCAAACTCATGTCCATTGAGTCAGTGATGCCATCCAGCCATCTCATCCTCTGTCGTCCCCTTCTCCTCCTGCCCTCAATCTTTCCCAGCATCAGGGTCTTTCCCAATGAGTCAGCTCTTCGCATGAGGTGGCCAAAGTACTGGAGCTTCAGCTTCAACATCAGTCCTTCCAAAGAACACTCAGGACTGATCTCCTTTAGAATGGACTGGTTGGATCTCCTTGCAGTCCAAGGGACTCTCAAGAGTCTTCTCCAACACCACAGTTCAAAAGCATCAATTCTTCGGCACTCAGTTTTCTTTATAGTCCAACTCTCGCATCCATAGATGACCACTGGAAAAACCATAGCCTTGACTAGATGGACCTTTGTTGGCAAAGTAATGTCTCTGCTTTTCAATATGCTGTCTAGGTTGGCAATAGCTTTTCTTCCAAGGAGCAAGTGTCTTTTAATTTCATGGCTGCAGTCACCATCTGCAGTGATTTTGGAGCCCCCAAAAAATAAAGTCAGCCACTGTTTGCACTGTTTCTCCATCTATTTGCCATGAAGTTATGGGACCAGATGCCATGATCTTAGTTTTCTGAATGTTGGGTTTTAAGCCAACTTTTCCACTCTCCTCTTTCACTTTCATCAAGAGGCTCTTTAGTTCTTCTTCACTTTCTGCCATAAGGGTGGTCTCATCTGCATATCTGAGGTTATTGATATTTCTCCTGACAATCTTGATTCCAGCTGTCCTTCTTCCAACCCAGCATTTCTCATGATGTACTCTGCATACAAGTTAAATAAGCAGGGTGACAATATACAGCCTTGATGTACTCTTTTTCCTATTTGGAACCAGTCTGTTGTTCCATGTCCAGTTCTAACTCTTGCTTCCTGACCTGCATACAGATTTCTCAAGAGGCAGATCAGGTCATCTGGTATTCCCATCTCTTTCAGAATTTCCCACAGTTTCTTGTGATCTACACAGTCAAAGGCTTTGTCTTAGTCAATAAAGCAAAAGTAGATGTTTTTCTGGAACTCTCTTGCTTTTTCCATAGTCCAGTGGATGTTGGCAATTTGATCTCTGGTTCCTCTGCCTTTTCTAAAACCAGCTTGAACATCTCGAATTTCATGGTTCACGTATTGTTGAAGCCTGGCTTGGAGAATTTTGAGCATTACTTTACTAGTTTGTGAGATGAGTGCAACTGTGCAGTAGTTTAAGCATTCTTTGGCATTGCCTTTTTTTGGGATTGGAATGAAAACTGACCTTTTCCAGTCCTGTGGCCGCTGCTGAGTTTTCCAAATTTGCTGGCATATCGAGTGCAGCATTTTCACAGTGTCATCTTTGAGATTTGAAATAGCTCAACTAGAATTCTATCATCTCCACTAGCTTTGTTCGTAGTGATGCTTTCTAAGGCCCACTTGACTTCACATTCCAGGATGTCTGGCTCTAGGTGAGTGATGACACCATCGTGATTATCTGGGTCATGAAGATCTTTTTTGTACAGTTCTGTGTATTCTTGCCACCTCTTATTAATATCTTCTGCTTCTGTTAGGCCCATACCATTCCTGTCCTTTATTGAGCCCATCTTTTCATGAAATGTTCCCTTGGTATCTCTAATTTTCTTGAAGAGATCTCTAGTCTTTCCCATTCTGTTGTTTTCCTCTATTTCTTTGCACTGATCACTGAGGAAAACTTTCTTATTTTTTCTTGCTATTCTTTGGAACTCTGCATTCAAATGGGCATATCCTTCCTTTTCTCCTTTTTTTCCCTATATTTTTGTCTTTTATTTTTAATACTTCCAACATTATTCTTTTTTTTCTTGTGAATATATATACACACTTGCTATTATTTTATATGTAATATCCCCCTTAATTAAATAAGAACACCCCTAGCATGTTCTCAGACTTCTTGGTATAGGCTTATCATGCTGATATTATCTAGACTTTTAATTCTGAAAATTTATGGATGTATTTTCTCTTGGATATTTCTTTCATCTTAGGTATTTTTAAAGACAACTGATTTTACTAAAATATTTGATCATCTCCTCTTCAACATTTCATGCAGTATCACCACCTTTTCCTCAAGTACTCTTATGCTGTTTCCAATGTGGGTCTCTGTGCTGCAATATTCCTGAGGTCTTCTACACCTTAGATTATTTGTACCCTATTCTCATATCTGAATGGCACCTTGAAATGAAAGTGTTAGTCACTCCATGGACTGGAGCCCTCTAGGCTCATCGGGCCATGGAATTCTCCAGGCAAGAATACTGGAGCGGGTAGCCATTCCCTTCTCCAGGGGATCTTCCCAACCCGGGGATTGAACCCAGGTCTCTTGCATCACAGGCAGATCCTTTAATGTCTGAGCCAGCAGACAAGCCCTGAATGCACCTTAGCTGAATATAAACTTCAGTTTCTAAATTCTTTCCCTTGAATATGTTGAAAATCTTATTCTATTGTTCTTCTTGCTTCTTGTGCTATTGAAACATCTGATGTTAATTTTTCATACTGTAAACTTTTAGAATTTTCTCTTTGTCTTGGATAGCTCAAATTTCCCTATAACCTGTGTAGGTACGGGTTTTCTATAACATTCTCCTTTGAAACTTCATGGACCCTTCTAGCTGAAATCCTTTATTTGTTCATCCATCTATTCATTCATTTGTTGAAAATTAAACACTTTACCTAGGAAGTCATCTCTTTATTTTTCCTTCTCTTTCTTTTGAGGATTATCTGCATGCTGCCACTTCTACATCTGCTTCCCATTATCTCTTGGCTTTCCCCTTTTCTATTTCTTCATACTCCCTTCTTTCTTTGGGGAGATGACCTCAATCTGATCTTCCAGTGCATTCACATAATTGTATCTGTTCTGCTATCTCATCCCATCTCTCTCGTTCTTTATTTCAACTACTACATATATCATTTGCGATATGTCCAAACTGGTTCCTTTTTGTCTGTTTCTTTGTTTTCATACAGCTAACATTATCCCTTATATTTTTTAGGCTTACTTTAAATTTTTGGCGCACTCTAATGTTTATGTTTTTGCTGGAAACTATGACTACTATTTTCTTTGTCTTTTGAAATAACCATACTTATCAAAATACCTTCTTGGCACTTGCATTCATTTTCCTCTGGAAACGTGTGCAAGAACAGGCCTAGGATGACCCACTGGCCTGAAGGGGTTTTCTGGGATGCTAGATTAAAATCAGGACAGACCAAGGTAAACAAGGATGGTTCATCAGTTCACTAGACTCCAGTTTGAGTCATGCCAAGTTGCTCTGGGGGTGAGAGTAAATGAGCTCGACAGTGAAGAATCCCAAATCCCAGTCAATCACTTCTTAGATCAAGAATTCATCTTCTACTTTCCCAGAGAGAAACATCCAGGAGAAGCAGTCATTAGGTTGTAATTCACCAGCCCAGGGGAGTTAGAGAAGGAGGTGTTAGTGGGCAATTTCCCTGAGTTGGTTAGGACCTAAGGAGTTTCTTGACTCCTCAGAAGCACAAGGCAGGACTTCCCTGGTGGTCCAGAGGTTAAGAATCTGCCTGCCAGTGCAGGGGACAGGGCTTCCATCCCAGGTCTGGGAAGATCACACAGCCGTGGAGCAACTAAGTCTGTGTGCCGCAACTACTGAAGCCCGTTCACTCCAGGGTCCGTGCTCCACAACAAGAGAAGCCACTGCAATGAGAAGCCCGCAGGCCACTGGAGAGCAGCCCCCGCTCTCTGAAACTAGAGAAAGCCCGCGAGCAGCAATGAAGACCCAGTGCAGCCAAAATTAAATAAAGAAAGAATAAGCACAGGGCTTCTACACAGCTTTGATTGTCTTCTTGACTCCTCCTGGACCAGAGCTCAGAGTCACAATAAAGGTGAGGGCCAGCGCTGATTTTCCCAAGGCAATGCTGACCGAGAAGCACCAGCAGATTCACAACAGTTCTTTTCCTATTTTACTCTCCCACAAGGTGGCTGGCTGCTGACTGCCCCAGGCCTACACCACCACTACCCTCTTCTAGCCCCAAACAATCAGAAAAATAAACAAAAATCCTCATGACTGGCTTTTCCCATAGTCTTCTTCATGGAGGGTGTTTCACTCTCCACAATACTCTAGTGATCTAGGCGGAAGGAGCATCTTCATTTTACATGGTTTAGCATCTTCATTTTACATATGAGCATGCTGCTGCTGCTAAGTCACTTCAGTCATGTCCGACTCTGTGCGACCCCATAGATGGCAGCCCACAAGGCTCTCCCGTCCCTGGGATTCTCCAGGCAAAAACACTGGAGTGGGTTGCCATTTCCTTCTCCAATACATGAAAGTGAAAAGTGAAAGTGAAGTCGCTCAGTCATGTCCGACTTTTAGCGACCCCATGGACTGCAGCCTACCAGGCTCCTCCATTCATGGGATTTTTCAGGCAAGAGTACTGGAGTGGGGTGCCATCGCCTTCTCCACATATGAGCATAGTTGCTCCTAATTAGTTTTAAAATTTTTATTAAAAACAAAATGCATCTTGGATTTATAGGACAGGCCTTTGAAAATGCAAAACACAACAAATATTAGTTACTTTATGAGTAACATCGAGATACTCATATGTCTACTATAGCTTAATTTTTTTAAATATTCTTAGATTTGTATAGAAGATAGCATGAGAAAAATTACTAGAACTGTATTTGACCAAAAACCAAATAATAGCTGACAAATTTCTGATTTTTAATACAGGTATTTATTGCTGTTGCTATACTATTATATTTGGCAAATCTTTTTTTTTTTAAATTTCCAAAATGTATCACTAAGCTGTAATTTATTACTCCTTAACAGCTTTTTTATTGAAGTTTTTTTTTCTCCCTATGGCAAAAAGGTACGGTACAGAAAACATTTTAAATTACATTATTTACCAAAAAGACTTCTCTTTATATATTACTGGTCTGTTGAAATTTTTTTCAATCAACTTCCATTCATTTTTACATAACAGCTACCATGAAAAAATAACTCTAAGCAAAAATTATTTTCCAACCTATCTTCCATCTTCATTTTTTGCTTCACCTCATTTTTCCTTCCTGCTTCTATTTGTGAAAGTGTGAATCCCTTCTTCATGATGTCCTCAAGTCCATTATTACCTCCTATGACAATTTCTTCATGGCACCCACATTATAAATTATTCATTATTTTGAATACTGCCTTAATTTACCCATTCCTGTCCATTTTATTGATAATTCACTGATTTCTAAGATATCAATGTTCACTCTTGTCAGCTCCTGCTTGACCACATCCAATTTACCTTGATTCTGGACCTAATCTTCTAGATTTCTATGAAATATTGTTCTTTACAGCACTGGACTTTACTTTCACCACCAGACATATCCACAACTGAGCGGTTTCCACTTTGGTCCAGCCACTTCATTCTTTCTGGAGCTATCTGTAATTGCCCTCTGTTCTTCCCCAGTAGCATATTGGACACCTTCTGACCTGGGGGCTCATTTTCCGGTGTCATATCTTTTTGCTTTTTCATACTGTTATGGGGTTCTCGTGGCAAGAATACTGGCATGGTTTGCCATTCCCTTCTCCAGTGGATCATGTTTTGTCAGAACTCTTCACTATGAACCCTCCGTGTTGGATGACCCTGCACAGCATGGCTCATAGCTTCATTGAAGGCCAGCTCCTTTGTCACAACGAGGCTGTGGTCCATGAAGGGCTAGGTACCTTTGTACTCGTCTACTTTTTCTTCTGTATTCTTTTTTTTTTTGTATAGTATTTTTGTATCTGTTATCATCTTGCTTTGAGACTTCTGATTTTTTTCCTCGAGAGTTGTCACTAGAATGGTGCTGCTATAGAGAAGTAAGGAATCAAGTAATTCTGTATTACCCTTCATTTCACTCCACCTCATTCCTGCTTTCTTCTTTCGTTCTTTAGGTTGTCACTTCCTCCAAAATATGGCTTCATATTAATTTTCTCAGACAGCTTTCCTTGACTAAATACCCTCCAGGTTATTACATTTCTCTTGACCTCTAGCGATTCATGTATAAATGGCACATAATATAGCATATTAAAAAGCAGAGATATTACTTTGCCAACAAAGGTCTGTCTAGTCAAGGCTATGGTTTTTCCAGTGGTCATGTATGGATGTGAGAGTTGGACTATAAAGAAGGCTGAGCGCTGAAGAATTGATGCTTTTGAACTGTGGTGTTGGAGAAGACTCTTGAGAGTCCCTTGGACTGCAAGGAGATCCAACCAGTTCATCCTAAAGGAGACCAGTCCTGGGTGTTCATTGGAAGGACTGATGTTGAAGCTGAAACTCCAATACTTTGGCCACCTCATGCGAAGAGTTGACTCATTGGAAAAGACCCTGATGCTGGGAGGGATTGGGGGCAGGAGGAGAAGGGGACGACAGAGGATGAGATGGCTGGATGGCATCACCGACTCGATGGACATGAGTTTGAGTGAACTTCAGGAGTTGGTGATGGACAAGGAGGCCTGGCGTGCTGTGATTCATGGGGTCACAGAGAGTCAGACACGACTGAGCGACTGAACTGAACTGAATATTACCATGTACTTGAAAAAGTGTTTTTGTAGTTTTATTCAATTATTTAGTTATATATTTTCTAACCTTATTATTTTATTATACCCATTGTAATTCCAGATTTTTTCCCTCCTTACTAGCATTAATTATAACCATTAACATAATAATTTAAATGTGTAATCAGCTGCCTAATGCATGCCTCTTCTGTTTATAGTATCTATACCTCCTTCTAGAATGCAAGCTCTTTTGGCTAATTGTCTATTGTTATATCCTCAGAGCCTAGAATAATATGCATAGTAAGTGCTCAATAAATATTATAATGTCTTTGAAATACCATCCAGGATATTAGTAGAAAGTGCTCATGAGTGTTTGCTAATCTTTTAAACATATTTTTGTCTCAAACCCCTAACACTTTGTGTAACAGTTGAGATGTATCTGACTGCAAGATGCAGAAAACCTAACAAACTTAAAAACATAAATGAAAGGACTAGCTGTTTACTTAGCTGTGGTCCAAAAGTGGGCATTTACAGTATAGGTTTGACATATCAATGTTGTCATCAGGATTAGGCTCTTCCCATCTTTCTTCTTAGCCAACCAAAGTATCACAGCCCAAAGATGGTGACCATATACTCACATTTCAACGTGCAAAGCAGAAAACAAGTGATGTCAAAATTGGGGATGTCGACTTCATCTTATCAGAATCCCATAAATCCCCCAGTCTAGCATCCTTCTTCCCAGACCAACAGCAGGAACTGAATCATGTGCTTCCTTCTGAACTGTTAGTAACTGTATACAGGGGGAAGGTGCTACCTTCAACGATCAATCCTGATTCATCCCCCTCACCTTTTTTTGTATCTTCAAAAGTAAAGGAAAACTGCAGGGTATGCAAGCAACATTGTGCCTGGTCTTCTATGCTCAATAAATTACACTAGAGTTATGTTGTTCTGGGCTTCCCTGCTGGCTCAGTGGTAAAGAATTCACTTGTCAATGCAGGAGACTCACAAGACAAGGGTTTCATCTCTGGGTTGGGAAGATCCCCTGGAGGATGAAATGGCAACCCATCCCAGGATTCTTGTCTGGATTATCCCATGGACAGAAGAGCCTGATGGGCTACAGTTCCCATGGCTGCAATGAGCCAGACACGACTAACCACACAGGCACATATGTTCCTCTGGACCTTCAAGCTCTTAAGATTCTTCAAGGTTTTTCTTTTTTCCTTTCCCTTATATTTTAATCATTAAGCCTTCCCTTCTGGGTTTTGTTTTGTTTTTTTTTTTCCTTTGCTTAAAATTGCCTATTGAAAAATTTCTTAACAAAAAAGTTTCTTTCACTAATTTGCTTGCATACTCAATTTCTGCATTCTAATTCTTTTCTAAAATACTGAGACATATCATATTTTCAAAAGAGACACCCATTTATCTTGCTCCTTCCTTTTCACTCTTCATGAATATTTTTGATTCTAACCTGTACTGGAGCCTGGCAGGCCAAGAAAATGTCTTCGGCTCTAACTGCCGGGACCATTTCATAAGTTCTAGATGTATTCGACTTGTCCTTCCCCTTTACAGCTAATCAAGAGATACATAGGCTTTTATAGAAAGCAATAGAAATCAGGGTCTTATAGCCAAGAAGCTCTGGTCATTTAAAAATGCCCTCTGACTTGTTTAAATTCATTGCATACTTGCTTCTTGCTATTGCCAGAAAGTCCCAGAACACAGTGTATTCCCCACTTCATCCCACCTTTTCCAACATCTTTCATAGAAGCAAAGAAAGGAGCTGGGTTTCCATGGTAACACAAGTGTGACAATTGAGGGTATATGGGCATAGGTGAGATAACTCTCAGATTCAGTGAGGAGAGGAAAAATGAAGTTTCTCTCTCCCCCTCTCTCTTTTTTCTCCCAGCAGTGCACTTCTGAAGCTAAAGAGATCCTAAAGTGTCAGTGTACACAGTTAAGTTTTCACTAGCATACAGATTTACCGCTCTGGGGGAAAATTCAATTTCATTTTATCTCATTTTTATTTCGTGTTTTCCACAAACAAATGAATGGAGATATTTTATTTCTAAAATCACTCTCAGAATAGATAGTTCATGCTAGCATAGCAATCAACACGATTAAGGGATCAGAAGATACACACCCAATTCCCACCCAAATCTTCAAAATTCTCTCTACATTTCAACATCCTTTCTTACAGCAGCTAATTCTTCAACCAGCATTTCACACTGAGCCTCAAATCAGGTCATGACCAAGACAGAATAAGTAAGAAAATATGCTCCTACTTGACATATTTGTCTGAGTGATTAAAAATCTATCTTTATGTGAGCACTGAGAATGAAAACTGAAGCCTGTCATTGTGAGAAATATAAATGAGGTACGACTACTCCAAGAGCTACAGTCTCTACATTTCTCATCAAGAAAGTCCACACTGATGAAAAAGCAGGGAAAATAACCTGAGAAATGTCCCCTAAAACTTCTCCTCTAAGGCTTAGAGGAGTAAATGGGCACTCCATTCACTATTTTTGTGTGTGTGACAACTTCTAACAGATGCATTCCAGGTCATAGCTTCTCAACTTCTGGGGACCTAAGAAATGAAAACAGTTGCTTAAGGGTACATTCTGGACCCACAATCCCAATGCAAACTTATTTATGTGCTTATTTATTCATTTATTTTCACTGCACCAGGTCCTAGTCGCAGCAGGAAGGATCTTTATTTCGACATGCAGGATTTGTAAGCGGTGGCATGTGAACTCTTAGCTGAGGTATGTGAACTCTTAGTGGCAGTATGGGAAACCTAGTTCCCTGACCAGGGATTAATGGAGAAGGAAATGGCAACTTACTCCTGTGTTCTTGCCTGGAGCATTCCATGCCCAGAGGAGCCTGGCAGGCCGCTGTCCATGGGGTCACAGAGAGTCGGACATGACTGAAGCACACACCACCAGGGATTAAAGCCAGGCCCCTTGCATTGTGAGTGCAGAGTTTTAGCCACAGGACCACCAAACAAGTCCCTCAATGCAAATTTCTCAAAAAAAAAAAAGAAAAAGTTGCTGGACTTTTATTCCTTGCAAAGTGAATGGTTTTCCAGTTCCATTGTAATAGAAGGTACTACACAGGAAGTAAAGAACTATACAAAGAGAGAAAGTTTGATGTTTCTTGGCCTATTTAAACCCCAACATGTCTAGGAACTTATTAACACAATACTCAAGTTGGATATTATAAGAGACAGTATGTCTTTTCTGTGAAAGAAGCATAGCTCTTACAAAGAAACCACAAAAAGCATGTAAGTTTCACGCAATATATGAAAAGTCTAAAAAGCTAGTTGAACATTGTATGCACCTACAAAATCATCTTGAAACATGCCTGCCAAAAAAGCTTAGATGTGAAGCTTTATCTCAAACCCATATGAGCTCTTATTTTTAATTCATCTAGTCACATTACTAGTTTAAGATGGGATAACACACCCTCTTAGGTTTCAATTCTCTTGAAACTTTCCTCTTGATTCTTAGTTCTTTTGCAATCTGCCTTCGCTGTTGATTCTGGTGGCTCAAATATAACTCTCATATTTTGATATGTAATCAAGAAATAATGACTCATTTATATATTACTACATATTTTGACAAGACACTTTCCTGCAATTATTTTAAGCACAAACTTGAGGTGTTATACTATACCAAGGTAATGCAAAGGTAAGCTATCCATTTTAAGGTAACAGCGATACAGCTGTTAGGACACTGCTAAATTTGAGTACATCTTTATAGCAGTTCGATAATTGACGGAAAAAAAAAAAAGATGATAAAAGAACATCTGTTTTATTGATTAACACAGACCAAAACCCTCTCTACAAGATGACATTGTGGGGACCAAAAAGGGTGAAGAGGCATGCCATGATCAAACCTTGCTGTGGTTGTTGTTTAGTCGCTAAGTTGTGTCTGATTCTTTTTGCAATCCCACGGACTATAGCTCACCAGGCTCCTTTGTCCATAGGATTTTTCAAGCAAGAATACTGGAGTGGGTTGCCATTTCCTTCTGTAGGGGATCTTACCGACCCAGGGATTGAATTCAGTTTCCTGTGCGAGTCGTGTCGCCCGTATTGCTAGGGGATTCTTTACCACTGGAAGCCCCAGATCAAATCCTAGAAGTATAGAAATTTGTAATTCCCAAGAAACGTGTACTAGTAATGAATGGGTGTAGACTGGTTAGAGAAGGACATAGTTTAAGAGCGGTAAACCCAATAACCAGTTATTGCAAAATACAAGCCAGGAATATTTAGGGACATAAGTTCTCCTAAATTTGACTTTATGGATGGGAGAGAATGTGCAATTAAGAGAACAGTAAGTGGCAAAAGTGAGTTACTAAAAACATTTTAGGAGGCATGCCTGGATAACCCATGCAACTGCTGCAGTATGTCTCCCTAACGACTAGAAATTTTCTCACCCTAAATACAAGATACTGTTCTCTAGATTCATCCCACGATTTAGCCCGCATCCCTCAGCACTATTTCTGTGTGCATCATTTAGGCAGAATGCCACGGAGACGACATTAAAGCGAAATTCATCACTCTCGCTTGCAATTCAACTCGTTCCTTCGCCAGAGTAGGGTGCTGCGACCGCCACCTCAATCAATGACCCCGCCCAAACCCCACCAGCTCGCCCCTGTCTCCATACTACCAGCCTGGGTTGGCAAGAGAATCGCGATTTCTGATTGGCTCAGAGCAAGTCTCCGTCATGCGTGAGCTCACCTACCATTGGCTGGCAGAGCACGCTCAGGCGCAAAGGCCCATCCTAGCCAAGCAGTTGGCGATGGGAGGGCGGAGCCTGCAACTGGACTCCCCCCTCCATTGGCTGATGGATGGTATCACGTGGTATAAGGCGGCTCTCCATTGGCCGAGAGTGGCAGCACGGGGTCCACAGAGGTGGGCTGGTTGGCTGAGATGGACCCCTAGCTTCCTACTAGGTTGTCCCAGCTGGCTGTTGCTATGAGGTGTCCCCGGGCTTTGCGGCTGTGGCTGAGGGCTCCGCTCTCCCGGTTTTCCAAGCGCCCGTGGTGACAGGGCGTGGGAAGAGCTCGACTTTCTCTCAGGCCAAGAAAAGGGCGGGGCTGGGGAAGGTGGGCGGGACCCCCGGCGACGTCACCGGGCGTAGGCCCCGGCTACCTCGGCTTCAGTGCCTTGGGCAGTAAGCCCCTTGCGGCCTCTCGCGTCTCCCTGAGTTGTCCTAAGGCGTAAAATAAAAGCTTCCTTTCGTGGTGTGCCCGCTCCTCCCTAAAACAAAGAGCCTTCTCGTTATCTTTATAAAAACAAATCCCTCAGGAATGCTGACGGACCGGGTGGTGTCCAGCCAGGCCCTCGTGCTAGGGTCGCCGTTTGGGCCCTGCCGGTGTCTCTCTTCTCAATCCCCTCCTCAGGTTAAATCTCGGAGACTGCTCTGGCCCCTCCAACATCCTGTCTCCACCAAAGTCTTGAACGTGGCGTGTTCAGGTAGAAACAGCTCCCGTCTCCGGGTGGAGAACTGCGCATGCTCAATATGCCCCCTACCCGCTGGGTTCGACCGGGTGGGGTGTTGTCGGGTGGCCCAGGTGGTTGTTTATCTAAGCCGCCAGCCGAGGCATCCGCGCCGCGCAGAGCCTCCCGGGAGCGCGCGCGCGGCCGGTCACCTAGGCGACAGGGGCGCAGGGGCGGGGCTGCGCCGCCGGGCCCCGCCCCCTGGGCCGCCGGGCCCCGCCCCCCGGTAGCGCTGCGGCTCGGGCTCGGGCGCGCGCTCAGCCGCCGGGAAGAGCAGCGGCAGCGGCGGCGGCGGGCGGGGAGCTGGGCGTGGAGGCGCGAGGGGCGGGGCGGCCGGGCGGGCGGCACTGCGGGCCCGCGGTTCGGGCGGCTCGGGCGGCTCCTTCGCTCCCGCTCCGCGCTCGCCTTCAGTGCCTGCCGGTGCCCGCGGGGCCGCCTTGCCACCTGGCTCGGCCCCTATGCCCAGGGCTGCGCTTGCCTCCGCCGGCGCCCGGGGGGCCGCGGCGGCCGTGAGGTGGGGGCGGCCGCGGGAGGCGGCGGGGCCGGCCGCCGGCGCAGGGTCCGGGCGTGCAGCGAGGCGGGCGTAGGTCTATGTCGCGGGCGGCGGCGGCGGCGGCGGCCGCGGAGGGACGATGCGCGAGTACAAAGTGGTGGTGCTGGGCTCGGGCGGGGTCGGCAAATCCGCCCTGACCGTGCAGTTCGTGACCGGCACCTTCATCGAGAAATACGACCCCACCATCGAGGACTTCTACCGCAAGGAGATCGAGGTGGACTCGTCGCCGTCGGTGCTGGAGATCCTGGACACGGCGGGCACCGAGCAGTTCGCGTCCATGCGGGACCTGTACATCAAGAACGGCCAGGGCTTCATCCTCGTCTACAGCCTCGTCAACCAGCAGAGCTTCCAGGACATCAAGCCCATGCGGGACCAGATCATCCGAGTAAAGCGGTGAGAGGGCCGGGGGCGCGGGCAGGGGGCTTCGCCGGTGGGGGCCCCGCAGCCCTCCTCTTCGGGGATCAGAACTCTCTCCCGCGTGCTCTGGGGTGGCCGTGGGCTGGAGGAGCTGTCTAGGGAGACGGCTGTAGGATCATAACGTTTTATCATAATTTTTTTTTTTATCAGCATCATCCTCATCCTCTTGAATCTCAAATTTGAGTGCTTTGTTTCACAACTCAAATTTGGCATCCCACAAGCACAGCTCTTTGTCTCTTGGATGTTACTACTAGCGCTTGTGCAGAACCCCCAAAGCAAAGAAAGTTTAAAACTCGCAGAGGGGAGAGGGGCGGGTTGGTTTCTGCTGGGAAGAGGGCAGCTGTGCAAGTATAGTGGAGACATTTTCAGATTCAACAACAACAAAAAGACCTTTGCAGTTAGTTGACAGCAAAAATTGCTCACACATACGTGGTAAACATGTCAAGTCCGAAGGAAAAAGACCTTTCTCATTTCATAGAAGACTGAATGGTGCCAGGGCATTTTAACAAAAATGAACTCTGCAATTAAGATGGAACTTGAAAGACAGATTATCATATTATTTGAAGACTTGGCTCAGTGGAATCGATAAGAGTATATTCTAGTATATAGAAGCACAAATATACCACTCACATTAAAGAATATGACAACTTTTTTTTTCTTTCTTTAGTCGAGCTGCCTTATTCCTCTCAAAAACAATAAAGAAAGAAAGAAAAGGGGGGAGGGGGAGACATTCCTGGAAATAAAGCAAGTATCTTCAAAGGTGTGACTCAAATATTAGCTAATGTAAAGTTAATGCAAATAAGCACTTTCCTGATAGGAACTCTTTTACTCTTAAGTGTGCATTTTGAAAATATGGCTGGTAGCTTAAATGGCTTATGATATTTGTATTCTCTTAAATTGATTGTATTTTTTCCTATAATTTCAAGAATCAGAAATGCAATGTCTCAGTTCCGAGTTTTA
The DNA here is from genome assembly GCF_019923935.1 of Bubalus bubalis. NCBI lineage: Eukaryota > Metazoa > Chordata > Mammalia > Artiodactyla > Bovidae > Bubalus > Bubalus bubalis. The sequence continues at coordinate 12,527,153 of NC_059169.1, read as the reverse complement.
GCAAATTTTTCTAATTACTGGTTAAGTGCACGTTACTGTTTTGTCTGATTCTTATTATTAATAATTGCTAATAATTTTGATGTAGTGTAATTTTGTTTTTCTTACCCAATTCTACCTATAACCCTAAATTAATAGACATTGGCTGAAAGCTAGTTGTAAGTGTACTGTAGACGTAATCTCATTTTTAGCCAAGTTGAATCAACTCATTTTGAAAGAGCAAATACCAAGTCATGTGCCCTCAGGAGTTGTTCAAAAATTCATTACAAGAAGCAGATTTTTGATGCCATATATGAGATCAAAGGGGAAGCCCTCTCCTGAAGCACCCCTCCCCACTTTTAACTCATTGAATATGCACTTTAATAGGTAAATTAAAATTTTGTATATTACTTCTTCCATTAAATTTCAAACTAGAATAAAGTGAATATTTTTATGGTCTCTGATGATGTTCTATGATCTGTGAATTTAATAGCGCTTTTTTTTTCAGTATCATTTTCTTAAAGTTAATTGCTATAGTTAACATAGGAATACTTTTGGTGTTAAAGTATATGATATTAAGAGACTACATTCAAGTGACTGAAATCTTTAACACTTCCCAGGGACTATTAACAATAACAACAACAAAAAAAATCAGTATAGAACAGGGCAATGAAACACATTGTCACATGTCAGTCTTAGGCTGTATACATATATCACATTAAAGTAAATGCCCCAACTGCTCCACTCTTTGTATTTACACATATACAGATAATACATACATTGATAAAGTCACATGCCTAGTGCAAACTTCTTGACAGGAGCCTAGGGGACAGAATAGGGCAAAATGTCATTGGATAGTATATTCACATGATTTTGTAGTTTCTTTTGGTATATTTGAGATCACCAATAATGAGTTAGTCTGAACTTAGTGTACTGGACCAATTTATTTGTTTGCAGTATGACCCAGGAAGGAAAAAAGTAAAACTCTACTTGCCCTGATGTCATTTTACTCACTCGTCTCAGTTCCTGATGTAAAAGGTTGAAAAAAATCAGCTGACGTGGAGTTCATAGGCTCAAGATAATTGTCCGTAAGAACCACTTGGGCCGATCTGTGTCCTGATATTTTTTTTTTACCTCACCCTAACCTCATTATCTGGCCTCCCAGCCTATAGCATATTTTAAACAATATTGAAAGAAAGGATCTGTGTATTTTATGTATATTATGATACAGTATATATTATGCATATATTATGCTAGAGCAGGCATTCAGTGTATTGATTCTTTAACTTTTCCCACCTAAAGAATAAAATGTGATTTTCAAATAAGTCCATTTTCTGTTCTTTTTGAGGATCAATTTTTAAGCAGTTGCTGTAGGAGGTATTTGTAGTTGTTCTTTCCCCTCTGCCAGTTAGCTGCTTTACATATTACATACAGCAGTCGTTTGAGGATGTTTAATATCACCATAATGCTGATGACATAAGTGAAATGTAGAGAGGGTTGATTTTTTTTGCCAAAAGCTAGTCACTGGTGGAGAGGATATTTAAACCAAATCTGCACAAATCCATGTACTCTTCTCTTCCTCTACACCAGGCTGCCTTTGAACTTGGCATTTTCTGACAAATTCAATTATGCAGCCTTTCGTCTACGGCAGTACTATTCAATTCAAATATAATTGTGGGGCACATGTGTAGTTTTGAAATGTCTAGTAGCTGAATTTTTTTTTTTTAATGTGAAGTAGGTAAAATTAATTTTAATAATAAATTTTATTTAATCCACCCTAAAATACTGTCATTTCAACATCTAATCAGTATTCAAAAATTGAGGTATTTTCATCATTTTCTTTTGCATACTAAATTTTCAAAACTTGAGGTGCCGTGTATACTTGCTGCACATCTCAATATTTATACAGTATTATTGCTGTATTTCAGTTGTTCAGCAGCCACACGTGGCTCCAAGGCTAACATATGGGACAGTACAGGTCTAAGGTGTAAATATTTTGGGGAAACACTTGCTTCTCTAAGCTCCAGCCTCCCTGTTGTGAATTAAGAGTATGGCACGCACCTCTCAAAGAATCTACCTGCAGTGCTGGAGACCCAGGTTCAATCCCTGGGTCAGGAAGATCCCCTGGAGAAGGAAATGGCAACCCACTCGAGTATTTCTGCCTGGAGAATCCCATGGACAGAGGAGCCTGGTAGGCTACAGCCCATGGGGTCGCAAAGAGTTGGACACGACTGAGCGACTAACACACACACACACATGCACCTCTCAGAGGCTTTGTTAGTATTAAATGAGGTAATGCATTTTAAGGTGTCCAGCGCAATACCTTGAACATACAAATACCAGCTGTTATTTAACTTTGTCTCCTTGTCTGCTTAAATGTTATTTTAGAGGAAATAAATTTGTGGCTGCATTTTGAAATTCATTACCTAGTGTAGACTAGTAAAGTGTTAGTCACTCAGTCATGTCTGACTCTGCGTCCCCATAGATTGTACCCCCCAGGCTCCTCTGTCCATGGGATCTCCCAGACAAGAATACTGGAGTAGGGAGCCATGCCCTTCTAGAGAGGAATCAACCTGGCCCAGGGATTGAACCCGGGTCTCCTGCCATTGCAGATAGATTCTTTACCATCTGAGCCACCAGGGAAGCCCAAGGTGATACTAAAAAAGCAATCATGATGAAAACAATCCTTGGAAAAATTTTGTTGGTATTCTTTTAAAATATTTTCTCTTATTAAGGATCTTGCAGGAAAAGGCCACAGAATGAACATGTAACTTTTACTGTAGCATCTATGCGTGGGCAACAGTGAAATGGAGCGTATCGCTGGATTGTTCTTGTATGGAGTGTTGCTTCTAGAAAATATAAAAGAGGCCCCCGCTCCCTTAAGTGTCTATCAGTTCAGTATAGTCGCTAAGTTGTGTCTGACTCTTTGAGACCCCATGGACTGCAGCACACCAGGCTTCCCTGTCCATCACCAACTCCTGGAGGCTACTCAAACTCATATCCATTGTGTCAGTGATGCCATCCAACCATCTCATCCTCTGTTGTCCCCTTCTCTTGCGTTCAATCTTTCCCTGCATCAGGGTCTTTTCCAGTGAGTCAGTTCTTTGCATCAGGTGGCCAAAGTATTGGAGTTTCAGCTTCAGCATCAGCCCTTCCAATGAATATTCAGTACTGATTTCCTTTAGGATGGACTGGTTGGATCTCCTTGCAGTCCAAGGGACTCTCAAGAGTCTTCTCTAATACCACAGTGCAAAAGCATCAAGTCTTCAGTGCTCAGCTTTCTTTATAGTCCAACTCTCACATCCATATATGACTACTGGAAAAAAAGTAGTCATAGGTTCCTAGGTTCATGGATATTCATACACAGATTTCCCATGCCCCATCTGAAAGGAGAGCATTCTGTGAAACCTTTCCTAAGCCACAGTGGCATAAAGCGAAGAAGTGGTTACCTTAGGACCCATTGTGCTTACAGATACACACAAAAATATCTAGGTGAAGCTCAGATGTGCACAGACACAGTTCAAAGCTGTGGCAGCTTGATGCTGAGATGCTGAGCGTGGTTCCTGGGGAGGGAGCTTGGGGGGCAGAGATGCTGAGCGTGGTTCCTGGGGATGGAGCCTGGGGTGCCTCTCTCCTTGATAGGGTAATGCTACTTCTCAGCTGCTCACATCAAACCAAATGCTGAATGCCATTTTCATTTTTCACTTTTAAAAGCAATATCACCTGATATGTTTTGGTTATCAAAAATGGGTACTGACAGAGGTCTTTTGTAAACGTGAAATGGCATAAAGCAACTTTGGAAAAGCACAGGACATTTGGAAAGTACATACGCAAGTTCCTATCCAAGCCTAGTGGGCCGACTAAGTGGTGGTTTTTATAAATTCCCATGCTTTTTTTGAAATTGACTTTGGATAAGATCAAACACATAGGGAAGAGTGGCAGGGATACAGAATATATTTCAGTTGAAATAAAACTCGAATTCTTTCTAATGTCATGGGTGGTTGTCCCATTCCTCCCAGGGTAAGCTGTGGTCCTGACTTGAAGTATCTTGGAACATGCTGTCCAAGGCCTGTCTTAGGATAAAGCCCAGAAATCCTCACCATGACCAGGCTCAGCATGCTCTTATCCCTCCTGGCCTTTCCGGCTTCACCTCTGGCAACCTTCCTCGCCCCTTGCATTTGAGCACCCAGACCTTTTAGTTCTGCAAAATTGCCTATCTTCTGGGCATTCCTTCTACATGTAGAAATCACCTGCCTTTTGCAGAGTTAAATCCTCCTCTTGGTGGTTGTAGTTTTTTAGTCGCGGAGTCATATCCAACTCTTTGCAACCCTATGGACTGTAGCCTACCAGGCCCCGCTGTCCGTGGGATTTCCCAGGCAAAAATACTGGAGTGGTTTGCCATTTCATTCTCCATGAGATCTTCCCAACCCACAGATCGAATCGGCATCTCCTGGTGGCTCAGACAGTAAAGAATCTGCCTGCAGTGCAGGAGACCGGGGTTCCATCCCTGGGTTAGGAAGATCCCCTGGAGGAGGAAATGGCTACCCACTCCAATATTCTTGCCTGGAGAATTTCAAAGAACCTGGAACCTATGACTACAGTCCGTGGGGTAGCAAAGAGTCAGATATGATTGAGTGACTAACACTCAATTAAAAGATTTCCTCCTCAGGGAAGCCTTCCTCATCTTCCCAAATTGAATTTCCTCCTTCCCGTCTTCCCACACTATACTGACTTCATGCCTCGCCCCTTCCCTCAACCACACATATTTCAGACATCATTGGCAGCCTGTGCTTCCCCTCTGCTGGTAGTGCTCATCAAAATTTAAATATTTGGGTGATATTTAAGTACAATCAGTCTTTCTTATTAAACTCTAATCCCATGTGGCTAGCACAGCTCCTGACACTTAGGAAACAATCAAGAAAAATATGTTGAAAAAATTCAGTGTTCAAAGAAAGAATTACTTAAGTGGCCTCAGTTTCCCAAAGCATTTGAATTTTACAGATAGAGGAGATGATTCTTTAAAGCCCATTTTGTAGCTGGAGTAGACAGTCTCCCTTCAACTCTTAACATTCTAGGAGAATACTTGTGTCTGCTTAGGGCAACTGGAAAAGAGATAGTTTAATAAGAACCTTAACGAATTAGAAACGTGACGTTGTCCAGATGGAGAACACAGCATGGGAAATGCATAGGGGGTTTTGTTCAGGTACTCAGTCGTGTCCGACTCTTTGCGACCCCATGGACTGCAGCAGGCCAGGCTTCTCTGTCTTTCACCATCTCCCGCAGTTTGCTCAAACTCATGTCCGTTGAATTCGGCAATGCCATCCAACCATCCCAACTTCTGTCATCCCCTTCTCCTGCCTTCAGTCTTTCCCAGCATCAGGGTCTTTTCCAATGAGTCAGCTCTTCGCCTCAGGTGGCCAAATTATTGGAGCTTCAGCTTCAGCATCAGTCCTTCCAGTGAATATTCAGGACTGATCTCCTTTAGGATTGGCTGGTTTGATATCCTTGCTGTCCAAGGGACTCTCAAGAGTCTTCTCCAGCACCACAGTTCAAAAGCATCAATTTTTAGGCGCTCAGCCTTCTTTATAGTCCAGCTCTCACATCCATACATGTCTACTGGAAAAACCATAGCTTTGACTAGATGGACCTTTGTTGATAAAGTAATATCTCTGGTTTTTAATAAATGCCGTCTAGGTTTGTCATAGCTTTCCTTCCAATGAACAAGCATGTTTTGATTTCATGGCTGTAGTCACAGTCCACAGTGATTTTGGAGCCCAAGAAAATAAAGTCTGTCTCTGTTTCCATTTTTCCCCATATATTTGCCATCAAGTGATGGGACCGGATGCCATGATCTTAGTTTTTTGAATGTTGGGTTTTAAGACATCTTTTCCCTCTCCTCTTTCAACTTCATCAAGAGGCTTTTTAGTTCCTCTTTGTTGACTGTTAAATAGACCAGATTAGCTAAACCAGGAATTTATATAAAGTGTGAGAGGAGGTAAGGCTAAATATTAATATGCAAGGCTGAATTACAGAAGGTTAAAGACTTTCGGACTTGATCTTGTAGTCAAGGAGCATGATCAAAATTCTTGCTGAAATGGTAATATGGTGATGATGTGATAGATGGCTTAGTGATAATAGAGTCAGAAGGAAGAGTTGTAAGATACTGTCAGAATCTCATACAGATTCTGAGTTAGCACAGTGTCTTTCGGAACAGAAAGGAAAGAATGGATGCAAACAATGTGAATTAATCAAACTTAGTGGGAGAAATGAGGGAAAGGTCAAAAGTAACCTTGACTTTCTGAACATGAGCGAATAGAATTAGGATTAGGGAGGAATAGCTGCGGGAGATGTTTTCACCTTTGGAGCTGGTGATCATCCAGATAGATGCACCTAATAAGCAATTAGGATATTGGAATAAAGCCTGAAAGATCAGTTTATGTATGAATAAATACAGAGACTTGAGATCATCTTCATAATTCAGATTTGGAGAGTAGACAAAACCTTCTGGATAGAGTATAGAGAGACAGAAGTGGGTGGCCAGTAATGGAAAATAAAATGCACATGGCCAAGGATAGAACTTGAGAATTGCAAGTTACCTAGAGGAGACTTCATTACGTTAGAAGAAATGACATGTTTCAAGACTGGGGAAAGGAGTGGTTAATTTAGTACTACCCAAGTGAGTGAGTGACTTTTTTTTTTTTTTTTTTTTTTTTTTTTACTATTCTTATTTATATTTCTCTATCATTTGAGTGATCACTTTTAAGTGACCAGCTGGTTGTTTGCCCTTTTTCTTTTCACCGCAAGTTGCCAAAAAGCCTGCTCTGAGGTAGAGATGGATTGCCAATTGCTAAAGCATAGATCTTGACCCGCAGTAATTTGGCGCATAGAGCTAAAACCAGGAAATACATCCCGTGCTGTTTGTCCCAATAAATGATTTCTGGAGTCTGCCACCAACTCCTTCTTCCCCAAACATTACCTTGCCCAGTTTGATCCCTTCGAAAACCAAAATTGTAATTGAGAGCTCCTCCAAGGTACAGAGCCTAATAACTATGAGTCATCTTTTTACAGCTCAGAGTTTTTTTTTTTCCCTGAAAGGGGAACTTGGTTTCACTGCAATGTAATATTAGAGTAAATTACAGTAGAGTCAGGTTCTTTTTACCATCCCAGGATTAGAATTTTTTGAGTTCACTTTGTAGATGATGTCCCTCCAGCTCAGCTTTCTGGGAATACCTCTGTCTAGTTAGCATGATAAGGGAAAAAGTAGTTTGCTATGAATCTTAAAGAATCAGCAGCGTGTGACTTGCAAATCTTAATCTAGTTAAGGTTTTGTAATCATTGTGTCAATAAAATCTCTAATCAGGGGAATCATTACAGTTTTTTTTTAAAGGTAGAGAGGGCAAAAAGAATTTAGCCAGCCAGCCATGCCACTGCACACAGACAAACGATATAAGCCCTCCCCAAATGGATAAATCCTCTGGCAAATGGAACAAATGGATGATTTGAAAGGCACTTTGACTGGCCACTGAAATGAGAAGTATTCTAACTCTCCTTTAGGAAAAAGTCAATAATTGATAAACGTTAAGGAGTAGGAACTATTAAAATATGTCTGGATGACGAAACCAACAGGAAAAGCCAACACACTTGGAATCTTTTTAAGTTTTCCAGTAACACTACACTTGAGCGGTCTAATTGTATGACATCTTTTCAGAAATTATATATGGCACATTAGATATTTATACATATTTTTAAGCAGTGATCTTTACATAACACTAGGTATACCACACTTAAGGAGGTTTTTTTTCCTAGGATAATTTTTACTTTATATGGTTTCTGTCTCAGCCATCGTCTTTAGAACCTGAACCCCTGGGGAAGGAAGTGTGGCTCCCATTCTAGGGTTTCCTCTGGCTCTGTTTGGGCTTCCCCCTTTCTCTCCATCTGTTCTTACCTATGGTTTCCTCATGTACTTATGTTTTTCTGGCCTATAGTATAAAAGGAATTCTATGTACCCCACATTTGCGGGGAGAAATATTTGAGTTTGAATATGAGTCGACGTTAACCCAAGATAAAACTGTTGGAGACTGAATAATTGCAGAAGTAAAAATGGAGAGAGTGGATTTCTCTAGGAAATATATTATGAACTATTAATGGTGGACAGAAATCTACCGTGTATATGTTTGCCTTTTTACTTGTAACTTGGACAGTTGTGAAAGTGAAACTCGCCCAGTTGCGTCTGACTCTTTGCAACCCCATGGCCTATACAGTCCATGGGATTCTCCAGGCCAGAATACTGGCGTGGGTAGCCTTTCCCTTCTCCAGGGGATCTTCCCAACTCAGGGATCAAACCCAGGTCTTCTGCATTGCAGGCAGATTCTTTACCAGCTGAACCACAAGGGAAGCCCAAGAAAACTGGAGTGGGTAGCCTATCCCTTCTCCCGCGGATCTTCCTGACCCAGGAATCGAACCAGGGTCTCCTGCATTGCAGGCCGATTCTTTACCAACTGAGCTATATCAGGGAAGCTCTTTGACAACTGTGGTTCATTAAATTAAAAATCATTCTCAGCCTGACAGAAAAATTTCTTAAACACACTTTTATGGTTTACCAGATCTAGCGTTTTAGTACAATGATATCAATAATGACAATGCTGCGATTTTAGACATCTGCATTTCAGTAAAGTATATAAGTAAAATATATTGATAAGATTTAATGTTATCAAAATATATTAAAACACATATTTTGATAACCTTAAAGATTAAACCTTCCAAGATTTGGGCATGGTGTATACTACTGAATGGGCTTCCCTGGTGGTTCAGATGGTAAAGAATCTGCCTGCAATGTGGGACACCTGGCTTCAGTCCCTGGGTTGGGAAGATTCTCTGGAGGAGGGCATGGCAACCACTCCAGTATTCTTGCCTAGAGAATTCCATGGATAGAGGAGCCTGGTGGGCTACAGTCCATGGGGTGGCAAAGAGTCAGATATGATTGAGCAACTCACACACACACATACACACAGTACTAAGTACTGTTTAAATTATGCTTCTAAAAGACTGAAACCTCTTTGGAAACGTCTGACCTAATATTTCAACTACTTCACCTTTTATTCTTGTAGGAAAACTCTAATAAAAAACAGACACCTATATTAGCCTGATTTTTAATAAATTTCAGTTTAAAGTAAAGGTCACCGCTAGGAAATAAGATTTTTTTTTCAGCATGTGAGTCAGAATAAGGTTATTGGTTATCTGAATCAAATGTCAGCAGCATATTATATTGCAGACATGGTTTGGGAGATCTAGTAACAGAACAGCTTTGGAATTCTTTGCAGTTTGATGTATTTCATTACTTAATGTTGGAAATGAACTTATCATACATTGCTGAACTCTGTCCGAATAAGCTATTTAAAACAGATTGCAGCATGTGAATAAAGTATACTTGTAAATTACACATTCTTTAAATCAAAATGCTAAAATGTATTCACTGGTCACATTGGATAGATTGTTGGTTTTGTTTTGTTTTTTGTTTTGAAAACGAATCAGATTGGTATTTTATGGGGAAGTATGCTGATTAATGATTTTGTGGGTTTTTAAAGTTTATTCTTATTGAGATAATTGACATATAGACATTGTAATAGTTGTAGGGTTTTTTCACTCAGTAAAATTACCCAGGACAAAAACATTGTAAAGCTTTAACTTAAAATATTTAGAAGTTATTTCTCATAAAACATAATGATTTGATATACATATATACTGCAAAACAATCACCACAGTAAGTTAACATCTGTCACCACACATAGGTAGAATTTGTGTGTGTGTGCTGACAACTTTCATGGTGTACTCCCTTAGCAGCTTTCAGATATCCAATACAGCATTATTGCCATGCTGTAGCTTACCTGCCCAGGGCTTACTTATTAGTTATTTTGTAACTGGTAGCGTATACCTTTTTTTTTTTTTTAACCACCTTCGCCCATTTACCACCCTCCCTCTGTTCTCTGTATCTTTGAGTTCAGTTTTGTGGTTTATTTGTTTCTTTTAAGATTCTCTATGTAAGTGAAATTATACAGTCTCTGTCTTTCTCTGCCTGACTTATTTCACTTCACGGAATACCCTTAAGTTCTATCCCATATTGTCTCAAATGGCAGGATTTCCTTTTTTTTTTTTTATTTTCTTATGGTTTAGTAGTGTTCTGTTTTGCTTATATGCCACATTTTCTCCATCAGCCTGTCCAACAGTGGATGCTTAGGTCGTCTCCATGTCTTGGCTCTTGTAAATAACGTGGCAGTGAACTTGAGGGTGCATGTATCTCTTTGAAATAGTGATTTTGTTTTCTTCAGCTGTAAATGTCCAAATGTGGCATCCCTAGATCATAGGATAGTTCTTTTTGTTTTTTAATTTTTTGAGGAACTTGCATACCGTTCTCCATGGTGGCCGTGCCAATTCCCATCCCTGCCCACTGTGCACAGGGGTTCTGTCTTCTCCACATTCTCAGCAACACTTGTTTTCTGTGTTCTGGGTGGTAGTCACTCTAACAGGTGATAGTCTCATTGTGACTTTGATATGTCCTTCCCTGATTAGCAGTGTTGAGCACCTTTACATGTCCTTGTTGGTCATCTGATGTCTCCTTCGGAAAAATGTCTGTTCAGATCCTCTTCCCATTTTTTAATTGGATTATTTTTTTCTATTGAGTTGTATGAGTCCCTCTTATATTTGGGGTATTAACCCCTTATAAGGTATATGATTTGTAAATGTTTTCTTCCATTCTATAGATTGCCTTTTCATTTGGTTGATGGTTTCATTTGCTGTGCAGAAGCTTTTTAGTTTGATGTAGTCCCCCCCTTTTTTATTTGTTTTGTTGCCTTTGCTTTTTATGTCAAATCCAAAAACTTACACTGTCAAACAGCTTACCACCCTATGTTTTCTTTTAGGAGTTTTATGGTTTTAGGTTTTGTGTTTAAATCTTTAAATCCATTTTGAGTTGATTTTTGTTTGTGGTGCAAGATAATACTCCAGTTCTATTCTCCTACATGCAGCTGTCCAATTTTCCCAGCACCAGTTCCTAAAGAAGTTATTCGTTCCCCATTGTATATTCTTGGCTGCTTTGTTGTGAAGTAGTTGATCATATATGATGGGCATTCTTTAGTCTGTTCCACTGATATATTAACATAGGTCTGTTTTTATGTTGGTACCATACTGTTTTGATTTCTGTAGCTTTGTAATATAGTTTGGAATCAGGAAGTGTGATGGCCGCTGCTTAGATCTTCTTTCTCAAGATTCCTTTGGCTATTTGAGGTCTTTTGTAATTCTATACAATTTTAGAATTGTTTATTATATTTATGTGGAAAATGCCATTGGAGTTTTGATAGAGATTGAATTGAATCTGTAGACTGCTTTGGGTAGTATGGACATTTTAACAATATCTTCTAGGCCTTGAATACAGAACAATCTTAGATTTTCCTTCATTTTCTCTCATCAATGTCTTATTTTTTAAAATTGTTATTATCTGTCAAAAAATATTTTTTAAGAAACTATCTACTTCTTTGTATTCAGTCAGCAGTGAGGGGCTTTTACATTTTCTTAAATCATGGCTCTCAGAAATACATTTTACAATGCACATACAGATATAAATACGTATAACTGAAACCAAAATTTCATGAAACAAGAGTTACACTTGCTGTGTTGCTATTATTATAGTTTCTGTATTATTCTTTTCTTACTTCGTTGTTTACAAGTATTCCTCTTGATCCACTAAATTGATCTCATCACACACAATTTGAAAACTGCTATTGTGGAACATTTTTCTCTGAGAAAAATAACTAATACAGTGTTTCAGGTTTAAAAATAAAATAAAATTAAATAAATAAATAAATAATAAAAAAATAAAATGACCAAAAAAAATAAAAATAAATGGAACTGTCTTTTCATAGTTTGAAACAACTTTTATCTTCTGTTCCCACTTTTCCATTTTCCAGCAATGCTGTATAAATGCTCTAAAAGTGAAGTAAATTTCCCAACTTGAGTTAGTAAATGCAGCCTCTGTTACGGAAAAAGAAACCATTTAGTCAAGGACCAAAAAGATACAGAAAGTGTATCTTTTGAGGAAGCATTTATTACTGTTTGTTGGGCAGATTACAATTACGAGGACTTGTTTCTCATGTAGTTTTGTTCATCCAGATAAGGCAGAATAGCTCTGGCCCTGTGCAGTGTGGAACAGAGAACGGGACATTGCAGGAGGATTCCGACTGGAATGCGTGCTCATTACCACAACAGGTTACTGGGGAGACTGATCTCTATAAGAGGCTTGCTGCATCTCTCCAAGATGATATTGATTCAGCTCTGCCTTTAAGACAGTAAAAATAGATGAAGATGACCATAATTATAGCTATCTTAAAATCACTTAGTAAAATTACCCCAGAGAAACATTATAAACCTTTACTTAAAACACTTAGGAGTGTTGTTTTTCATGTTTTTCTTGGAGCAGCCCTTAAAAATTAATAATTCAAATGTGGAAATCCTACATCCTGTTAATAATTCAGTACATCTTAATATTTTCTTCCTACCAGATGTCTTTACATCTTTCTGCAAATGAAGCCTTAGAGTGTTTTTCTCGCATTTTGGGTGGAAGTTTTTATTTTGTTCTTAATTCTAAATACATGCGTTCTTAGGTTTCCAATGAACATAACAAATATACTGTGTTTATTGTAGTTGTTCTAGTTATTCAGTTTTTAATTTTATTGTATGTAATGATCTGATTTTACCTATGAAGACCATAAGGGTTAATCTGATTAAAGCTGAGCTTCAGTACTTACTAGTTATGTTATGAGGAGCAAGTTAGCATTCTCTGCATCTCAACTTCCTCATCTGGAATATAGGTATAATAAAAAACTGATGAGGTAATGAATGTAAACTTTCTTTGCTTCGATTCATTTCCTCAGTCACGTCTGACTCTTTGTGACCCCATGGACTGCAGCACTCCAGGCTTCCCTGTCCATCACCAACTCCCAGAGCTTGCTCAAACTCACGTCCATCGAGTCAGTGAGGCCATCTAACCATCATCTCATCCTCTGTTGTCCCCTTCTCCTTCCGCCTTCAATCTTTCCTAGCATCATGGTCTTTTCCATTGAGTCAGTTCTTCACATCAGGGCCAAAGTATTGGAGCTTTTCGGTCCTTCTTTTGAATATTCAGGACTGATTTCCTATAGAATTTTTTGCATAGTAACCCTAAAATATCAATAATAACATTTCACCAAAGATCAAAGAAATAGAAATGAGACCCAAGTATTTTCCGACTTTATAAACAGTGTACTGCCACGTGATTTCTTAGGCATTAGACTCAAGTTGCCTTCCTATATGTAGATAAATTATATAGCTACTCTAGTATTGCTTTTCCATTTTTCCATTGCTTTCTCTTCCGTGGGCTTCCCTGGTGGCTCAGAGGTAAAGAATCTGCCTGCAATGCAGGAACTACAGGAGACACAGGTTCAACCCTTGGGTCAGGAAGATCCCCTGGAGAAGGGCATGGCAGCCCACTCCAGTATTCTTAGCTGGAGAATCCCATGGACAGAGGAGCCGGGTGGGCTACAGTCCATGGGGTCGCAAAGAGTCGGACACAACTGAAGCGACTTAGCACACAGCACAATTTAGCATTGCATTTCCATTTCTCCACTGCTTTCCCCTCCGTGTCTGAAGTGCTCATCCAGTGTGTGTTACAGACCTTGTAGGCCTGAGTGCTTTGTGTGTTTGTCTTCCACAAGACTCTCTTGCCTATAAATGCTGACAGTATGATTTTGGACTCACAAAGAATTGTGATTTGTGTGTGTGTGTGTTTGTCACTCAGTCGTGTCCGACTCGATGCGACCCCATGGACTGTAGCCTGTCAGGCTCCTCTGTCCATGGAATTCTCCAGGCAAGAATACTGGAGTGGGTTGCCATTTCCTCCTCCTTTTTTTTTTTTAGTACATCTATGTAAAATGTAAAAATACTTCATAGGAAGTAATCAGACATATTAAAAAGTATTTGTTAAATAATATTTCTTTTTTAAAAAGTTGACAATGATAATAGACCTTGTGTGAAAACCAAAACTGCGCATGGGGCAGAAATAATTTTAATAGTGTTTATGGCTGGTTACATATAACTACATCTGTATATATGTGTGTGTGTGTATATATATATATAGAGAGAGAGAGAGAGAAGGAGGGGGCAATGGAGGGAAATATGTTGACAGAGTTTTTTAATAAATTGATTCTAGAAGTCTTGTCTTTGCATAAAAGTCATCACTGTCAACATCAAATACTATGGTTTAAAGCATTTTATTTGCATAACATTGCCCTGGGCGTTATGCAGAATAAGTACAAGATTCTATCTTCATCCATCTGGTGTGTCAACATGTACTACAAATGAATATATGTTTGACAGTGTTGAGTTTATTATATATGGAGAGAGAGACAGAATACATTTTTTTTTTTGGAACAGTTTTATTTCTAAGTTTTAAAGTATTATTCCACCAAAGACATTGCTTTTACTAGACCACTTTTTCTAAGGAAGCTTTTGGGAGGGTACAAGTTTTTTTTCCCCTTCCTATTTTATTGAGCTGTAACTCACCCACAGCATTATGTAAGTTTAAAGTGTATGGCATAATGATTTGACTCAGGTACATCATGAAATGATTATCACAGGAGGTTCAGTGATGAGCATTAATCATCTCATACAGATGCAACACTAAAGAAATAGGAAAAAAAGATTTTTTTTCCTTGTGATGAGACTCTTAGAATTTACTCTCTTAACAACTTTCATTGATAACATACAGCAGTGTTAATTATATTTAATCATGTTGTACGTTATATCCTTAGAACTTATTTACTTAGAACTGGAAATTTGTACATTTTGACTCCTTCATCCAGTTCCTCCCCCAGCCCCCATACATGCCTGCCTCTGGTAACCACAAATCTGTTCTCTTTTTCTGTGAGTTTGTTTTTCTGTTTTTGTTTTTGAAGCATGATTGGCTTACAATGCTGTGTGGTTCCTGGTGCACAACATAGTGATTCGATATTTCTACGCATCGCAAAATGGTCACCATGATAAGTCCTGTTACCACGTGTCATCATACAAAGATTTTACATTATTACTATGCTATGCCCCTGGACAGCTCTATACTATGTATTTCATGCCTCCGAATCATATTTTGTAACTGGAAGTCTGTGCCTCTTAATCCCCCTCACCTATTTCTCTCACCTTTTCTAAAGATGCATTCTGACTCAAAAATTTCTAAGTCTAATGTCAACAATTGTGTATTTGCTTTATTTAGTACATCTTAGTCCTCCCTGGAAATGAAATCTTAAAACTTTCTGTTTGTATTTGGTTGTTGAATGGTTTGAGCAGAATTGTTGTCTTAGTAAAGCATTAAAAAGGCAAACTGATTTATGGATAATTGAGAGAAAATAGAGTAGGTTAGCTAGTACCCAGGGAAGATAGCTGAGAGATAAGCTAAAGATAAAAGTTCATTTAAAAACAAAAGTTCATTATCAGGGATAGTTTAATATAGATTGAGAAACAAAGGATAAGCTTTATCATCATATCACTTTTTTTTTTTTTTTTGGTCTTTGCATTTAGTAAAACTGAAATTTCCAAATATGGTATAAATAAAACTATTTTTGTTCAGCCTCTAAGTCGTGTCCAAATCTTTGAGACCCCATAAACTGTAGCCTACCAGGATCCTCTGTCCATGGGACTTCCCGGGCATCAGGCAAGAATACTGGAGTGGGTTTCCATTTCCTCCTCCAAAACTATACTGAGATATAATCTCCTCCTCACCCAGACGACCCACGTGTACTCAGAATGTTTTCTCTTTTGCTTTGTGAGCCAAACAAACTTTGACCATCAGTCCTGTTGGCATAATGAGGGGCTAGATGCTCACCGTTAAGACGGGTGCATACTACGTAAACACTAAGTAGAAAGTTAAGGTGATTTTTAAGTTATATTTTAGAGGAGCAAGAAATGAGAAAATCATATCTCAATGATTTATCAGTTTATGCATAACACTAATGACACAGAACTTGTTTCAGTGGCCTTACATTAAAGAGCTGTAATGCTTGCATGAGCTCTCCCTGTTCTTGCTCTCAAACGACCATTAGCCGGTTTGGCACACTGCTGTCTTCAGAGGGGAAGGACCTAAACCCTGTCGGGTGGTAGGACGCCTCCCAGGGCTACATCCATTTGAAAAGGCCACTCTTGATGTTTATTCCTCAGGCTATCCTGAGCACATCATCTGTTTTTACTAAATGAAATGGTTGGACATTCATGGAGGAAGGACTGTTTGGGGAAGGCGAGTGGTTCTGTTGCTCCCATCAGCACATGCTGTTGAAATCACAAATCCTAAAGCTTTTGGAGGGGAAGGGGACAACAGAGGATGAGGTGGTTGGATGGCATCACCGACTCAATGAACATGAGTTTGAGTAAACTCCAGGAGTTGGTGATGGACAGGGAGGCCTGGCGTGGTGTGGTCCATGGGGTTGCAAAGAGTTGGACACAACTAAGCAACTGAACTGAACTGAAAGCTTTTGTACGCCATACTGATTGGCTTCTAACAATCCCATGAATATTTTCCTTTGAATGAGTACCACCACTTTCATCTGTTCCCTTTTCTCCAAAGGTGACCCAGTGTCTTTTTACCTGGGACAGTTCAGGTTTATGCCTGCTGCCTTGGCACATTTGTTTACAGTGTCCCTTTCCATCTCAAAAGCATCTCTTGGCAGTAAATTATATAGTCCCTCTAGACTCTTACCTTAAGTTCTCTGTTTTTTAGAATCATGACAACTGCAGCCCAGTTTTTTACATGTATTTTTGACATACCCAGTCTGTATAAACAGTTTCTTTCTTTGACTTGGCACCATCCTTCTGTATTATATTTCTTAACTTGGGGCAGCAGATCCTCATGAACTGGAAATTCAGTTTAAAGAATGACATCTTCTTTACAAAACATACTAGACTGAAGATGGCTGTGGATTGTTGGACATGACTCCCAGAAAGAGGTGGGATCTATTTCCCCTTCCTTGACTCTGGGCTGGCCCATAACTACTTTGACCAAGAAAGATGGTGGAAGTGATGCTAAGCGAGTTTGGGGCCTAGCCTCTACAAGGACTGTGCACCTTCCACCATGGTCTTTTGAAGCCCTGAACTGCCGTGTGAGAAGTCCAGCTGCCCTGAAAAGGCCCTGAGACCATGTGGAGAGAGTGAGGGAGCTGCCCATCCAACTGGGCCCACTGACGGGCCAGGCCTAGGGTGCAGCCAGCGTTGACTGTCTGCCCAGCCCAGCCCTAGCTGAGGACCACTGAATGAGCCCAGTCAGTACCACATGGAGCAGAAGAACCACCCAACTGAACTCTGCCCAAATTCTTGAGTCACACCACCAAGAAATACAGTAAAATGGTTATGTTAATCCATTAGCTTTGGGGTAGTTTTTATACAGCAATAGTTATCTGAAATGGTAAAACATTTTTAGATGAACATGTTGATATTTTATAAATTATTTTGATAAAAGTACTATTGATCCTTTGGATTTCTCTCTGTGAAGATCTTTAAAGAATATTGAGGATGAGTGGTAAGTGAATGGATGAGTGTATTTTAGCTATTAAAAGGTGGTAGACTGATGCAGGCGCTCACCATTTGCCTTCACATTTTATCTGCCCTGTGTCATTTTCCTGTTCTTACCCACACATGACTAACCACACTTACAAGCTGGAATCAGGATTGCCTGGAGACATATCAGTAACCTCAGATATGCAGATGACACCACCCTTATGGCAGAAAGTGAAGAGGAACTAAAGAGCCTCTTGATGAAAGTGAAAGAGGAGAGAAAAAGTTGGCTTAAAGCTCAACATTCGGAAAACTAAGATCATGACATCCAGTCCCATCACTTCATGGCAGATAGATGGGGAAACAGTGTCAGATTTATTTTTGGGGGCTCCAAAATCACTGCAGATGGTGATTGCAGCCATGAAATTAAAAGACGCTTACTCCTTGGAAGGAAATTATGACCAACCTAGACATCATATCAAAAAGCAGACACATTACTTTGCCAACAAAGGTCCATCTAGTCAAAGCTATGGTTTTTCCAGTGGTCATGTATGGAGGTGAAAGTTGGACTATAAAGAAGGCTGAGTGTCGAAGAATTGATGCTTTTGAACTGTGGTGTTGGAGAAGACTCTTGAGAGTCCCTTGGACTGCAAGGAGATCCACCCAGTCCATCCTAAAGGAGATCAGTCCTGGGTGTTCATTGGAAGGACTGATGCTGAAGCTGAAACTCCAGTACTTTGGCCACCTGATGTGAAGAGCTGACTCATTGGAAAAGACCCTGATGCTGGGAAAGATTGAGGGCAGGAGGAGAACGGGACGACAGAGGATGAGATGGTTGGATGGCATCACCGACTCGACGGACATGGGTTTGGGTAAACTCCGGGAGTAGGTGATGGACAGGGAGGCCTGGTGTACTGCAATTTGTGGGGTCGCAAAGAGTCAGACATGACTGAGTGACGGAACTGAACTGAAGATCATATATAATTTTATTAGATTATAACATATTAAAGTTTAGTTTCAGCAGAAAAATCTAAGTCTATGTGTGTGTTTTGCGACTGCTTGTAATAATATTCATCTTACTGGACTCTCCCCCTGTACTCTACCCACAGTGTATGTTGTTTATAAAAGTAGTTGGCAAACACCATCTAATCTGTCTTAAGAATAAAAGCTTCTTCCATGTATTGATTTGGTGGTAGTCTGCTTCAATTTTGATATCTAGCACTTGGTACAAAGAAAGTATTTGTTGAATTATAAATAAATGTTCCTTTAGTTCGTTACATTATGGATTTTGACCATTTTTCTTCCAAATATCTGGAGAGCCTTTATGCTGCAAATCAGTTTTAAGCATTTTGGCATCTAATGGTAAACCATGATAAAGGATAAAGAAAAATAAAGCATTCTAGATAAAGTACATCGAAAATGCTTTCTCAGCCGGGGGACCATGGATCTGGCTTTCCTGGTGGCTCAGTGGTGAAGAATCTGCCTGCCAGTGCAGGAGATGCAGGTTCGATCCCTGGTCAGGAAGATCCCCTGGAAAAGGAAATGGCAACCCACTCCAGTACTCTTGCCTGGAGAATTCCAAGGACAGAGGAGCCTGGTGGGCTACAGTCCGTGGGGTTGCAAAGAGTCGGACACAACTGAGCGACTGAAACAACTGCGGCAGCCATGGATATGGTTGCATTGTTTCTGTGACATTTCACTAGGGGCACATGTGAAAGCTGATATATTTGCAGATCATCACTTCATTCAGTCATTCTGTTTTGTAGGAGTGTAAGTGTCAAGAATTGATTCCAGTACTGGAGAAACAGCTACATAAAAACATTCCTGGCCCTCGCTTTCCTGAGGTCCCAGATCTAACTTCAGAGGTGGCACAGCTGGTTTAAGGCAGAAACGAGACCTTGGTTCTGCTCATTCTCTTCAGTTCTGTCCCATTTTCTTTTTGATTATACCACGTTGTTCTGTAAGGCTTCAGAGCAGTGGTTCAGCCCACGGCCGTACCACCCTGAACACGCCCAGTCTCGTCAGCGCCATGGTTCATAGCTAGTGACTTGACTCAGCAGTGTTTGAAGCAAGAAGGTGAATAGAGTAAGGAAAGATACTTCTGTTTGGAGAAGATGGTAAACTGCCAGCTTTTGATATTAGAGACAATTTGATAGTAGCAGCAGACTAATTTGATATTAATATCTATCCTGTTGTTCTCACATTGTACCAATAGGAGCTAATGGCCTTTATTGTAGAAGACCATCCTGCCGGAGAATGGAAACTGGAGATAAGAAATAAGATACTATGTAACAATTTTTGTTCTTTTTTACAGCTATATCACCACAATTAAAATTCTAAAACTGACTTACTAACAGATGGTTCGAGAGAACTTAGAAAAGAATAATTAGCATTTTGTAGTATTTTACAGTATCCATAATACTTCAATGGATAATTCATGTAAACTGCTTAGCACAGTGTCTGGCACCTACTAAGCCTTCTATGGGTGCTAAGCTATTATTAGTAAAGTCATCACCATCTTCTTCCATACTGTAATACCTAATGTTCGTTTCACAAGGAAGGAACAGGAGGGGAACTTGCCTGGCAGTCTAGTGGTTGGACTCAGCTTCCAGTGCAGAGGGTGTGGGTTCAATCCCTGGCCAGGGAACTAAGATCCCACATGCCGCATGGCACAGCCGAAAAAGGAGAAATAAAAGGAGGGGGGGACCTGAGGCTGAGAGAGGTCACGTGACATGTCTTAGGGAGCACAGCTGGGACTTTTTCTAGGTACCCTAAATATACATCCAGTCCTCTTCTCCTTGTGGACTCCATCATGATTTTAGCCAGTGACAAGGAAAGTTATGACTAACCTGGATAGCATATTCAAAAGCAGAGACATTACTTTGCCAACAAAGGTCCGTCTAGTCAAGGCTATGGTTTTTCCTGTGGTCATGTATGGATATGAGAGTTGGACTGTGAAGAAGGCTGAGCGCCAAAGAATTGATGCTTTTGAACTGTGGTGTTGGAGAAGACTCTTGAAAGTCCCTTGGACTGCAAGGAGATCCAGCCAGTCCATTCTGAAGGAGATCAGCCCTGGGATTTCTTTGGAAGGAATGATGCTAAAGCTGAAACTCCAGGACTTTGGCCACCTCATGCGAAAAGTTGACTCATTGGAAAAGACTCTGATGCTGGGAGGGATTGGGGGCAGGAGGAGAAGGGGAAGACAGAGGATGAGATGGCTGGATGGCATCACTGATTTGATAGACGTGAGTCTGAATGAACTCGGGGAGTTGGTGATGGACAGGGAGGCCTGGCGTACTGCGATTCATGGGGTTGCAAAGAGTCGGACACGACTGAGCGACTGAACTGAACTGAACTGAAAGCTGCGGTTGACCTTAAGTGTTAGCCTTTATCTAGTGGTTTAGTTGTTGTTGTCCTTTAGTTGCTAAGTCATATCCAGCTCGTTGTGACCCTGTGGACTGTAGCCCGCCAGGCTCCTCTGTCCATGGGATTTCCCAGGCAAGCATACTGGAGTGGGGTGCCATTTCCTTCTACAAGGGATCTTCCCGATGCAGGGATTGAACCCACATCTCCTGCGTTGGCAAGCGGGCTCTTCACTGAGCCACCGGGGAAGCCCCAGTGGTTGTAGAGCCGCCACTTATTTTTCTAAGGTAGTGATTTGCAAGGATGGGGAGAGGAACATGTGCAGGGTTTTAGGATAACTGTTGTGGAAATGGCATAGAAGATAGAATAGTGGGGCAAGAAATTGGAGGTAGGACCAGTTAGGAGACTTGCATAGTTCAGGTGTGAGTTGTTTTGGAAATTAAAGGAGTTTTGTAGCAGGAATGAAAATGAAGGGACCCGTTTTCTCACATCCAATAATTCTCACCCTGCCTGTTCCCTGTAATCAGTACTGTTGCAGACCTGTTGTTACAGCCTCTCATCTCCAACTTGATTACTTTAGAGACTCTTGATGACTTTTGCTGACCATCCTTTCTCCCTCACTCCCACAGTGACCTCTTATAACCATTTCTAACTTCTTTTACTTTGCTGTTGGGTTGAATCCTGCCAACATACCCGCAGCTCATCATTCTCCATTGGCTGCTCTTGGGCACCATAATTGCTGCCAATAACGAGGGTTTCCAGCTCCTTTCTTCACTGTTTTGTTTTGCGTCTGCCATCTGTCACCTGTTAACTTCTCCCAGTTCAAATGAAAAATCCTTTTTAATAGACATCACCAGTCAAACTTACGCCCAGTTGAACCAACCAGTTACAACCTGCCGTGCATAATTGATGGCACTCATTGCCTGAGCTGTGCATTGCTGAGAGAAGAAAAGCTCATTCTGCTGGTCTGATAACCTGAACTTTCTGGAGATGCAGCATGTTTCTGTTTTTTAGTTTTATTTGGTGCTGTTTATATTTAGTGATTTGGAAATAAATATTTGAAGATCTCAAAGTTTCTTTAAAAATCTTAGCTCTGTCTAGCTTTGATGCATCTTTAAATGTTCTTCAGTCAGAGGTAACTTTTTAAAAAATACTATAACTGTGTACCAAAAACATACGAATTTCCATTCATCAACGTTTTTGCCAGGAATGCTGAAATGAGGGGATGCTGAAAAGAAATATCCTATAATTTGACGTAAATATAGATAACAGTTCAAATAACTTGTGTATTTCTGAGTAATTGACTCAGTTTAGTCTTTTCAAGTACAATAGTTGGACCTGTTTTTTAATGTAGAGGTTTTAGATTTCAGCTATCACTAAAGATAAAATGCAAGTTTTATGTTTGAAGACCTTTGTTTCTTAAATGAGAGTTCTGTGTTCTTCAAATATGTGTCCATGCTTGAATTGTCCCTGCTGTTTAAATTATGTAAGAAGATGCTTACTTTGTTGACAGATTAATTGATGACTGAATATACATTAAAATGCAGGTTGAAATTTAGTTGCACATTAAAGTACATAATGTGAACCAGTAGCTGCTTTCCTCTGCCTTATTCTGGATATCTTGGATATTGTGCTTTAAAAATAATAATAATGGTTTATTCAGATATATGCATGTGTAGTTTCTAAATAACAAGGTTTAAGGCTTCCAGTTGCAAACACTTCCCCACATATGACACGTCTCTGGGGGGGGAGTATTTTTATATCTAATAGATAAAAAGCCAGGTTGAATGTAGTCATAATTATATTCTGTTTCTAACATGGATATTTGGAGTTCTCTGGCTTGCTGTGACATCTTGCTATGCCTGAGAAGAATTGTAGTCAGTCAGATGGATGCAATTTATAGATCCAATAGTGAAGAAAATGTTCAGCGTTTTCATCGTTTTTATTTCTAAAAACATTTACTTTAGTATAGTATTCCTTATGCTTTCAGTCTTCAGCCAGCTTTGAATATAAAATAAATAGCATAGGACGTGGACAGAATTTTAGAATACATTAGCAGTGTTTAGCTGAGCAGTAAACCAACTGATCAACTTAATCATGGACTTTGTGCAACTTACACCCATTACCAACATGCATGCTTACTCAGTTGGTCTTGAAGGTTATTTTTCTATTCCTATTTCAGTGAGGAAATCATTTAGATAATTATCTTATTTGTTGATTTTTTTGGTTTCAGTTTCTTTCTTTAATTGAGGTATAACTTTTATGTGGTAAAACACATAAATAAGATCAGACAGCTAGATGTATACTCCAGGTAGCCAAATCCTGCATAAAGAGGCAGGACAAACCTTTCAGACAACCCAGAAGTTTCCCTCAAGTTTCATGCCTGTTACTTCCATGCTTGAAGACCAACACAGATTAGTTTTGTTTATTTTTAGGCTTCTGAAAGTGAAAGTGTTAGTCGCTCAGTTGTGTCTGATTCATTGCGACCACATGGACTGTAGCCCACCAGGCTCCTCTCTCTGTGGGATCCTCAAGGCAAGAATACTGGAGTGGATTGCCGTTTCCTTCTCCAGGGGATCTTCCTGACCCAGGGATCAAACCGGGGTCTCATCATTCAGCATCCTCGTTATGAGACTCATTCATGTCGCTTGTAGCAGTAGCGAATACTTCATTGAGGTACAGTAGTCCCTTGTGTGGATATCCCATGATTTCATTGTTTCTTCTGTTGATGGGCATTTGGGCAGTTTTGAGATCAGGGCTCTCGTGAGTAACACTGCTGTGAACATTCTAGTACATATCTTTTGGTGCATATATGTACACTCCCTTGGTGAATACCTCGGAGCAGAATTACTGAGTCATGAATGCATAGTAGATACAGCTGACCCTCGGACAACGTGGGGAAACTGTGCAGGTCCACTTACATGCAGACATTTTTCAGTAGTAACTCCTGCAGTGCCGCGCGGTCCATGGCGTGTTGAAGCCCTAGTTGTGACCATGGATACAGAGGGCCAGCTGTAAGCTGTGTGCAGATTATCCCCAAGTTGTTGAAGGGTCAACTGTAGTGACAAATGATTCTCCAAAACAGTTGTGCCAATTTACTCTTCTCCCAATAAGAGTTGTTCCACTCACTAGCAGACATTTGATATTATCAGCCTTTTAAAATTTTAGCTTATCGGGTAAGAGTTTAGTGGTACCTCATTTTGATTTTAGTTTTTATTTCTTTGGCATGTAATGATAAACACTTTTCTATCTGCTTAATGACTGTTGGTATATCTTCTTTTTAAAACAACTTCATGTTTGGTCCACTTAAAAATTATTTTGTCTTTTTCTTAAATGTTGTAGAAATTCTTTATACATTTTGGAGATACATGTATTGCAGGTACCTTTTCCCCATTTTGCCTTTTCACTTGCTTAGTAGTTTCTTTTAAAGAACATAAGTTCTTAATCTTTGATTTTTATGTTTAGTTCTTTTCTGTGTCCTAGTTAATACATCTTTCTGCACTCCAAGGTTATGAAGATTCCTCTTCCATATTTAATTCTAGGAGGTGTATTGACTTTTATTCTGGGATTTATCTCTAATTTGTATGAAAGGTGTGAGACACAGAGAGTCAAGGTTTTTGTTTTTGTCCCCCCATGTATGGCTATGCAGTTGATCCAGTGCTATTTATTTAAAAGACCATTTCCCCAAAGAACTGTAGCTGGACCTTTGTCATAAATCATGAGATAAGTCATACTTGTAAAAGCAGTAGTTTACCTACGAATCATTTACTGATTTCTCTGTCGTCCAACAATTACCTGCTGTCTTCTTCAACCAGTCCATTGTCATGTCTTTGTTGATGCTGCCTCCAAAATATATTTTAACTTTTATTTCTTTCCACTGGTATTGCCATCATTCCAATTCAAGCCATCATTGATGCCTTGAACACAGCAGTCATCTCCTGTCTGCCTGCTACTTCTGTGCCCCTAAAGAACATTTTCTGTGTATTAGCCACACTGCTGTCTTGACACATAAACCTCCTCACTTCCCTGCTAACAGACCTTCAGTCACTTTCTCCTGTTCTTAGAAGAGCGGTCATGGGTCCTTCTTCAGTCATCCCTCATGCTTTTCTTCCCCTTGCTCTTTATGCTGTAACTGTGCCAGTCTCCCTTTTGTTCCCTGAATAAAGCTGGCAGCTTTCTACTGCCTTTCCTTTATATTTTCTTCTGGTTAAAATGTTTGATTCCTGGTTTTTTTTTTTCCTGTGGCTGACTCAACTCTCAATCTTCAGGTTTCGGCTTAGAATTCATCTCCCTAAAGATGCCTTCTTTGATGCCCTCATGTAATATTGGCCCACCCAAGTTACTGTATATTAATCAATATTGATTTTCTCTGAAACAGGTATCACAGTCTTTAGTGATATTGGTTGTTTGTTTATTATGTTTCCTTGAACTTGAGCACAAACTCTTAAGGATTTCATATGTCTTATATCCACAGTCCCTCACACAATGCCTAGTAGATACTCAAAGAAATAAATTAATGTAAACCCAAGAAGACCAAATTCTTAATGACATAAAATGTAAATATAAGAGTTCAGACTAATGAGCTATTTATAAAAGTAAGGGAGGATTTTAAAAGATGAAATCTGACCTAAGCTTTGAATGGATCTTAGAATTTGATTGGTAGGGACCATTCTCATTAGAGAACTATCATGAACAGGCGGACAGAATTCAGAATGGAAGATTCTCTTTATCAAGCTGTAGGAGATAAAGTTGAATTAGATAATGAAGAACTAGAGTTTAGATACCTGAAGAAGTGAAACGGAGAGGTTTAGAGATGGTATCACCAGTGCTGTCATCCTCTGAAGAGAGGGGCATCTGTGACATCACATATGTTCCAAGGTATTGGTGCATTTCCTCCAAGTTTCTCTTTCAGGAGCATATTCTTTTCCATGTCAGTAGTGTGTGTAGTAAGTTTCCTCTTTCTGGTATTGTTAATTTGTGTCATCTTTTTTTTCTTAATCAGTCTGGATAAAAGTTTACCAATTTTATTGCTCGTTTTCGGAGAACTACATTTTTAGTGTAACTGATTTTTTTCTGTACTGTTTTTCTGTTTTCTATTTCTTTTATTTTTGTTGTTGTTGTCGAGTCACTTAAGTTGTGTCAAGCTCTTTGCAACCTCATGGACTGCAGCACGCCAGGCTTCCCTGTCTTTTACGATCTCCCAGAGTTTGTTCAAATTCATGTCCATTCAGTTGGTGATGCCATCCAACCATCTCATCCTCTGTTGCCTGCTTCTCCTCCTGCCCTCAATCTTTCCCAGCATCAGGGTCTTTTCTGACGAGTTGGCTCTTCACATTAGGTGGCCAAAGTATTGGAGCTTCAGCTTCAGCATCAGTCCTTCCAGTGAACATTCAGAACTAATTTCCTTTAGGATTGACTGGTTTGATCTCCTTGCTGTCAAGGGACTCTCAAGAATCTTCTCCAGCACCACAATTAAAGAGCATCAGTTCTTCAGCACTCAGCCTTCTTTATGGCCCAACTCTCACATCTTTTATTTTTATCCTTTAGTATTTCTTCCTTCTGCTTAATTTGGATTTCTTTTGTGCTTTTTCTCTTAGCTTCTTAAGGTGGTAGCACAGATCACTGATTTGAGACATATAAACATGTAGTGCTATAATTTCCCTCTCTGCAGTGCTTTAACTGCATCCCACAGATTTTGTTATGTTTTATTTTCATTCACTTAAATTTTTTCTAATTTTTTAATGATGTCTTCTTTGGCCCATGGATTATTTAGAAGTATATGCTTCAGTTTCTCAGTATCTGGAGATTTTTCTAGGTATCTTTCGTTACTGATTTCTAGTTTAATTCCATTATGGTCTGAGAACATATTTGGTATCATTTCAGCTCTTTTACATTTGTTAGAGTTTTTATAGCCAAAAATATGGTCTTAAGTGAATATTCCAGGTGCACTTGACAAGAATATGTATTCTACTTTTATGAAGTATTCTATAAATATTAATTAGGTGAAGTTGGTTGGTATCCTTCTGCGCTGCTACACTACAGCTAGTTCTCCCAGTTGGGGTCATCTTCCTAGCAAAGCGGGCAGAGAAGAGAGAAGGGAAAAAACTAGAGCTTTCTCTCATCCTCCTTGGACCTTAAGAAGCCTTGTTTTCAATTCCTCTAACCAGAAATTTCTAATGAAGTCTTAGCTATGGGCATTGCCCACCACCCCAGCTCTGCTAGGGGGCCCGTTGTAGGTGAGCTGTGAGAGGACAAGCAGAGAAAAAAGGGAGGCTTTCCCACCCACGCACACCTTCCAGCTCACAGGCATCCCTTCGCTTGACCTTCTGGGTAGAATGAATTTCTCCCAGAGTTCTGGCTGTGTGCATACCACTGACTGCCCACTCTCGGAGCAAAGAGAAAAAACCAGGAAACTCAACCTCATGGGTCTTCTCTCCAGGAGTTGGCTGCCCGCCCCAATCTGCCTGTTTCTCTCTTTACATTTCAGAGTTGTTTGGTAGTTACTTTTTGTATTCTCTCATGAGTTTTCACTTGTGATCAGTGGGACATAAAGACTTTAGTGAACTTAAGCCCCCTTGGCTACCCTAGTCCTCCAGTAGCTTTCTTTTTTAAAGACTCTATTTCTTTAGTGTAGTTTAAGGTTCACAGTACAATTGAGATGATGCAGAGATTTCCTGTATAGCCCTTGACCCCACACATGTATAACCTCTCCCATTAACACCATCTCCCACTGGACTGGGGAAAGGGAAGGGAAGGTGAAAGGTGCTCAGTAGTGTCCGACTCCTTGCGACCCCTATGCACTCTACAGTCCATGGGATTCTCCAGGCCAGAATACTGAAGTGGGTAGCCTTTCCCTTCTCCATGGGATCTTCCCAACCCAGGGATCAAACCCAGGTCTCCCACATTGAAGGCAGATTCTTTACCAGCAGAGCCACAAGGGAAGCCCAAGAATCCTGGAGTGGGTAGCCTATCCCTTCTCCAGCACATCTTCCCAACCCAGGAATCGAACCGGGGTCTCCTGCATTGCAGGCAGATTCTTTACCAGCTAAGCTATGACCTTGGTTAAACTGATGAATCTACACTGACTTGCCGTAATCACCCGGTGATTTACCTTAGTACACTCCTGGTGTTGTACGTTGTGTGCGTGCGTGTCAGTTGCCCAGTCGTGTCCAAGTCTTTGCCACTTGATGGACCGTAGCCTGCCAGGCTCCTCTGTCCGTGGGATTCTCTAGGCAAGAATACTAGAGTGGGTTGCCATTTTCGTCTTTCCAGGGGATCTTCCCAACCCAGGGATTGAACCTGCATCTCCTGTGTCTCCTGAATTGCAGGTGGATTCGTTGCCTGCTGAGCCATCAGAGAAGCCCTGTACATTGTGTGAATTTGGGCAAATGTTTAATAGCATGTATCCATCATGATGGTATCATGAAGAGTATTTTCACTCTTAAAAATCCTCTGTATTCCATCCATTCCGCCCTTCTTCCCCACCCCATCAACCCCTGGCAACCACGGATCTTTTAACTTGTCTCCAGAATTCTGCATTTTCCAAGATGTCATGCAATTAAAACCATGCGGTATGTCACCATTGCAGATTGGTTTCTTTCACTTAATAATGTGCATTTAAATTTCCTGTTTTTTTTTTTTTCATGACTCATTAGGTTATTTCTTGTTAACACTAATGATACTTCATTGTCTGGATATACCACAGTTTATTTATCCAGTCACCTGCTGAAGGATATGTTGGTTGCGTCCAAGTTTGGGCAGTTACGAATAAAGCTGCTATATACATCTATGTGCAGGCTTTATATATTTGTAAATATTTGGTTTGGGGAGCTAAATACCAGGGATTGCTGGTTTGTATGGTAAGGGTGTATGTTGTTTTCTAAGAAATCACTCAACTGCCTTGCAGGTGGCTGTACCATTTAGCACTCCCACCAGGAGTGAATGAAAGTCCTGCTGCTCCACGTCCTCTAGCATTTGGTGTTGTCAGTGCTCTAGATTGTGGCCATTCCAAGAGGTGTGTGGTGGTGTCTCTATTTTAATTTCTCTGACAAAACATGATGTGCAGCATCTCTTTACATGCTTATTTGCCCATCTGTATACCTCCCTTGTTGAGGTGTACCTTAAAGGTCCTTGGCCCATTTTTCAATCAGGTTGTTTGTTGCTTGTTGAGTTTTAAGACTCCCTTGTATATGCTGGATAACAGCCCTTTATCAGATGCCTTTTGCCAAGTATCTTCTCTCCCAAATGGCTTTTCAACACAACGGTCAAAGTGCCTGAGTTACATTGTCATGACCAATTGCTCCCTCACCATCACACTGTTCTTCAGATACAGTGTCAGCTCTTAATTTCTGTAAAAACAGATTGTTTTCATTTGTATCATCATGGAGTAGCCCTGAGTGCCTTGTATATCTTTCTGGTGTCATTACAGCCCTTACTTAACTTTTAGATTACATTTACAAATTTCTTTCTGTTCTTCAGTATGCATACAGTCTGAAACCAGGAAACCATTACTGCAAGGAATTTTGGTTTCCTTTTATTATTCAAGCTAAATTACCAGAAATTCCCTTTTAAGATGAAATATTTAGTCACCTCAAAACAAGTCAGTTTAGAGGAAGAAGGAAGCCTTACTTAGCTTACATTTTCCACCTTTATAAGAAGTATTCATGTTTTTATGCTAGCAGGCTGTGGTTGGGGCCTTCAACTCCCAGCCATAAAACCACTCTCTTTGTCCAGAACTGCCATAACACTTCCCTGAAAGATTAAAAATACCCATCCCAAGGGTGGGGAAACAGGCACCCTTGACCTCAGCTCTACTGGCTGTAGTATAAATTCCTGGATGTCAGTCAAGATTGCATGTGTGTGAGCACAGGAGTCTGAACTAATCTAGAAATGTGGTGTTGTTTTTTCTCCTAGTTCAAAGGGTCTGCCATACACACACACATACAATACACACTGTGCACACTTTTGAGAAGGAAGCTCCATGTGTGGGTGTGGTTCATCAGTTTGTTGTTGGTTAATGAGAACACGAGTGGAGGGGAATGCTTCACACACAAATGGGGAGGGCGTAATTAAGTTATGGTACGTTTATTATCACATAGACTATAAAATGGAGTACTCCTTCACCATTAATATGATGCATACCACTTATGGGTATATAAAGTCCAAGATAATAAGTGAAAATAGAGCGACTAAATATAACGGGTATGATCGTCTTTCTGAAAAATCTACATTTATATAGGTATGTATAAAAAAATAGCGTGAAACGATACACACCAAAAATAGTTATAGTAGTCATTCTCATGGAGGTGAGGTGAAGGATGTTTTTTCATTTTCGTCTTTACTTATTTAAATATTGCCATGGACTTTAAAAAATTATCTTGTGTTACTTAATTTGAGCAGGGAGATGGGGAAGAAAACCTGTGAGAAAAGATTTCTGTGTTCTCAACAGTCACAGGAAGGAAGGGTGTTATAGGTCACAGCTCATTAGATAGGGATAAACTTTTTAGCACCAACTTTTTAACACTCATATTTAACAGAGCTGACGGGACAAAATGGGTTGCTTGAGATGTGAGTTCAGAGATCAGATCAGTGGCTCCGTTGTGTCCGACTCTTTGCGACCCCATGAGTCGCAGCACGCCAGGCCTCCCTGTCCATCACCAACTCGCAGAGTTCACTGAGACTCACATCCATCGAGTCAGTGATGCCATCCAGCCATCTCATCCTCTGTTGTCCCCTTCTCCTCCTGCCCCCAATCCCTCCCAGCATCAGAGTCTTTTCCAATGAGTCAACTCTTCACATGAGGTGGCCAAAGTACTGGAGTTTTAGCTTTAGTATCATTCCTTCCAAAGAAATCCCAGGGCTGATCTCCTTCAGGATGGACTGGTTGGATCTCCTTGCAGTCCAAGGGACTCTCAAGAGTCTCCTCCAACACCACAGTTCAAAAGCATCAATTCTTTGGCGCTCAGCCTTCTTCACAGTCCAACTCGCACATCCATATATGACCACTGGAAAAACCATAGCCTTGACTAGACGAACCTTTGTTGGCAAGGTAAACTCTCACATCCATATATGACCACTGGAAAAACCATAGGCTTGACTAGACGAACCTTTGTTGGCAAGGTAATGTCTCTGCTTTTGAATATGCTATCTAGGTTGGTCATAACTTTCCTTCCAAGGAGTAAGCGTCTTTTAATTTCATGGCTGCAGTCACCATCTGCAGTGATTTTGGAGCCCAGAAAAATAAAGTCAGCCACTGTTTCCCCATCTATTTCCCATGAAGTAGTGGGACCGGATGCCATGATCTTCGTTTTCTGAATGTTGAGCTTTAAGCCAACTTTTTCACTCTCCACTTTCACTTTCATCAAGAGGTTTTTGAGTTCCTCTTCACTTTCTGCCATAAGGGTGGTGTCATCTGCATATCTGAGGTTACTGATATTTCTCCCAGCAATCTTGATTCCAGCTTGTGTTTCTTCCAGTCCAGCGTTTCTCATGTACTCTGCATATAAGTTAAATAAACAGGGTGACAATATACAGCCTTGACGAACTCCTTTTCCTATTTGGAACCAGTCTGTTGTTCCATGTCCAGTTCTAACTGTTGCTTCCTGACCTGCATACAAATTTCTCAAGAGGCAGATCAGGTGTTCTGGTATTCCCATCTCTTTCAGAATTTTCCACAGTTTATTGTGATGCACACAGTCAAAGGCTTTGGCATAGTCAATAAAGCAGAAATAGATGATTTTCTGGAACTCTCTTGCTTTTTCCATGATCCAGCAGATCTTGGCAATTTGATCTCTGGTTCCTCTGCCTTTTCTAAAACCAGCTTGAATATCAGGAAGTTCACAGTTCACATATTGCTGAAGCCTGGCTTGGAGAATTTTGAGCATTACTTTATTAGTGTGTGAGATGAGTGCAATTGTGCAGTAGTTTGAGCACTCTTTGGCATTGCCTTTCTTTGGGATTGGAATGAAAACCGGCCTCTTCCAGTCCTGTGGCCACTGCTGAATTTTCCATATTTGCTGGCATATTGAGTGCAGCACTTTCACAGCATCATCTTTCAGGATTTGGAATAGCTCAACTGGAATTCCATCACCTACACTAGCTTTGTTCGTAGTGATGCTCTCTAAGATGTGAGTTCGGCATCACTAAAGATGTTCAGATACAACCCATTTGGTGAGGTTGTCATGGAAATGATTAAAGCATCAGGTGTTCTGACATTTTACCTTGAGACTCTCTTGGTAGGTGAGATTTTTAACAATGGGTAGAAGGTTGAACAAGGGAAAGTAAAACTCTGTCCAATTCTCATTTCTGAATTCAAACAGAATTGTGTTTCAGCCTGCTTACGGAAAAGTGAGTAAGGAAATAGCACCATGTTGAAATTCGCGTGAGGGCCTAGCCTCTTTTAACATGCTACAATAGAGCGCCCTCAAAAGGAAGTCAAAGGAACTGAGTGTGGTGGCATCTGTCTCCAGGTTATCATTGGTGAATCAACGAGGGGAAAAGGAGCTGATCCTGGGCTTGCCGCAGTATAAAACCATGACCTATACACACCCAGTGCTGTTTGGGGTCACAAGTAACAGAACAGGTCAGTGATTCCTAAACCTTGCCGAACCTCACAATCATTCTTCAGAACTTAGACACAGTTTTAAATAGGCACTTAGGCCCAATCCTAGAAATTCAGATTCAGTAACCCTGGATTTGGGCATGGGAATCTTGGTGATCAGCTGAGTTTAGACACAACCACAATGAAATACACATACACATACACCCCTATCGGGACAGTTACATAAAGACCATTGATAAACATCAGATGCGCTTGAACTGTTCAGGTTTACAAAGCCGCCTCGTGTGGAGAAGCCCATCAGTGCTCTACAGCTAAGTGATACTCAAGCCAGTGTTTCTGATGTTTCATTCAATGCATTAAGCAGAGCTGCTCAAAAGAACTAGCTCTATTTATTAATACATTATGTAACTGTGCTTATGAATACTGTTAACAACAGGGACATTCATGTTAATAAAACCAGTGTTAGTTCTCAGACCGTAAACGAAAGTAAAGCGATTTGAGCTGCAGAAGCCACTGTATGACCCTGGTTGCGCTCTCAAAGGAAATACCAAGGAAGATACGCTGAAGTCGATGAGAAACCAGCTGATACCTGAGATGTGGATACAGTGGTGCCCTGTTCATGATCACAACAACAGTGACACATAAATTAAGTATTTGGGGGATTTTGCATCTTCAATTTCATTCCTAAGTGATATGTTTATTAATAGAAAGTGGGGGGCAGGAATCAAGACAGCTCACCAAACTATGGTAAATAATGATCATGAGATGAAAATACTAATTATCTCCTGCTAACCAAGCACCTAGTCTTCCTAAATAATCCAGTCGATCTCATTGTAGAGGTCACATTTGTCTTCTGAGGCCACTTTTGCCACCCAGGTTCCAAAGTTCATTTGTTCCAAGTGAACAAGTTCCCTACACCGCAGGACTTCTGACTGCTGGAGTCAGGGAGGCGATACAGATGGACCCCGCGGGCCCTTTGCTCTTCTTCCCACCAGCATTCACACTGCCTGGTCTGTGTCCTGTCTGGAATGCTCTTCCCCAGACACCTGCTTGGCAAACTCCCTCCCTCCCTTCAGGTCTTGCTCACCGGCCACCATCCCAACAAAGCCTTCCCTGCTCATCTGGTTTAAAATTGTACCTGTGCTCCCAGCCCCCTCCCTGTTCTGCAATTTTTTTTTTCCCATTGCACTTAACACCATTTCGGTTCAGTTCAGTTCAGTCACTCAGTCATGTCCGACTCTATGTGACCCCATGAATCGTAGCACGCCAGGCCTCCCTGTCCATCACCATCTCCTGGAGTTCACGCAAACTCACGTCCATCAAGTTGGTGATGCCATCCAAGCATCTCATCCTCTGTTGTCCCCTTCTCCTCCTGCCCCCAATCCCTCCCAGCATCAGAGTCTTTTCCAGTGAGTCAACTCTTTGCATGAGGTGGCCAAAGTACTGGAGTTTCAGCTTTAGCATCATTCCTTCCAAAGAACACCCAGGACTGATATCCTTCAGAATGGACTGGTTGGATCTCCTTGCAGTCCAAGGGACTCTCAAGAGTCTTCTCCAACACCACAGTTCAAAAGCATCAATTCTTCAGTGCTCAGCTTTCTTCACAGTCCAACTCTCACATCCATACCTGACCACTGGAAAAACCATAGCCTTGACTAGATGGATCTTTGTTGGCAAAGTAATGTCTCTGCTTTTGAATATGCTATCTAGGTTGGTCATAACTTTTCTTCCAAGGAGTAAGCGTCTTTTAATTTTGTGGCTGCAGTCACCATCTGCAGTGATTTTGGAGCCCCCAAAAATAAAGTATGACACTGTTTCCACTGTTTCCCCATCTATTTCCCATGAAGTGATGGAACCAGATGCCATGATCTTCATTTTCTGAATGTTGAGCTTTAAGCCAACTTTTTCACTCTCCTCTTTCACTTTCATTAGTAAACCAATAATTTACTTATTTACTTGGGTTTATTATCGACCACTGTCTTCTCTGCTAGACTATATGGCAGAGCTCTTTGCTTTGTTCGCTGATGTATGTTAAGTGTTTCAAATAGCATCTAGCACAAAAATAGGCTTCTATCAAATAAACACTTGTTAAATGGATGGATAAATATATAATACATTGACTGAAAGTGAAAGTGTTAGTCGCTCAGTTGTATTCAACTCTTTGCGACCCCATGGACTGTATGCCCCCAGGTTTCTCTGTCCATGGATTCTCCAGGCAAGAATACTGAAGTGAGTAGCCATTCTCTTCTCCAGGGGATCTTCTGACCCAGAGATCGAACCTGGCGTCTCCTGCACTGCAGGCAGATACTTTACCAGTTGAGCCACAAGAGGAACACGTAACTGTTGTACATGAAGGTCCTAGATGTGCACAACTCTTGGGTCCTACGTTCAGAGCTCTCAGTATGATCAGAGAGCATAATCACCGCTGACACACAGTAAATGCATGCAAAGTCCTTTGATAAAAATTAGAGTTGTCCAGATCCATTTCCTATGAAATGATAATATCCAAATCTTAGATTTATCTTTGATAATGCTGTTGTTCAGTCACAAAGACATGTCCAACTGTTTGTGCCCTCATGGACTGCAGCGCGCCAGGCTTCCCTGTCCATCACCATCTCCCAGAATTTGCTCAAACTCATGGCCATTGAGTTGGTGATGCCATCCAACCATCTCATCCTCTATCATCCCCTTCTCCTCCCGCCTTCAGTCTTTCCCAGCATCAGGGTCTTTTCCAATGAGTCAGTTCTTCTCATCAGGTGGCAAAAGTATTAGAGCTTCAGCTTCAGCATCAGTTCTTCCAATGAATATTCAGGGTTGATTTCCTTTAGGATGGGCTGGTTTGATCTCCTTGCAGTCTAATGGACTCTCAAGACTCTTCTCCAGCATCACAGTTTGAAAGCATTAATCCTTCAGCGCTCAGCCTTCTTTATGGTCCAACTCTCACATCCATACATGACCACTGGAAAAACCATAGCTTTGACTGTATGGACGTTTGTCAGCAAAGTGTTATCTGTGCTTTTTAATACGCTTTCTAGGTTTGTCACAGCTTTTCTTCCAAGGAGTAAGAGTCTTTTAATTTCGTGGCTGCACTTATTTGGAGTTGTGTGTTTCAGACTGCTAAGGAGCACGCTGCCTAGAGCGTGCCCTCTTGTTGAGACCATTGTCAGTGTGATCTTGTGTCAAAGGGAAAAAACGAGACTCTGTTGGGAATACAGTTAGCTTTGTAAATTAGAGTGAGCGGAGAGAACCATGTTGCCCAGAAGATGAAGCTGTGAAAGGATTGTTGCTAGCATTAACTGCCCGCCCGTCACTGGTTCCTGAATGATAAAAACGCTGCACAAACCCTGCCTTAGTAAATCCTGACTGCGTGTAGTTTTCTAACGGATTAGCTGTGTCTAGTCACATTTGTTATCACTTGTGTGCAGTTTTGCAGTTTGCTTCCTTGATAAATTCAGAGATTCTGCTTAGAGGAGAAAGTACAGACACACATATTGATTTATACTGAAATCACAAAAAGCCTTTAGAACGATGTATAAAGTAAAAATGTATTAGCAATATTGCTTAGAACAAACACAAGTAGTAAATAAATTTGCACAGTAGCATCTGTTTTTTACACCATGAATAACCATTGTAGAGAGAATCATCTTTCAGTACAAAATGATTTACGACCTCTTGTCTTTGTTCTTTTCATATTCCTGTTGTCAGTTAGCATTTTCCAAACATCTTGACTTACAGACACCTTATCTTAGTCCATCTGGCTCCTGTAAAAAGAATACCACAGACTGCACAGCTTAAACGACAGAAATTTATTCCTCATATTTCTTGAGGCTGGGGAGTCCAAGGTCAAGGCTCTGGAAGATTCAGTGTCTGGTGAGGGCCCACTTCCCTAGGGTCATCTTTTCACTCTGTCTGTACATAGCTATAAGGGCAGTGATCTCTGGGGTCTCTCGTATTAAGGACACAAATCCCATCCATGACCCAGTCCTTTCCCAAAGGCCTGACCTCCTAAATCCCATCCCATGGGGGATTAGGTTTCAACATCCGAATTTCAGGGAACACACATTTAGTCTATAGCACGCTGATTCTAGTCAGGAAGGAAAAGAAGAGATAACATCAAACAGAGCTAATGATTGGAATGTTTAAGTCCTTGTCAGGCTGAAAAGAACAGTAATTACCTTTCAACAGGCTAATCTGTGACAGTTTGTATAAAGGGATAGAGCGTAGTTGTATTTGGTGGGTTCCATCCTAGTGAGTTCTGCCAGCTTTTTTCTTATTCAGGAATGATTAGAACATGATCAGTTTTGTACACTTTCATTGTCGTTTCAGTTGCTCAGTCATGTCTGGCTCTTTTGCGCTCCACGAACTGCAGCCCACCAGGCTCCTCTGTCCCTGGGATTTTTCAGGCAGGAATACTCGAATGGGTTGTCATGTCCTTCTCCAGGGGTTCTTCCCGACCCAGGGATTGAACCCGTGTCCCCTGCATTGGCAGGCAGGTTCTTTACCACTGAGCCACCTGGGAAACCCTGGTATACTTTTAGAACACAGTAAAGTTTATAAAATTCAAATTATGTGTTTAGTCACTAGAGGTATTACCTCATCATCTGAAATTCTGCGTAAGCATCCCTTATAATGAACAAAGTTTACATTAATCCATCTAAGGGGATTATTCTGAGATTCTGATAATAATTTTCCAAGTATATCTGGAAAGGTAAATTGATTTTAAAAGATACATAATTGATTAAAACATCATTTTGAACAACCCATTTGTGATCTACTATGAGAGCTGCTTCTAAATGCCTTCTGGCCAATGTCAAACCAACTGGAGCAAATAATTTTTCATGTAGCTGAGGAGAATATCTGTAGTATCAGTTCAGTTTGGTGGCTCAGTCGTGTCCAACTCTTCGCGATCCCATGGACTACAGCACACCAGGCCTCCCTGTCCATCACCAACTCCCAGAGCTTGCTAAAATTCATGTCCATTGAGTCAGTGATGCCATCCAACCAACTCATCCTTTGTCGTCCCCTTCTCCTCCCGCCTTCAGTCTTTCTCAGCATCAGGGTCTTTTCCAATGAGTCGGTTCTTCACATCAGGTGGCCAAAGTATTGGAGCTTCAGCTTCAGCATCAGTCCTTCCAGTGACTATTCAGGACTGATTTCCTCTAAGATGGACCAGTTGGATCTCCTTGCTGTCCAAGGGACTCTGTAGTATCATATCATGAAAAAAGAGAAAATCCACTTCACCTGTCTAGCTCTGTGCTAACGTCTCCAACCCCTGTGTGTCCGTGTCTGTTCTCTCCTAGGTATGAGAAAGTGCCGGTCATCTTGGTGGGGAACAAAGTAGACCTGGAAAGTGAGAGAGAGGTGTCCTCCAACGAAGGCCGGGCCCTCGCCGAGGAGTGGGGCTGCCCTTTCATGGAGACATCGGCCAAGAGCAAAACCATGGTGGACGAACTCTTCGCCGAAATCGTGAGGCAGATGAACTATGCCGCACAGCCCGACAAGGACGACCCGTGCTGTTCCGCGTGTAACATACAATAGCACTAACATGTGGCTGCCCGCCCCCCCACCATCGGAGGTGACACCAGCCTCTCCTGCCCGACCATGGAGCCTGCAGGGTGTGCGGTGTGAACCTCCAGTGAAACAGCAGATTGTCCTTCAGAGCCAAGCGGCGATTGTCAGCTGATATCTCTGAGTCACCTTTGGGTCCAGTTACTCCAGTCTTCACCATCATCCTCAGTCTCCTCCAGGCACCTGCAACTTCAGGCGTCGTGGCCCAGTTGATCCACAGGGTGACCTCCTTCGAAAGCTATGATGGCATTGTCACTTGAGTTGACAGAAGCAACTATGGTCAACATTAAAAGTAATCACGGGACAGAAACCGGAAGAATTGCTGTGACCACTTAACCATTAAAATATTTTGTCTTCTTTAAAATAAATAGATGAGTCAAGGAGAAATATTTTCCTACCAGAGTACTGAATTTCAGGAACTGAGATAGTGCTTCTAACCAATGTATCACAACAAGGAAGATAGTAGCAGCTGACCTGCCGACAGCATTCCAGGGAGAGATTCTTTGCTCAGCTGACACACTTCTGTTTTTCAAAGTTGATGCTTAATTGTAGATGTTATCCTAATTTGTGACACAGAACTAACTCACGCACCAGTCTCTGATAGAGCCAGAGTCAGCACAGGTTGGGTGAAAATACAGCCTGGTGTTAGAATGTCATCACCTGCTTTGCCCAGAAAGTGGAGACTCTCACAAGGGTTTGAGTCAAATTAAAACCCCAGACCCACCCCTCTGTTCACCAAGCAGGGATGGTCTTTGTTACTTTACTGAACAAGAAGGAATCAACTGTGATGGAAAGAGATTGCCTAGCCTTACTAACGAAAAGCGTTCCAGTAGATGAACTAGTACCATCGTGCAAGGAAAATGAAGCCATGTTGCATCCACATGTTCCCGTTTGCAGAAACCTCACAGGACAGTACCGATATCTTGCATTTTTATGTTTGTTAAAGCAGCAAATTCCTTCTTGCCTTTAAGGGCTATGGTTGTGGTGTGATTCTTGGCTAAC
The DNA here is from genome assembly GCF_019923935.1 of Bubalus bubalis. NCBI lineage: Eukaryota > Metazoa > Chordata > Mammalia > Artiodactyla > Bovidae > Bubalus > Bubalus bubalis. The sequence continues at coordinate 12,488,125 of NC_059169.1, read as the reverse complement.
CTGCTTTCGAAATCAAGTTTTCTATAGCAGAGCTTTATTGCAGGCATTTAAAAAAAAAAAAAATTGAATAACCATGTGAAATAATTGGGGCTTAAAAGTAGAACAGAAATTATAGAGTGGAAGGTAAGAGACAAAAAAAAAAAACCCTTTAATTTTCCTGGAAAATTCTATAAAGATTTTCTTACAACAATTTTGCCCTGATTACTGAAGTGGCAAATAAAGCTAGAGTGAATATTTTGTCTTGAAAAGGTGCTCAAGTCCTGACATTTTTGGTTTTTATAGCCGCCAAGTATTTATCATTTGCATGACTAATGGCACAGGAAAAATGTATTCATAAGTTTTACAATCAAGCGCAGAAGGGTTTTCAGCCACCTTCAGAGTTATAAAATGCTGAAGAGAGTGTTTTGAGCTGATCCTCTGGACATGAATTTGGCCTTCAGAACTGCAGTATCACTGAGCCTGTGATCTGCATACCGCCCCAAATTTCTTGTCGGTTTCATACTCTTGTGCAAGTAACCTCGGGTCTTACGTGTGTTACTGAGTGAAGAATGTGTGTTTGCGTGTGCATGTGCGTTTAATGTTCTGAAGAATTTGGCACAAGTCAGAGATAATTGCCTATACTGAGAATCTGTCCTGCAGAATACCATGGATCAAAAACATTTTTTTTTCTTTTTTTTTTTTTTTATACATTCTTGAAATCATTGCTAGCCCGCCCCCCAAGTGTTTAGTAAACTGATGTTAATGTTGGAGGAGAGAAAAAAGGTGGATAGTACTTTTCATAAATGAGAAGACAGATGTGTGGGTCAAACCAGGCATGGTTGTCAAGTCTTTGAATTGTGAATATTTGCATTCTTCAATATAATTTTTTGAATAATTCCCAATTATGAAGCACCTTTTATCAGCCAGAAAGTTCTAACCAGTTTTACTGCATCAAATTTGGTCATATAAAAGGTGATTTGACAAAGTCATGTAGACAAGTCAGTGATTCAAGAAGTATGATTTTTATCAACTGAAAGAGAAATATTTGTTAGTGCACTGTTTGAGTTTTGAAGCCTCTGACTTCTCAGAATGATTCTGGTTTTTAGAATTCCATATTTAGTAGAAATTTATGGCAAGTAAGATTACATATAAAAACATAAAGATTTTACAGTTTTACATTGTGGATTGCTATGCAGACAAGAAAAATAAGTTAAATAATGTGAAAGGTATGGCAGGATATAAGGTGGAAACGATTATCTAAAAATTTGGGTTTTAGTTAGATGTGTTTATGTCAGATAATAAGGTGGTTGTTTTTATTTTTACTGTAAAGATGTTAATAACTGATATGGCTGCCTGATCAGTGTTTCCACCCAGCCCTGCGTATTTAGTGACAAAGCATCAAATATACCCAGAAACTTGGAAACCCTCGTGTGCTCTTACTGTTGGTGTTTCATCTGGTATGAAAATAACTCAGCTTGAATGAATGTGTTTGTTGAGATGTTAATTCAGAGCTTAAGAACAGGAAGATGAAATTTGTTGGCACATGATTAATAGTTGGTGACCTTGTGTCGCTATTTATTTTATGCCCTGATCAGAATAGCAACTAGATAAGTGAAAGTTTTTCTAACATGCCTTAAAAATGTTATGGTTTGATCCAAAGACCCACTTTTTCTTTAGCTACTACGATAAGGTTTTCTTCTTTTTTTTATTTTTCCTTTGTTTTGTCTTGTTTTACTTTTATACAAAAGCAGCATTTTTTTTTTTTAAGATTTTTTGTTCTATGTCGCAACTTTTTTGTTGTTTTTTTGGTTCTCTTAAGCTGTGATAGTGATGGTAACTGATGCCTTTCTTTTTGTTCAACTCATACAAAACAAGCCAGCATCTGATCAAAAGTATTACATAAAATCTTCCTTAAACTGTGGAAAGGTGCTTTGATGATTTTTCTTCTTTGGTTTGTAGAATTAGGACTGAACTTTTGACTCTCATCACTACAGTTGCCATCACTTTTCTGTGGTCAAACTACTGATATTTGCTTTTCTATATAAAGAAATGTTGCCTGAGGATGTCTGCTGCTTGTTTTCAGGAGTCGTCCAGTAGGAATATTGTCTATGTGTATGAATATGAAAGTGCTTATTTCGCTTGTTGCCATTGGGTTTTTGTTTGTTTGTTTTGTGGTTTTTTTGTTCTTCTCGGTAGTCCTATGTTAGCACTTGGGTAAGCTTTAATGGTCTCCTTAGCCAATCAAATGTTAAAGACTATGGGGGTCTTTTTTTTTTAATTAACGTGTCATTGTGCATCTCTTAAATCTTGATCAGGGTTTCAAGAATGACTGCAGTGGGTTTTGGAAACAGACTTATCCTTATTGATTTGGGGTTTCCCAGAGATAAATATAGTTCACAGTTAATTGTTGAGCTCTAATACAACTGACCATTTAAAATTGAACAACAGTTTATTGTTTTGTAACAATGTCAGTTGTTAAACCTTGACCTTTCAGTTAAAACATGAATTGTAGTTATAACTCAATGCAAATTCAACAGTTGTATTTGGAGTTAAATTATTTTAACAAATAAATTTATTTAATGAAATTGCCTCTGGATTTTTTGTTATTGTTTTGTATGTATTCATGGGTGAAATGTATTTTTTCAAAAACTAAAAAATTGCTGTAGAATTCTGTTTACAGAAATGGTCAGGCTGAGAATTCATCATATTAAAAAGGGAGGTTAGTAGATCATTTTCATAGCTTTTAAAAATAAAAACATGAGAAAGATTTTTAAATTAGTAATTTTAGATATGAACGGTATTTTATATTTTTGATGATAGCTGGCTAATTTGACATCTCAACAGTATTCACGTTCACAGAATTGTTCTAGATAATTAACATTAATTAGCAGTTGCTTTGTGGCCCTGCTGGTATCACAGAAACATATCGGTGTCCTTCCAGTGAAGGCTTGGGGGTGTCTCTTTGTTTTGGTCTTGTGGATTTTTAAGGTACCAGAGGCTGGAGTTTGCTGTTTAGTAAGGGCTATAGGGCCTGCTTGTTCTATATAGGGCCCTGTGAATGTTGACAGATGCTGTTAATTATATACAGCCTTCAGCTGCTCTGATAAGGAGCCCATTCATTCCCTAAGCCAATTTAAACTGTGCCTTTTGGTCATGTTGCCTTCAAACTGTGTTGAAATTTCCTGGCAACATTCCACCAGTTTAGAAGCCTCATTGTTTTGGAATAGAATAATTTGAATGAATATAACAGAGGCACTGTAGGCAGAATCTCAAATATTTAAAGGAAAATGTGTCTATATTTTAGTATAATAAACAAATATCTACTGGTTGGCCTCATAATCTCATTTGAAGCATTTGTAAAGTATTCAAGCCTATCACATTCTGCTTTCAATTGGGAGAATTTCTTTGTGACTGGAAAATAAAATTTTGAAATTCTAACACACTGTACTGTTTATTGATTGTTAGAGGTCCATGAATAAAAATATAAAAAACTAAAGAGAAAAGTACTACCAATTGGGAACCCTTCTGACCTCTTAAGACCTGTGAAGCAGAGAAAATTGTCACAAAATCCCTTTAAAAAGCTGCTGACCTCTTATTTATTTCTCTATAAATAAACTTTATTACGTGAAAAATATATTACATTAAAGGGTGAAAAATGTAATCCCTGAAAAAAAAACCCAAACATCCTCTTTCATAAGCAAACACCCATTTGTTCTAGTATAGCACACTTTTTTCATGTTCTTTATTTTCTTTTTTAAATTTATTTATTTTTTAATTGAAGGATAATTGCTTTACAGAATTTTGTTTTCTGTCAAATCTCAACATGAATATCTATGTTTCCAAGTAACTAGGAATAAAACATAGTGATACTTCATTTGTTAAATGGAAATTTTAAACTGGTTTTAGATTTTCAATATTAACTTTTTTCCCCTGCTTTTTGCTTTTTTTTTTTGAAGTTGTTGTTCAGTAGCTCTTTGCGACCCTATGAACTGCAGCACACCAGACTTCCCTGTCTTTCTCAATCTCCCAGAGTTTGCTCAAACTCATGTCCATTGAGTCGGTGATGCCATCCAACCATCTCATCCTCTGTCATCCCCTTCCCCTCCTGCCCTCAATCTTTCCCAGCATCAGGGTCTTTTCCAGTGAGTTGGCCCTTCTCATCAGGTGGCCAAAGTATTGGAGCTTCAGCTTCAACATTAGTCCTGACTCCAGTGAATATTCCAGGTTGATTTCCTTTAGGATGAACTGGTTTGACCAACCTTGCCATCCAAGGGACTCTCAAGAGTCTTCTCCAGCCCCACAGTTCAAAGGCATCAATTCTTTGATGCTCAGCCTTCTCTGCTGCTCTTCCAGGTGACATGATATGTTATTTCTTCAAATATTTTCTTCGAACAGTAGTCTTAATGTTACCTTTCTAAAGATTCCTGCATGATTAATGGAGAAAAAAGTAGAAGAATACCTGCTGGAAATATTCAATATGAAGACCTATTTATACACACAAATTAGAGGGGAAAACAACTGACTGAACAATAATGTGATTCCGTTTGTGGGAATTTTTATTAAGGAATCTCCCACTTCAAAAACTCAAAAATATGAAAGATTTCATTGTTTTATCATATGATTGCGATTTTATATTGACTGTGTTTGGGGTATGCTTTACACTTTTACCTTTAAAAAGATCAAATATCAGTGAAATGTACAGAAAGGGAAAAGCCACTCAATTTCCAAATTCCCAAAACAACCATGTTAATATTTGATGTAAACCATTCTAGACATCTTTCTCTGCATATACAGATACACATACATGTGTAAGAAGGATAAATAATTCTATGTTGCTTATAAGAAAACTGGCTCTAAAGCAATAAAAATGAATCACACGTGCTCACTGAACTAATAAAAGTGCCAGGGTTGAGATCCAGACTCTTATAACTTTAAATCACCTTTTTCCTACTGTTACTTCTTTTTTTAAATGGTATCCACTCATTCCAGGCTCACTCATCCGTTATTCCCTGAGGATTACTCCTACACCTGGCATGGCACAGCCTTATAGATAGGCACAGACACGTAATCCCTGATATCAAAGGCAATTTAATTGTCCTGGTCCCTTCAAGCTGCTCCTACAAAATACCATCGTGCATGCATACTCAGTTGTGGCCAAATATTTGCGACCTCATGGACTGTAGCCCACTGGGCTCCTGTGTCCATGGGATTTCCCAGGCAAGAATACCAGAGTAGATTGCTATTTCCTCCTCCAGGTGACCTTCCTGACCCAGGGGTCAAACCACATCCCCTGTGTCTCCTGGATTGGCGGGTGGATTCTTGACTACTGAGCCACCTGGGAAGCCCAAAATACCATCAACTGGGTGGTTTATACAACAAACATCTATTTCTCACAGTTTCAGGGATCGCAGAGTCCAGGATCAAGGCTCAGGCAGATTGAGTGTCCAGAGAGGGCCCTCTTCCAGGTTGCAGATGGCTGACTTTTCCGTGTCCTCACATAGAGGACAGAAGGGGGAAGGCAGCCCTCTGAGGTCTCCTTCATCAGGGCACTAATCCCATTCATGAGCAGTCCACCTCATGACCTAGTCACCTCCCTCACCTCCCAAAAGCCTCCTCATTACGCTGGGGATTAAGTTTCAACACACAAATGTTGAGGGAACAAACATTCAGCCTCTATTACTAGTCTTCTCCTTGCTTTTCCCTTTACCTCACCATATAAGAATTAGCCTACTGGCAAGAATGAATTAACTTGTACCCTGCCTACTTCAGGGCTTCCCTGGTGGCTCAGATGGTAAAGAATCTGCCTGCAATGCAGGAGACCCAGGTTCAATCCTTGGGTTGGGAAGATCCCCCTGGGGAAAGGAATGGCTACCCACTCCAGTATTCTTGCCTGGAGAATTCCATGGACAAAGGAGCCTGGCAGGCTATGGTCCATGGGGTCGCCAAGAGTTGCACAACTGAGCTACTAACACTTTCATTTTTCATTGCCTGTTCTTACATGCCAGTGCTCCAGCAACCCAGGAGGACCCAGAGTCCTGGGCATAGCCCACAGGTACCGCAGCTGGCTCCATTCTTTCCAAAGCCAATGCAACCAACCTGAGCTGTTGAGCTTGAGGAGTCGACGGATGGCCGTACAGCAGGGTTCTGGGGCTCTGCTGTTGGAGCAAGTGTCTCTTTCCTAAGGAGGCATTCAGGCTGACAACAGACCTGCAAGGGCCCTCCCTGCTCCTGGAGGGTGGGCAGTGCGGGGCTCTGAGGTAATTTAGGGACACAGCAAAACTAAGGGGGCCAGAGGCATGTATATATCAGGACACACAAGAGTAAACGCCAGGTCTGTGCCTACAGTTGGATATTAGACATTTTTTGGTTTCAGATTTATGGTTAAACACATCAAGACTGGAAAGTTCTTTTTTAAGACCCTTCTACAAAATGAGTGATTCATATATACTTATAGCAACTGAAATACATCACTGTTGAGTGGGAACTACTAACACCAAGGAATGATATATGATAGAGAGACAATAGAATTTCTGGGAAGAAAGTCAGAAACTCCAAGATAGGAAACCAAAAAAGGGTGAACCAAAGCAGCCAGGGGTTCATTTATCTGGTCCGTAGTCATGTCTGTGTGGTAAGAAAGTGAGCAAGTTCTAGCCTGCGTTGGGAGTGTGGAGTCAACCACTGGACCACCAGGGAAGTTGGAAAGGTTGAGCCTTTAAGTTATAGCTTTAATCTCTCTTGGTCAAGGTTAATGAAAACGTATTTATGAAATTCATTAAAAAAAATAGTAACTATCTGATTCCTTTTCTCTTCCTTGTACAATTGGTTCATAATTATTGATAATGAAGCAGTTTAAATGTCTAATGATGATTGATTTCCTGTCAATTAGTGAATTTACCTGACTGCAGATAAACTGGTTTGGTTTGTAGACTATCCTAACTGCCCATGAAAAGAGATTGTTCTCCCTAGAGAGGTTTTCTCCCAGAGAATCTTGGCTGATAAGATCTGGTGGTAGATATCTGAGCGGGAGGAACTGTCCTATTTAAATCAGAAGTGTGAACCCTAGAGCATTCCTCTCCTCCCTCATCAGATCACCAAGCCCTAGAGCTTGGTTCTTTCTGCTGCAGGGGAGCAAGTCAGTGTACTAATCAGGATGACTTTTTACTAAACCCATTCCAACCAACTTTCCCTAGAAAGCGACAGTATCACAGGTGACTAAGCACCTTAACCAGATTTAGTCCACAAACCAGTTAATCTACAGTGGGTTAATACGGAATTTAGTTTGAGTTTGCTTCTTTTTTTTAACTGACCTATAACACACACACACACACACACACACACACACACACACACACACATATAGCACACACAAAACTCTTGCTCCTTGGAAGGAAAGCTATGACAAACCTAGACATGTATTAAAAAGCAGAGACATCACTTTGTTGACAAAGGTCCATATAGTCAAAGCTATGGTTTTTCCAGTAGTCAGGTATGGATGTGAGAGTTAGACCATAAAGAAGACTGAGTGCCAAAGAACTGATCCTTTCAAATTGTGGTGCTGGAGAAGACTACTGAGAGTTCTTTGGACAGCAAGGAGATCAAAGCAGTTAATCTCAAAGGAAATCAACCCTAAATATTCACTGAAAGAACTGATGCTGAAAATAAAGCTCTGATACTTTGGCCACCTGATGTGAAGAGCCAACTCACTGGAAAGGACCCTGATGCTGGAAAGATTGAAGGCAAAAGGAGAAGAGGGCAGCAGAGGCTGAGATGGTTAGATAGCATCACCTACTCAATGCACATGAATCTGAGCAATCTCTAGGATTCAATGAAGGACAGGGGAGCCTGGCATGCCATAGTCCATGGGGTCACAAAGAGTCAGACACAACTTAGCGACTGAACAGCAACAAGAATAACACACATATAGTAAAATGCCCAAAACTAAGTGTACAATTCAGGGAACTTTTACATATGAAAGCACCAACCACGTCATAATATAGACTACTTCTGTTCCTCCAAAGGGCTGCTTCATGCTCCTTCTCAGTCAATACTCACACCCCACAGGTTAACATCATTCTGACATCTAACACCATGGGTTAGTTTTGCCAGTTTGTGAGCTTCATATAAATTAAATCACACAGCATATACTCTCTTGTATCTAGAAGCTTTTGGTCAGCATTGTGTTTGTGAGATTCAGCCATGCTGTTATGTGTAACAGTAGCTTCTTATCACTGCACAGCATTCCTGTGTATGAACTTACTTATATAATTAATCTACAGTTGATGGACATTTGTGCTGTTCCCACTTTGGATCTATTATGGAGAAAAAAAATGCTGCTATGAACATTCCCATAGATGGCTTTTGGTGGTAGACAGACACAAGGCTCACTTCTTCCAGGTAAATATAAAGTCACAGTTGACAGTTTTCTCAGGTGGTTGTACCGGCTCACACCAAAACCAGCGGTGAGTGAGAACTCAAGTTTCAAGGGTCACAGGACAGGCTCCCTGGGAAGCAGACACTGCAACGGAGTGTAGTATGCAGGATGTTTATTACGGAGTGCCCTTGGGATCCCAGGTGGCTTCCCAGGAGGGACGAGTAGTAAAGAACCCACTTGCCAATGCAGGAGACTTAAGAGACGTGAGTTCAATCTGTGGGTCAGTAAGATCCCCTGGAGAAGAAAATAGTAACACACTCCAGTATTCTCGCCTAGAGTACCCCATGGACAGTGAGGCCTAGTGAGCTACAGTCCATAGGGTCGCAAAGAGTAGGACACGACTGAAGTGACTTAGCACACACACACACAACGCCCCTGGGATTGGATCCTGCAGACAGGAGCAGTAGGAACCAAGATTGGATAGAGGGAGAGGGAAATTGAGCTGCATTGCAGGGCCAACAACTACCTGGGCTCGGGAGAATTGGAATGGCCCCGCAGAGTTATCCTGAGTAGGGCCAAGTGACTCGTGTCGCTTGTGTCAAGTCCTTTCTGTCCTCCGTCCTTCAGTCACTGTGACCTTGGATGAGATGCGGCTGAGACAATCACAGAAGGATTAGGGGTGGAGGCTGTCTGTGCTCCAAGCATCTGGGCAACAATCACTCCATTGAAAGGAGATCCGGGCGGTGCCCCGCAGAGTCTACCTACTCCACACACCCACGTGCATACCTAGAGCCGTCATTGTGTTTCACTTTAGTCATTCTGGTGGGCGTGTGGTGTAATGCCATCGTGGATTTTACTCTGCATTTCTCTAAGCTCAATCATAATCATATGCTTATTGGCCATTGGTTTTCCTCTTTTGTGATGTACTTTTTTGATGTTCATCACCTTTTTGTGATGTTCATGTCTTTTGTCCATTGTTTAAACAAGTTGTTTTTCTCTTATATATTCGTATTAGGTCTTTGTATTTTATGGAGATATATATATATACACAAACATACTATCCCAGTGCGAAGTTTGCCTTTTCATACTCTTGTTGGTGTCTTTTGATAAACAAAAGTCCTTAATTTTTTCTCCAAACTTTAAATTTTTTATTTTGTATTGAGATATAGACAATTAACTCCAAGGCCAAATTTGCCTGTTACTACAGGTACTTCCTGGTGGCTCAGACGGTAAAGCGTCTGCCTACAACACAGGAGACCTGGGTTCGATCCCTGGGTCAGGAAGATCCCCTGGAGAAGGAAATGGCAACCCACTCCACTACTCTTGCCTGGAAAATCCCCTGGACAGAGGAGCCTGGTAGGCTACAGTCCATGGGGTTGCAAAGAGTCGGACACAACTGAGTGACTTCACGTCACTTCACAGGTACTTCTTGACTTCCTACTTTTGCCTGGAGTAACAGGCAAATTTGGCCTTGGAGTACAGAATGAAGCAGGGCAAAAACTAATGTAGTTTTGCCAAGAGAATGCACTGGTCATAGCAAACACCCTCTTCCAACAACACAAGAGAAGACTCTACACATGGACATCACCAGATGGTCAATACCAAAATCAGATTGATTATATTCTTTGCAGCCAAAGATGGAGAAGCTCTATACAGTCAGCAAAAACAAGACTGGGAGCTGACTGTGGCTCAGATCATGAACTCCTTATTGCCAAATTCAGACTTAAATTGAAGAAAGTAGGAAAAACCACTAGACCATTCAGGTATGACCTAAGTCAAATCCCTTACAATTATACAGTGGAAGTGACAAATAGATTCAAGGGATTAGATCTGATAGAGTACCTGATGAACTATGGATGGAAGTTCATGACACTGTACAGGAGGCAGTGATCAAGACCATCCCCAAGAAAAGCAAAAGACAAAGGAGAAAAGGAAAGATATACCCATTTGAATGCAGAGTTCCAAAGAATAGCAAGGAGAGATAAGAAAGCCTTCCTCAGTTATCAGTGAAAGAAATAGAGGAAAACAATAGAATGGGAAAGACTAGAGATCTCTTCAAGAAAATTAGAGATACCAGTGGAACATTTCATGCAAAGATGGGCTCAATAAAGGACAGAAATGTTATGGCCCTAACAGAAGCAGAAGATATTAAGAGGTGGCAAGAATACACAGAAAAACTGTACAAAAAGATCTTCACAACCAAATTAATCATGATGGGGTGATCACTTACCTAGAGCCAGACATCCTGGAATGTGAAGTCAAGTGGGCCTTAGGAAGCATCACTATGAACAAAGCTAGTGGAGGTGATGGAATTCCAGTTGAGCTATTTCAAATCTCAAAGATGATGCTGTGAAGATGGTGCACTTGATATGCCAGCACATTTGGAAAACTCAGCAGTGTCCACAGGACTGGAAAATGTCAGTTTTCATTACAATCGCAAAGAAAGGCAATGCCAAAGAATGCTCAAACTACTGCACAGTTGCACTCATCTCACATACTAGTAAAGTAATGCCCCAAATTCTCCAAGCCAGGCTTCAGCAATATGTGAACCGTGAACTTCCATATGTTCAAGCTGGATTTAGAAAAGGCAGAGGAACCGGAGATGAAATTGCCAACATCTGCTGGATCATCAAAAAAGCAAGAGAGTTCCAGAAAAACATCTACTTTTGCTTTATTGACTGTGCCTTTGACTGTGTGGATCACCACAAACTGTGGAAAATTCTGAAAGAGATGGGAGTACCAGATCACCTGACCTGCCTCCTGAGAAATCTGTATGCAGGTCAAGAAGCAGCAGTTAGAACTGGACATGGAAAAACAGACTGGATCTAAATCAGGAAAGGAGTACATCAAGGTTGTATATTGTCACCCTGCTTATTTAACTTATATGCAGAGTACATCATGAGAAATGCTGGCCTGGATGAAGCACAAGCTGGAATCAAGATTGCTGGGAGAAATTATCAATAACCTCAGATATGCAGATGACATCGCTCTTAAGGCAGAAAGCAAAGAAGAACTAAAAAGCCTCTGGATGAAAGTGAAAGAGGGGAGTGAAAAAGTTGGCTTGAAGTTCAACATTCAGAAAATGAAGATCATGGCATCTGGTCCCATCACTTCATGGCAAATAGACGGGGTAACAGTGGAAACACTGTCAGACTTTATTTTTTTGGGCTCCAAAATCACTGCAGATGGTGATTGCAGCCATGAAATTAAAAAGTGCTTGCTCTTTGGAAGAGAAGTTATGACCAACCTAAACAGCATATTAAAAAGCAGAGACATTACTTTGCCAACAAACGTCCGTCTAGTCAAAGCTATGGTTTTTCCAGTGGTCATGTATGGATGTGAGAGTTGGACTATAAAGAAAGCTGAGCGCCGAAGAATTGATTCTTTTGAACTGTGGTGTTGGAGAAGACTCTTGAGAGTACCTTGGACTACAAGGAGATCCAACCAGTCCATCCTGAAGGAAATCAGTCCCGAATATTCATTGGAAGGACTGATGCTGAAGCTGAAACTCCAGTACTTTGGCCACCTGATGTGAAGAACTGACTCATTGGAAAAGACCCTGATGCTGGGAAAGATTGAGGGTGGGAGGAGAAGGGGATTACAGAAAATGAGATGGTTGGAGGGCATCACTGACTCAATGGACATGAGTTTCAGTAAACTCCAGGAGTTATTGATGGACAGGGAAGCCTGGTGTGCTGCAGTCCATGGGGTTGCAAAGAGTTGGACACGACTGAGCAACTGAACTGAACTGATAGTCAATTAAGAATGCTGTGGTAGTAAAAAGGAACAGTGAAGGGACTCAGCCATACATACACATGTATTCATTCTCCCCCAAAGCCTCCTCAGAAGTTCTTAATTTTAATGAAGTTAATGTATCAATCTTTTCTTTTATAGTTAGTTATTTTCTGTATTCTTTTAAAGAAATCCTTCATTACTTCAGGGTTGCTCTTGACCTTCAGGCCTTCAATAGTATGCTGAGTTGATCTTAACATGGAATGATTATAGAATAATTACTCATACAGAAATTGTTGACCAAAGGGAAATACAGCCTCTGTTACTAGTATTCATTATTTTATTTATTTTGGCTGCCCCAGGTCTTAATTGAGGCATGTGGGATCTAGTTCCCTGACCAGGGATCAAACCTGGGCTCCCTGCACTGGGAGCATGCAGTCTTAGCCACTGGGCCCCCAGGGAAGTCCCTGTTTCATATTATTAGTGAAACATTTAATGACAAGTTTGGTTCTTGGCCAGTGTTTCCCTAAACGTATTTCACCAAGCACTACATCTGTGTTGAAAAAAAAAAAAAAATAATTCCATGGTCAAGTAAGTTTGGAAAATACCTGGTTAAACAAAATTAAGCAGGTTCTTTCCTGTAGAATTCCTTGGAGTCTTCAATATTCTGATATACACTAGGCAACTTCAAGAGAGATGGCAGGTATTTTTCATCCCCAAATCACTTGACCACAGAAAGCATCCCCTCAGAGCATTTCACCTGAGTGTTGTTTCACAGGTGACTAATTTAGTAAATATATCTCAAGGCAAAGGATATAATGTCCAACAAAAAAAGGTTGAAAAATCTGAATCCAAGAGTCCACAGGGATATTTTAAAATATCTCTAAAAATAAGGGAGGAAGGGGAGTAGCCACTTTTTGTAGGATACTAGTTAATGAATGTAGAAAGGCAGAATTAGAAAATCATCCTCTTGCATCCCCATGTAAAAGTTGATTTGGATTTTGCATGCTCTTTGCAATCCCATGAACTGCAGCCCGCCAGGCTCCTCTGTCCATGGGATTCTTCAGGCAAGAATACCGGAGTGGATTGCCATGCCCTCCTCCTGGGGATCTCCCTGACCCGGGGATTGAACCTGTGTCTCTTACTTCTCTTGCATTGGCAGGCGGGTTTTGTTGGTTTTTTTTGTTTTTTTTTTTTTTGTTTGTTTTTTTACCGCTAGCACCACCTGTGAAGCCCTGCATCATATTATGGGATGGCAATCAGGGAAGTCCACATCACAGGCATTCCACAAAAATAGGTTTGAATGCTGCAAAGAGGTTTGTCTCAAAAGACAAAAATTGGGGGAGGGGGAACGACACTGTTCTAGATTTAAGGAAAAGAAACAGACATTTTAAAGAAGAGAGGATGCATGCTTCCCGCCTCCTGGTCTTTCATATATGCAAAGTGGGCCCACAGGCAAAACTGCATTGCATACGGAACATCTCCAAGGAAGGGAAAGGGGTCCCACTCCTGACGGAGTGCATCCAAATCTGTGTGTGAATCTCGGGAGAAAAAGCCGTCCTTCCCCCTGATCTTGAGACTCGAGAACCTCCTCCACTGGGGATTGGACTCCCCTGCTCCTGAGAATCAGTGAATTGGGTTAAGGGTTTTCCCTTAATGTAAGCGATACTCATAATACTTGCTGCCCAAAGACTCACCTGTTCATTTGTTTGTTTTTTGCCACCTTTATGGTTGAACAATACAAACTAAAGAAAATTCAGGATACTGTTGCCCTGTGGCCAACGCCAGAGCAAATAAGGAATTTTTCGGAGTTCATCCTGTGAGACTGAGCGGGAGATTTAGGATAGGCATCAGCAGTCCCCTTAAACCAGTTCAGAGTTTCATCACACGCTTCCCTCCTCCCTGCCTCGCTACATCCCTTTCTTTTTGTCTCCTTTGCCACTGCATCTTCCGTGGCCCCCTGTGGCTGGATTTTCTCCACATCCCAAACACAGACAGTTGCTATTTAAAGCGTTCACACTGCTTCCTTTGGAGGATGATGCTGGTCTGGTGGTTGCTCTGGTTTTTTCTCGCAATAAATTAGCTCACTTCAGCCATTTCTGGTGTTTTCAGTCTCCACTCAGAGAACTGTGATTTGCAACTGAAACAAAGCAAAGATGCAAGAAACTCTTCTCATTCACTCACGCCGCTAGTATTCACTGTGCATTTTTTTTTAATTACAAACTTTTTATATATAACAAAACCAATTTCTCGGCATTTACTTTAAAGCAGGACAACAGTGAGAGTGGCCTCTAGGGCCTCCAAGGCCGCCCATGGCCATGGCCTGGGGTCCGGGGCGAAGGACCAGAAAGGATGGACAGGACTGGCTGGGACCCTGCAACCAAATGGGGAACCAGAACAGGTGCTTCTTGGACTTAAGGAAGAGGTGTTTCAGAAGCAAACCCTGGCAAGGGTCCAAAATGGAGAAAAGTGATAGTAAGACGTGAAAAAAAAAACCCTAAAATAATGGCTGGCCTTCTCATCCTGACTTGAAGGAATTACAAAGAGGAGCAAATGAACACATCTTTTCTTCTTGTTTTATTCCACCTGCAGAGCTCCCTTCAAGATGACTGTGTCTTCATTTCTTCTTCCTACAGAATTTTGTCAGCCTCCGTCCTGAACAAATATTGTCTGACATATTAGCACAAAGGTAGCTTGGGAAAATACAATTAAAGGTAAAATGTACTAGAACTGAATGATACAGATAACCTCGTCATTCATGTTTAATTACATTTGGATGGATTCTTCGTTGCCATGGAAACTCTCTATCCTTAGGAAATTTTGGAGGCAGGGATCGCCTCCAAATTTCACAGTTCTGTATCTTAAAGGAACTTTTTGTTCTATTTAGGAGTTTAGAAGATATTCTGCAACTTTCCATTAGGTAAGCAGGCTAACAGCCAAAGCAGTTAACATAAAAGGCATTATTTGCTTTTCATTGTTACAAATTTCACTGCTACACATTCTTTATGGAAATGTTTTCTCTGCTGTCTGTAGATTGGTTGATTCATTAAACTTCTTAATGTCCCATATGGCAGCCACTAGCCATGTTTGCATGTAGCTGTTTAAATTTATGTCAGGTAAAATTAAAATTGGAATATAACTCTTCCGGCTTTCCAGGTGGTTCAGATGGTAAAGCGTCTGCCTGCAGTGCAGGAGACCTGGGTTCGATCCCTGGGTCGGGAAGATCCCCTGGAGAAGGAAATGGCTACCCACTCCAGTCTTCTTGCCTGAAGAATTCCATGGACGGAGGAGCCTGACGGGCTACAGTCCCTGGGTTGCAAAGAGTTGGACATGACTGAGCGACTACCATACATAATTCTTCAGTGGCATTACTAAAATTTCAAGTCCCACTACCCACATTTTAAGTGCTCAATGGCCTTAGGTAGTTAGTGGCTATATATTAGCATAGATACAGACCATTTCAGTCATCACGGAAAGTTCTATTGAATGGCACTACATTAGAATAAACATTGCTTGCATCAGACTTATTCAATTTTCTTTGCTCAGAAACAGTAAGAGACTTAAGAACATATATGTGAGGCTTGTTTTATGGGTGTGCACCCTGTGTTGTCATAAATGACCTTGCACTTAAGAAGGACCTTGCTGCTGCTGCTGCTAAGTCGCTTCAGTCGTGTCCGACTCTGTGCGACCCCATAGACGGCAGCCCACCAGGCTCCTCTGTCCACAGATTCTCCAAGCAAGAGTACTGGAGTGGGTTGCCATTCCCGTCTCCAAAGAAGAACTCTATGCTTAGCTTAATGCTCTGTTCTCACAATCTTGAAATTCTTAATAACTTTGAACAAAGGACTTCACATTTAGGTACCAGGTTTCCCTCAAATTATGTAGCCAGCCCTGAGCATATAACATGGAGCTTGGATGCTGAGTTCTTTGTTTCCTTTTTTTGCTGTTGTTCTTCAGTTGCTCAGTCATGTCTGACTCTTTGCAACCCCGTGGACTGCAGCATGCCAGGCTTCTCTGTCCTTCACTATCTCCTGAAGTTTGCTCAAACTTATGTCCATTGAGTCGGTGATGCCATCCAACCATCTCATTCTCTGTGGTCCCCTTCTCCTCCTGCCTTCAGTCTTTCCCAGCATCAGGGTCCTTTCCAATGAGTCGGCTCTTCGCATCAGGTGACCAAAATCTTAGAGCTTCAGCTTTAGCATCAGTCCTTCCAATGAATATTCAGGATTGATTTCCTTTAGGATTGATTGGTTTGATCTCCTTGCTGTCCAAGGGACTCTCAAGATTCTTCTCCAGCATCACAACTTGAAAGCATATGGTTCTTTTTCAACCTCCTTTCCTACAATCTTCAGAGAGTAAGGAAAAACAGTTGGCACATGGGATAAAATTTAAGTGCCTGTGAACTTTAGACCATCTCATCAGACACTCTCATCAGGGATTCAGTTTAAATAATGTCTGTTCCGAAGAATGCCAAAAGCCTGCAGCTACATCCTGGCACCTGCAACATTAAGGGAAAATTGAGTTCTCTTTAGAACAGGTGTTTTATAACGAGGATTCTGAGTTGCCCACAGTGGAATTCCTTTCCATTAAACAGCCTTGCCAGAGTTCATGTTTAAGCTTTAGCCTGATTGGTTTTATTCACCATTCATTCATTCTTTTATTCTCACTGTCATTCAGTCAGCAGAGACAATGCATCTATTATGCACAAGACACTGTTGTAGATCTGAATAAAAAAAATTATATTACACAAACCTACTGTTGCCATCTGGTAAATTATGTGCTGCAATTAACCCAACATTAACGATAGATACAGGAGGACAGTTAAAATCAAATGCAGCCTGAGTACCATCAGGGGCTTATTAGCTACTATCCATGTTTCCATGGTCACATTAAAACAAGAAGAATAAAGCTAGATTGAATGTAGCTGCAATTCTGACTGATTCCTATATTGTGTTATGAAGGGAAAGGGTTTCTTCCCAACCAAATTTTGGTTAGATTTCTTTTTCAAAATAAGTACAATGTACCTGCCAAAAAAAAAGGGAAAAAAATAGTTCAGAAAATAGCAGTGTTAATAATAACAATACAGGAAATACTTAAGTCATTTTCACTTACTTTGGAAATTCATTACATGAGGTGCTTTTCTGACCATTTTGATTGCTTATTATGTTGATTTAAGCTCACATTCACATTGATGTTGCACTCGGTGAGCTTATGTGGTTCAAGAGTGTATCAGATGGCAGAGAGAAGACAGTACATGATTCAAATGGCCCCCAAAAATTTGCAAAGTGGGAGACACTCATGCTGAGAATTGCACTGTCAGTTTAAAAAGTACTCCTCTCTCCTTTCTATATCTTGTGGACTTGCAGAAAATCGTGCCACGAAAATTGACGAGGAAATAAGGGAAAATGAAATATAAAGTAGAAAAATCATAAAAAAATAGAGGTGACATTATTAGTCACCATGTGTGCCAGATGGGCATGTATTCCTGAAAGCTGAGCTCTTCCTGTTCCATTCTGAGCTCCCTGGAAGCCAAAGTAAAAGCCAAAGAGGAAAGCAAAACTGCAATTCACTGGGTACTTGAGATGAAGGTAACCCACTCTGCAGAGGTTCCAGGGGTTCCTGTGAAGCCCTAGAAAGGGCTCCCTGTACGACGGAGCAAATGATACCATCGGCTCCATAATAGGGACTCTTCTGTTATCAGTCTTGTTCCCCATCACTCCTTTATTCACTTAAATGATTGCTGTTTATAGAATAATTTTCTGGATTTTCAGCCAAGGGGCAGGTTTTAAATATTCCACTCAGACCATTACAGAAAGATGAAGTGTTTCTACTTGCTTCACATTTCAGGCACAGTGAAAATACCGTGAACCTATTTAAATGAGGTGAACGAGGAAAGGACTCATGAGGTGTCTCAGAGTTTAGGGGTCAAGATTACTTTTACAGAAGGACCCTCTTCAGATGTTTCATGATAGGGAGAATGGTGTGGGGTGAAAGCTCAGGAATTAAAAAAAGAAAGAGAAAGAAAGGGGGGCGGGAAGACAGATTAGAGAGCAGAGAGCAGTCCTGAGATTAGCCCTGCTGGATTTAACATCCTCCACAGTGAAACCAAGGAACGCTGGGAGGGAAGATGCTAGACATTCAACAGGAGCAGAGATGGAGAGCGTGGACACTCTGGACGTGGCGTCGAGGTGTCATTAAGCCTGCATGTAATATTTGTGTGTGTGCTTACTTTCTTTCTTATTATCTATATACAACTGACATATAAAATTATATTATTTAGGTATGTTTTTTAAATTATATTATATTAGGTATGTTATTATATTAGGTATGTTATATATTAGGTATGTTTTTAATAAACCTAACTTTTAGAGCAGCTTTGGGCCCACAGAAAAAGGGAATGAAAGTATAGAGAGTTCCCATACACACCCTGACCCGTCCTCATGCACAACCGCCCCACAATCAACACCCCCTCCATTATCATCTAAAGTTCACAATTTACATTAGGGTTCACTCTTGGTACATCCTGCGGGTTTGGACAAACAGGTAGTAACAAATGTGCAGTAGCATAATGAATGAAAGCTTTTCTTAATTATATTCTAATTGACTATAGTTAGCACTCATTTGTGTATGTCTGTATAGCCTACCCCTTCTCCAGCGGATCTTCCCAACCCGGGAATCGAACCAGGGACTCCTGCATTGCAGGCAGATTCTTTACCAGCTGAGCTACCAGGGAAGCTATATATATATATATACATACACATATATGTGTGTATTTTAGAACTAACAAACACCTGAAAAAGATGTCCTTTTCATTATAGGGGACTGAAATGCAAAAGTAGGAAGTCAAGAAACACCTGGAGTAACAGGCAACTTTGGCCTTGGAATACAGAATGAAGCAGGGCAAAGACAAATAGAGTTTTGCCAAGAAAATGCACTGGTCATAACAAACACCCTCCTCCAACAACACAAGAGAAGACTCTACACATGGACATCACCAGATGGTCAACACCGAAATCAGATTGATTATATTCTTTGCAGCCAAAGATGGAGAAGCTCTATACAGTCAGCAAAAATAAGACCAGGAGCTGACTGTGGCTCAGACCATGAACTCCTTATTGCCAAATTCAGACTGAAATTGAAGAAAGTAGGGAAAACCACTAGACCATTCAGGTATGACCTAAATAAAATCCCTTATGATTATACAGTAGAAGTGAGAAATAGATTTAAGGGCCTGGATCTGATAGATAGAGTGCCTGATGAACTATGGAATGAGGTTCGTGACATTGTACAGGAGACAGGGATCAAGACCATCCCCATGGAAAAGAAATGCAAAAAAGCAAAATGGCTGTCTGGGGAGGCCTTACAAATAGCTGTGAAAAGAAGAGAAGTGAAAAGCAAAGGAGAAAAGGAAAGATAGAAACATCTGAATGTAGAGTTCCAAAGAATAGCAAGAAGAGATAAGAAAGCCTTCCTCAGCGATCAATGCAAAGAAATAGAGGAAAACAACAGAATGGGAAAGACTAGGGATCTCTTCAAGAAAATCAGCGATACCAAAGGAACATTTCATGCAAAGATGGGCTCGATAAAGGACAGAAATGGTATGGACCTAACAGAAGCAGAAGATATTAAGAAGAGATGGCAAGAATACACAGAAGAACTGTACAAAAAAGATCTTCACGACCCAGATAATCACGATGGTGTGATCACTGACCTAGAGCCAGACATCCTGGAATGTGAAGTCAAGTGGGCCTTAGAAAGCATCACTACAAACAAAGCTAGTGGACGTGATGGAATTCCAGTTGAGCTATTCCAAATCCTGAAAGATGATGCTGTGAAAGTGCTGCACTCAATATGCCAGCACATTTGGAAAACTCAGCAGTGGTCACAGGACTGGAAAAGGTCAGTTTTCATTCCAATCCCAAAGAAAGGCAATGCCAAAGAATGCTCAAACTACCACACAATTGCACTCATCTCACACACTAGTAAAGTAATGCTCAAAATTCTCCAAGCCAGGCTTCAGCAATACGTGAACCGTGAACTTCCTGATGTTCAAGCTGGTTTTAGAAAGGGCAGAGGAACCAGAGATCAAATTGCCAACATGCGCTGGATCATGGAAAAAGCAAGAGAGTTCCAGAAAAACATCCATTTCTGCTTTATTGACTATTCCAAAGCCTTTGACTGTGTGGATCACCATAAACTGTGGAAAATTCTGAAAGAGATGGGAATACCAGACCACCTGATCTGCCTCTTGAGAAATTTGTATGCAGGTCAGGAAGCAACAGTTAGAACTGGACATGGAACAACAGACTGGTTCCAAATAGGAAAAGGAGTACATCAAGGCTGTATATCGTCACCCTGCTTATTTAACTTATATGCAGAGTACATCATGAGAAACGCTGGACTGGAAGAAACACAAGTTGGAATCAAGATTGCCGGGAGAAATATCAATAACCTCAGATATACAGATCAGACCACCCTTATGGCAGAAAGCGAAGAGGAACTAAAAAGCCTCTTGATGAAAGTGAAAGTGGAGAGGGAAAAAGGTGGCTTAAAGCTCAACATTCAGAAAACGAAGATCATGGCATCCGGTCCCATCACTTCGTGGGAAATAGATGGGGAAACAGTGGAAACAGTGTCAGACTTTATTTTTCTGGGCTCCAAAATCACTGCAGATGATGACTGCAGCCCTGAAATTAAAAGACGCTTACTCCTTGGAAGGAAAGTTATGACTAACCTAGATAGCATGTTGAAAAGCAGAGACATTACTTTGCCAACAAAGGTTAGTCTAGTCAAGGCAATGGTTTTTCCTGTGGTCATGTATAGATGTGAGAGTTGGACTGTGAAGAAGGCCGAGCGCCTAAGAATTGATGCTTTTGAACTGTGATGTTGGAGAAGACTCTTGAGAGTCCCTTGGACTGCAAGGAGATCCAACCAGTCCATTCTGAAGGAGATCAGCCCTGGGATTTCTTTGGAAGGACTGATGCTGAGGCTGAAACTCCAGTACTTTGGCCACCTCATGCAAAGAGTTGACTCATTGGAAAAGACTCTTGTGCTGGAGGGGTTGGGGGCAAGAGGAGAAGGGGACGACAGAGGATGAGATGGCTGGATGGCATCACTGACGCGATGGACGTGAGTCTGAGTGAACTCCGGGAGTTGGTGATGGACAGGGAGGCCTGGCGTGCTGAGATTCATGGGGTCGCAAAGAGTCGGACACGACTGATCTGATCTGATATATACATACATATATATAAAATCACATTTTCTTACGCACTCATCCACTGATGGAAAAGTCCATATATTTTTATCCTCAGGAAGTCCCAGTTCTTTGTAGTCATTTGGCTAGACTTGAGTGTGACATTATCAAGAGCTCAGGCTATGAGAACAGCTAGAACGAAGCACTTCTCGTCCTCAACAGAAATCAGTGGGTTCAAGGGGCTCTTTCCTTATTAACTCCGCATTTGACTTCCTTTAGTCCTGGTCTGGAAAACTATACATTCTAGTGGGAGGTGGAAAGCATATGGGTAATGGAAAATAATGGAGTGTGGGATAAATCTAATTAGGAAAAGCTGATTACAATCTTACCTCAGGAGACTGAGTTGTTTAGGGAAATGAATTAAATTTTAAAGTTAATTAGGCAATAATATATTGCATCATTTTTTGAAAATCGTCCTAAAAATTATGTGTTCGATTTCAGAGTCAAAGTAGCGGCAAGTTTTGGAGCCCATGTACTATTTCCAAGTCCCCACTAAATTTCTCATGAAAATACTGAAAAGGAAAAATTGACAAAATGGGAAAGTCAAGGTAGGATTTCTACTAACTGCATTATTTATATGTTTTATTACACTTTAAAACACACACACACACCCTCACACATGCATCTATACTAACTTAAAGGCAAAATACTAGAAATAATTTCAGTACGGTAAAGGAAAAAAAGCAATATTCTTTATAATTACCACATCATCAATATTTAACACTGTTCCAGGAGTTTCCCTAATTCATTGAAAGATGGAAAAGATAGAGATAAGAAATAGTAGGAATTAAGGGAAGAAAATATTGAAGACACAGTTGTCTAGTTGGAGAACTTTAGAAAATCAATTGGAAAACTAAAATTATAACTAAAAACTAATGCAAATAAATGTACACAGATCAGTCCTGTGCTGTTCTTAGTTACTCAGTCATGTCCATCTCTTTGCGATGCATTGTAGCCCACCAGGCTCCTCTGTCCATGGGGATTCTCCAGGCAAGGATACTGGAGTGGGTTGCCATGCCCTCCTCCAGGGCAAATCAGTGCTAAATACAGTCAATTAAAATATAGTAAAGAAATGCTCCTGTTTATTATGGGGCAAACAAACAAGTAAAAATGCCTTAACAAGAGAGGTGAAGAGGCTACAGCGGAGGGAACCACAATAATAAGATACGGTGCTGCTGAAGATCTAATACTATTCAGATGCTATTTTTCTTGAATTTAATGCAACATCAGTCAAACTGCCAATTTTGAGGGAACTGATAAAATCATTTTAAATAGTTCATCTGAAAAATAAATGGGAAGGAAGAGATCATGAAAAATAAATGGGAAGGAAGAGATCAGAACATTATAATAATGTAGAAAAATGTCAGTGGGGGGATCTTCAGTGCCTGATCTTAAAGTGCCTAATGAAAAATAAATAAATAAAACTTTGTAGATGCTTCAGAGTCAGACCTGGTTGAAGCTATGCCAACTACTACTAGCTGGGTTATCTTAGCCAAGGGGCTAAACTTTTCTAAGACAGACAATTTCTTCATCTAGAAAATCATTATATATATAATTTATTTATATCTAAATATATATTTATAACATATTAGTGTATTATTTCAGAGAAGGCAATGGCATCCCACTCCAGTACTCTTGCCTGGAAAATCCCATGGATGGAGGAGCCTGGTAGGCTGCAGTCCATGGGGTCGCTAAGAGTCAGACATGACTGAGCGACTTCACTTTCACTTTTCACTTTCATGCATTGGAGAAGGAAATGGCAACCCACTCCAGTATTCTTGCCTGGAGAATTGCACAGACTGAGGGCTCTGGCGGGCTTCAGTCCACAGGGTCACAAGAGAGTCGGACACAACTGAAGTAACTTGGCATGCACGCAGTATATTATTTGTTTATAAATATATATTATTATATGAAGTATGATTATAATTAAGAGATAATTTTATCTCTTAGCATAATACCTGATACATTTTTACTTGTTTATATAGACAATGAAATCTTTAGGGAAATGTGTTCCATGAATCAAAAGAGGGTCATTTCTCAAACCTGATAAAGCACATAATTTAGAATGAAGCCATATTATAAATCTTTATGGCTATAATAATACTCATTGCTGGTAATTGTCTGATAAGGTTCCTCCTGGAGTGAAAAATGGTGTGAAATTACTGGAAAGTAATCTAACAATACTTCTCAAGAACTTTGAACAGGTTTCTACTCTTTGACCCAATGATTCTACTTCCAGGAATCTAAGCCTAATGTATTCATTATCTCATCATAAATAACAGTTCAACCGAGAAAATATAAAGTAATATATGGTATATGCACATGAAAATATTTTAATTTATGTATGATTTATGCAAGTAAAGAGTTATAAGTGACATGGTAAAATGTTCACAGCAGAATAAAGAATGTATGTTTTGAATGTATTCATGCTTTTCTTTTTTTCCCTACAATAAGCAATTAGAAATAAAGGTCACTTTAAAAAATTTTTTTATATTGGAGTATAGTTGATTAACAGTGCTGTGCTGGTTTCAGGTGTACAGCAAGTGATTCACTCCTACATATACACATATCTGTTCTTTTTCAAGTTCTTTTCCCATTTAGGTTATTAAAGAATATTGAGCAGAGTTCTAGCACTGTGTATATGTCAATCCTGAAAAAAGCATATCTATGAGAACAGTTAGGCTGCTGTAAATCAATAAAGTATAAGATTTAAACTCTCTTTAAATGAAATAAAATATGTAAACCTACTTCCCTGTATTAGTATTAATTCGCCATTTATATTTTGGCATTGATTTATTTAAAAGCCTTGGAGTTTTTTTTTAAATACTGATCATTCTATAATACTTATAATATTAAACAGCAGAATTTTAGACCACATATGTTTTAAGGGAAGGACAAAATACTCCCTGGAATTGTATATATACATGCTTGTATTTTAATTACTATTAATAGAGTTACCATTCTTACAATTTCATCTTTCTCTTAAAAAATAATTTCAATTTAAAAAATGAGGATCACAGTTATTTGGATTCTTGTTAATGGAGATCGTCTACATACTGAAAATTACAGAGGCCTCTATTCTGTACTACTGAGGAAATGAACACAGCACCTGGCACATGTCAAATCTTGGTGAAAATTCTAATTCACTCCCTTGCTAACTGTAGGTCTTGACTTTGTCCAAATTATTTCATCTCTACCAACTTCAGTGATCTCAACTAAACAGTGGGGGACAGTTTTAAGAGTTCTTCTGAGATAATTCCTGACACACCTGTGGCTAGGATTAAAAATATAGGCTGTGCCCCAGAGAACTAAAGTTAAGGGACAAAATTTTACATAGAAAAATAGAAAACAAAGTGCAGTTTTAGAAGGTGTTGTGTTTAGACAATAAGAGTGTACTCTTATAGCAGCACAGAAAAAACTAAGTTTAGGACACAGTAAAGAAAAACAAATGGCTAACCTGGAATAACAGAGCAGAGGGTGTGTCTGAAGTTAGATTCACTAGTTTGGCTTCTAGGGGAGGGAGGGGGGTTCCTACCCCACCCCATCAGGCTCCTCCCCTTTTCTCCTTTATATAAAGGAGAGTTAGAAAATGAATTTTCTGGTAAGTTGAATATTCCGATTCACTGATACTACAGTAATTACTGTAGGACAGCTTACACATTCCCAGATAGCGACAACCTTTTAATAAAAAGTTCTTCACCTGAAACTGCTCTGAGCATAATCATAGACTGAATCATAGATTGTATCTGAATCTCTGTAGATGCAAACATTAGCTCAAGATCTTACAGGTTATCCATTTAAACATCATTTATATACACAGCAAATAAAAGCCTGATTATTTTCACTTTATGGCTTTCTGTCTGCTTTTTATCTACTTTTTGAACTGGAGTTTGTGACAAGTGTGATAGGTATGGAAAAAAGATAAATCACAATACACTGGGAATCTCCTGCATTAGACAAATTGGGGAAGGTTTTATGTGGCTGTACATAGAGGACTTAGATATTAAAATTGACTATATTTGGAGAGCTGGCTTGAAAACCAGATAAAAATTTAAATACTGTGGCATTTTTATTTTGGTTATTTGTATGGTTAAATACACACATTGACCTTTTGAAAGTCAGAAATTTCCATGACCCAGACAAATAAATAGAACATAACAGAACATATTTTAAATCCAGCTCCATTGTCTTTAAAGCATTTGAAAAAATAAAAAGCAGCTAGAGAGATAGATCAAGAGGAAAAGAAAAATACTTAGTACAAATAAAATATTCAAAAGTCTATAAACAAATTAATTTTAAGCTGGAGAATCAATATGAAAAGCACAATACTATTTGGCACTGATCTTTCTGACTTTTTTGGCCCCAGGCTGAGAGACAATGTTGACAGAAGAGGAGCTAAAACATTGACTGCTGGCGTGTGGACGTATGTTTTGGTCCAAGGTTGTGTGAGTTAATCATATTGGGAGAAGAGAAGAGATAGCATTTGGTTTTGGCAGAAAGAGCTGTAGAGTTTGCAAAATAGTGGGCCTGGACAGTGAAAATGCTGCTCAGTGGTAGAAGGTGGAGACCAGAAAACCAAAAAATCCAAGGGTTGAGTGGGATTTGAGAGACCTTGTTTACTTATGAGAGTGAAGCCAAGCAGGGTCTCTCCCAGTGACAGAGGCCTCGGTGTCTCCTGTTTATCATTGAAGGGGAAAAGAGGCTATGGAAATAAACTGCAGCCTCCTGGCCCTTCCCCGAGTTCCAAAGAGCAGATAATCAGAGAACTCAGAAAATGTAGAAACAAAGGAAAGCAGTCAAGCAAGACAAAATAATAGCTTGGCGGTCGAACAAGGTCAAGGACATTTAATTCCTCCTCAAGGACTCTAGATAATATCCTAAGCCATCTCCTTGAGTTATTTTGTAAATACTAAAGCCCACACCAGGTGGGAGAAGTGAACTCCATGCAGATCATCAACATGTAGACCCCAGAGAGGTTGGAACCAGAATGTGGGTGATTGAGATTCCAGAACATTCCAGAACATTATCCTGTCACCTCGCCATCAGTCAGTCAGAGAATTGTGCACAAGCTGATCACATGCCCTGCAACACACACCTCTGATCTTGCCTTTAAAACCTCTCCCCTGAAAGCCAGCGAGAAGTTCGAGTCTGTTGAGCATAAGTTGCCCTTCTTGCTTGTGTATGAAAGCCGCTCAGTCATGTCCGACTCTTTGCAACCCCATGGACTATACAGTCCATGGAATTCTCCAGGCCAGAATACTGGAGTGGGTAGCCTTTCCCTTCTCCAGGGGATCTTCCCAACCGAAGGGACTGAACCCAGGTCTCCCTCATTGCAGGCAGATGCTTTACCATCTGAGCCACCAGGGAAGCCCAAGAATACTGGAGTGGGTAGCCTATCTCTTCTCCAGCAGATCTTCCTGACCCAGGAATTGAACCAGGGCCTTCTGCACTGCAGGTGGATTCTTTACCAGCTGAGCTACTAGGAAAGCCCACACTTTTTCTTGCTTGGCACCCTGCAACAAATTGTAAGCTTCCTTCATCACAATCAGTTATCAGGAGACTGGCTTTGCTGAGCACGGGTAAGTAGACCCCAGTTCAATTCAGTAAAAAGTGGTAGATGTTACTAATCAACTCCCTGTTTTCTCCTGCCCTAGCTGAAGGATTTCTCAGAAGCCAATCTCTCTTAGAATTCAGCTCCAAACATTAAAAGATTTACTTCCAGCTTAATTTTTACAATGTGCTGGGCAAGTATCACAAGAATTATCTGTGAAAGATAAATCAATTTGAATTTACTTCAAACAGAAGTGGTATATATCACTTTGAAGTACACAGAATGTATCAGAAACCAAACATTTTTTAAATGCCCAACACCAGTTGCCTTCTTGCTGATAATAGAGCATTTAAAAAGTTATTTATTTATTTAGTTGTGCTGTGTCTTAGTTGTAGCCATGCAGGATCTTTAGTTATGGCATGTAGGGTCTAGTTCCCTGATCAGGGATCAAACCCAGGCCCCCTGCATTGAGAGTGCAGAATCTTAGCCACCCAACCACTAGGGAAGTGCCTCTCACACTTTTAAGCCATTGTTAAACCATGGTAAATTCTACTTTTCTTTATTTTAATCATTATGCTTAGTATCATAGGACTTGAAGGTAACCTAGAGAACAACTCCTCTGAACCCTCAGTTTTATCCATGAGGATATCAAAGCCTAGAACTTTTACAACAGCCCAAGGTGCATAGATGTTTCAAAGAGCCAAAAATGATACAGCAAACTTCTTTTTTTCCCTATAGTCTCTATTTCAGATAATAATGGAAGCATTCTTTAAGTAACCTTAACTTTTTCTGCTGTTGTTAATGTTCGGTTGCTAAGTCATATCTGACTCTTTTTGACCTCCTGGGGTTTGCTCAAATTCATGTCCATTGAGTTGGTGATGCTATCTAACTGTCTCATCCTCTACATCCATCCACCCATCCATCCATTTATCCATTTATCCACCTATTTATCTTTCAAATGCTTATTTGGCATTGACTATGGAAGATCCCCTGGAGGAGGAAATGGCAACCCACTCCAGTATTCTTACTTGAAAAACCCCATGGACAGAGAAGCCTGCCGGGCTACAGTCCATAGTGTCACAAAGAGTCAAATACCACTGAGCAACCGAGCACGTCTGTAAAGATACTGCACTTCCCAGGTGGCACAGTGGTAAAGAATCTGCCTGTCAATGAGGGAGACGCAAGAGACATGAGTTCAATCCCTGGGTCAGGAAGATCCCCTGGAGTAGGAAATGGCAACCCACTCCAGTATTCTTGCCTGGGAAATCCCATAGACAGAGGAGCCTGGCGGGCTATAGTCCATAAGGTAGCAAAGAGTAGGACACGACTAAGCGACTGAGCACACTCACACGTTAGGCCCTTTGGATATAAAGACTGAGTAGAATACCGTCTCTGGTCTCTAGACCTTGGACAGGAGGGAAAAGAGTAGTCTCAGAGTTCCAGGTAAGCCCAGCATGACTCACCATCAGTCCCTTTGGTGAATAGCAGGAAATTTCACTTCTGCTAGTAACCAAGGCTGGAAGGGAAATGGATCAAGTTTAGTCAGATTATAAGTATTGACTTCAACTTTCTACAAGGTGGTCCCAAACCAAGCAAATGAGAAATGTTGTCATGCAATTTTAGCCATATTTTCTGCAGGCCTTACGGCTCAATTTATAAGCTGAAGTGTTTTTGCTGACATCCTTTAACTTTCTTGGAGATATTCTTACTTCTGTGCACCTGCCTACACGGCCTTCTACAGTCTACCCCTTCATCCTGGCGTTCCCAACTCTCAACTTAAAAGTTGAAAGAGAAGTAGTAACACTTGAGAATGTCCTTAATTTTTTTTGGTTTAGATCATTCAAATGTATACGAGTGTTAACTTGTATCTAATTTATGATGTGCTTCACAAGGGTACTCTCTATTGCAACTGTAAACTCTTTAAAAATTAAAACATCTTCAGTTCTCCTTACAAAAACAGTATATGTTCAGTGCAGAAAAAGTAGCCAGAAGCCCTTTTCTCCTGATTTCAAGCACTTTACGTTGAAAATCCATTCATGCGGCCAGAAGGCTCTTCTGGCGTGGAGACACTGAGGACCTGTGATATTCTATTTACTCTCGTGTCAAGGGAATCTATAGCAAGAACTTAAAGGTCTTGATGGAAAAGTCTGAGTAACTCTCAGCTTGATTGCAGCTTGCTGCCCTGTGCTCAGGGAGCTGAGAGAAGGCCAAGTTTACAGCTGAATTTTCTCAAGTGGCTTGATTTTAAATTAAATGTAGTTCTGAGGACATCTGATTCCCAGCCTGAGCTACAGATTTCTGGAGCACATTCATGAAGGTGAGGACTGGGTTTTTCTTGTTCAGGGCTGCTGGCCTCTCATAACTAGTGTGATGCGAGACACACAGTGAAGAGGGCATATTCTACTCTCACTGACTGAGAGTTGAATTAAACTAAGATATTATAGTTTAATATAAAAATACATAAAAAATATTAAAAAATAAAATATAAAAAAATCTCCAATATAACAAAATCTCTGCAAAGTATACAAGGTCATTGTGCCTTGTAATGGTCCTTTTTTTTTTAAACTGCATCTGGGGCAAAGGGTCTCACAAGCATAACCAAGCAGATTCCAATAAGAAAGATAGTGAGGAGAGTGTCTCCTCCAATAAACATAACAGCTAAAGCCTATCATACTTCATGAGGGCTTCTGCCGTGGTTCAGCAGTAAAGAATCCGCCTGCATTGAAGGAGATATGTGTTCGATCCCTGGGTTGGGAAGATCCTCTGGAGATGGAAATCACAACCCCCTTCAGAGTTCCTGCCTAGGAAATCCCATGGACAGAGAAGCCTGGTGGGCTATAGTCCATAGAGTTGCAAAGAGTCAGACATGACTGAGTGCACACACACACACACACACACACACACATCATACTTCACGTGTACCAGGCACTGTTCTAAACATTTTACAAATATTAGCCAATGCAGTTCTCCCAGCAGCCCCTATTCTAGAGATGAGGAAACAGAAACCCACAAAGCTTAAGCCATGTGGCTGAAGTCACATCCCTGGTGTGTTCTGAAGGTCATATCACACAGAGCCAAGTCTTTATCTCCCTCACTTCATGTAAGAAGTCTGATTGGAACTGTTGGAGGAAGAGTTGAAAACGAGCAGTTGGCAACTGTGTAGAGTGAATTCATTTCTCATCCAGTCTCTGTTCTCTGGGTGAGTTCTGCATCTGGAATGTTGACTCGGTATGTGAAGACTGACCCCAGAGCTGACCTAGGATCTCTCAACGCTTCGAACCTTCAGGCTGGACTGTGCCCCTGGGCTATATGCCGGGTCTTTCTCAGATCTTGCTGTAAATAAGATGCGACGTCACTGCAAGTCAATTGATCTAGCTTCCAAGTATATGGGCTGGGAAAGAAGGTCAAAAGCTTCATTTCTGAGGAAACACTGTTTTCTGAGACATTCATTCACTCATGTGTGAAAGAGAGATGGAGAGAGGCAAAAATGTTTGTTTGCAACAATAAAACATATAGGATGTCAGACGGTGATAAGTTTTAGAGAGAAGAGTAAAGCAAGGAGAGGTGGTAGAGAGTGCTGGGCTGTGGGTTGGGGAAAGGTCATGCAGACTACTTTGGGTGTATTTGAAATCTCTATTGATAATCTGAAATTTGGTCCACCTGATGCCTGTTCAGTTCAGTTCAGTTCAGTCGCTCAGTCATGTCTGACTCTTTGCGACCCCATGAATTGCAGCACGCCAGGCCTCCCTGGCCATCACCAACTCCTGGAGTTCACCCAGACTCATGTCCATCGAGTCAGTGATGCCATCCAGCCATCTCATCCTCTGTCATCCCCTTCTCCTCCTGCCCCCAATCCCTCCCAGCATCAGAGTCTTTTCCAATGAGTCAACTCTTTGCATGAGGTGGCCAAAGTACTGGAGTTTCAGCTTTAGCATCATTCCTTCCAAAGAAATCCAAGGGCTGATCTCCTTCAGAATGGACTGGTTGGATCTCCTTGCAGTCCAAGGGACTTTCAAGAGTCTTCTCCAACACCACAGTTCAAAAGCATCAATTCTTTGGCGCTCAGCCTTCTTCACAGTCCAAGTGGCAAACCACTTCAGTATTCTTGCCTTGAGACCCCCATGAACCCGATGCCTGCAGTGGTGGGTAAATGAGCTCTTTCCTTTCTTTTTTCTTTGTATTTGGCTGCCTCAGGTCTTGGTTGCAGCAGGCACAAGGTGTCTACGCTGTGTCATGCAGGATCTTTCGTTGCAGTGTATGCCTCTCTAGTTGTGGCCGTGGGCTTAGGTGCTCTGTGGCATGCAGCATCTTAGTTCCCCAACCAGGGATTGAACCCATGTCTCCTGTGTTGCAAGGCAGATTCTTAACCACTGGACCATCAGGGAAGTCCCAGCTCTTTCCTTTCTCAACGTCAACGCTACAAGAAGAAACATCATTGCACTGAAAAGTAGTTGGCTAGCGGATCCTCCAGAGAAGGCAATGGCAACCCACTCCAGAGAAAGAAATGGCAACCCACTCCAGTACTCTTGCCTGGAAACTCCCATGGACGGAGGAGCCTGGTAGGCTACAGTCCATGGGGTCGCTAAGGGTCGGACACGACTGAGCGACTTCATTTTCACTTTTCACTTTCATGCCTTGGAGAAGGAAATGGCAACCCACTCCAGTGTTCTTGCCTGGAGAATCCCAGAGACGGGGAAGCCTGGTGGGCTGCCGTCTATGAGGTCGCACAGAGTTGGACACGACTGAAGCGACTTAGCAGCAGCAGCAGCAGCGGATCCTCATTTCAGGGTGAAAGGGGAAAAACTCATTTACTGAAAACTCAGCTTTGCTTGGGTTTGAAATTGTTAGCGCTGTTACAGTGGCAATTTATTCTGGCCTTGAACTTCATGATGTGAACCTTTGATAAAACAGACTGGGCGAAGTGAAAGCAATACCTTGGTTTAACCAGAAAATCAGGAAGCAGAATGCAAAAGATGACTGATACTGGCTGTTGGAGACTGGCCACACTGATGTAGGAGCTTCCCGGGTGGCGCTAGTGCTAAAGAACCCACCTGCCAATGCAGAAGACAAAAGAGACTTAGGTTCGATCCCTGGGTCGGGAAGATTCCCTGGAGGAGGGCACAGCAACCCACTCCAGTATTCTTGCCTGGGAAATCCCAGGGACAGAAGAGCCTGGCGGGCTACAGTCCATAGCGTCACAGAGTAAGACACTAGTGAAACCAGCGGAGCACACGTGCACACACACTGAAGCAGACATCTTCTCAGTGGGTCCAGAAACCCTTGTGAGCCAGGCAACTATGTTTTCAGACTCCTTTCATTTCTTAGGCATCTTCCAAATAGACGGAAGGACCCAGGGCTTCAGAAATTCTGATCAGAGTGCTGAAGGGGCCACATATGAAAATACTCCTGCATGCTTGCCGGGGTCCACCCAGTGGCACCGAGCTCCACAAGAAAGCAGGGCCTGGGGACAGGGTGCGAGTTTAAAGCATACTCTGAATGCACTTAAAATCACAAGAAATGATCTTCTCAAAAATTTAATTGATTTAATTGATTCAGCCAAAAATTTAATTAATTTAATTGATTTGGCAATTAGATCGATTTGCTCACCACTCCTAGGAGCATGGTCCAGAGACAGGGACTTATGGGAAATACCTAACCACCATCTCACCCGCCTTAAGCAATGAGAGGAGCCATGGGCATCAGCTGAAACAGAATCAGATCTGCCTTCTATCAGAGGGTAGGAAGACGCTCAGTGACCTACTCTCCCATCCAAGAGCCCAGGTGATGTGCTGAACGAGGGTGGAGATGGGGTTGGCGAGGGCCGTAGAAAGCTCCATGATGTTCCTGGGGGCACTTTGCAGCAGGACGGAGAAGAACTGGTTCCCACAGTCTTCAGGGTGCTGGTTGAAGGTTTGGTTCCTGAGCCCCCTCTCTGGAATTGGTTGGGCCCCTTCTCTACCTCCCCTGGCAACCTAGGAGCCAGCAGGTCCCCATAGTCTGGAAGCAGGACCACGGGTTTCCCAGGCCTGGGACGCGCTCCAGAAGTTAACACCAGTAAGGTCAGGATTTCCTGTAGCCTCTACACAACACAGCCTCGGGAGCTCTCCCAAGGAACATCATGGGTCCCGCTGTTCTCCCAAGGACTTCTGCCCTTTCCCACACTCTAGGCAGGAGAAAAAAAAAGGATCTTTTTATCCCTAGATTCTCTCCAGGCATTATTGCTCTGCCCCCTCACTCCAAATTGGAATACAAGTTATCTAAAATTGTTCTTAAGATTTTTACAAGATGTAGATCGACAAAATCACCCCTTCAGTCCACCCGTTCAACAGTCAGGATGTGACCCGGTGCCAGAGATGACCGTTTGGGCTATGTCTGCCCTGCCTGGGAGCAGTAACAACAACTCCAGTCCTCTTCTTGTACTCGTGCCAAGACATACTGTATTTAAGAAGAGTGGAAATTCCCCATGGCATTTGCTTTCTGATGTTTGAAATACTTGCTTATTTTTCCCACAGGAAACTTTACAGTTAGAGTGCATTCCTAAATTGATTGTTTCTTTTTTTTTTCTTTTCCCTGTCTTTCCCTCTTTAGCAAATCCTCGGGCAGCTCATGATGGACCTCTCTGCCAATGTGACACCTCACAGCGGCATAAGACCTTTTCCTTTGCACAGCATGCTTTGATCCATGGCTGCCAGTTTTCATATTTGCTCGGTAAATAGCCGTTGCCTTGTTCAGAACTCCTCTTCACATGTAAGAAGCATCTCCAAAAGCCAATTGGACCTCGTTATTTTTTCACCTCTCCTAGGCTCAAACTCATGGCTTTCTCTTTAAAAAAAAAAAAAAAATTATTTTATATTGGAGTACAGCCAATTAACAATGTTGTGATAGTTTCATGTGAGGAGTGAAGGGACTCAGCCATACACATATATGTAATCCATTCTCCCTCCAAACTCCCCTCCCATCCAGGCCACCACACAACATTGAGCAGAGTTCCCTGTGCTAACCAGGAGGACCTTTTTGGTTATCCATTTTAAGTATAGCAGTGGGTACATGAAGTGAAGTGAAAGTCACTCAGTCATGTCCGAGTCTTTGCCACCCCATGGACTAATACAGTCCATGGAATTCTCCAGGCCAGAATACTGGAGTGGGTAGCCTTTCCCTTCTCCAGGGGATCTTCCCAACCCAGGGATCGAACCCAGGTCTCCCACATTGCAGGCGGATTCGTTACCAGCTGAGCCACAAGGGAAGCCCAGTGTGTACATGTCCACCCCAAATTCTCTAACTACCCCTTCCCCCTATCCTTCCCCCTGGCAACCGCAAGTCAAACTCATGGCTTTCTCTTGACAACAGTTCCAAGGGTTCCCATGGGGCTGGCTGTGGAACCCAAGCCCCACCAAACTCTCCAAGTCAGTAACAGTTTGCCAGGTTTTGCTTCCTGGTTACACAGGAAGTACCACAACCAAAGGAAATAGAGACTCAAAGATAAACGAGAAGTGGCTGATGGCCGAAGAGAAAAGTTTCCAGTTGGAACACTCAGGGGGGTGGGGGTGGGCTGTTTTACAGCTCTTAGCCTTGCATGGGCATGAGGGGCAGTCCTGTGAGGCAGAAGATGGAGGATGGAGTCAGGGAAGCCCTGTGTTTTGAGGCGCCTGAGGCTGGAGGAGGGGAGGAAGGCATCTCCTGTCTCAGAGAGAGGGTCAGCGGACTTGACTGCGGATCTGGGAGCCTGCTAGACCAATCGGAGAGGTGGTAGTCAGTTTCCCTTTCCTGGGATTGTCTGTTTCCAATTAAGGGCCAAGTGAACTCCTCAGGTTTGAAGATGCGAGGTTTTAGTGCTTCTGAAGCAGTTTTCATGGTCGGATCTAAATAACTGAAATTCAGCTGAATTCTGTGAGTACATATGAGAACCTGCTTTCCATAAGCCACTGTGCTAACCACGACTGTGTCAACCACGTGACCCCTGGAGAAGCCAAGGATCTTGTCCATAAGGGCTTGGAGCTTGGGGGAACAAATTTGGACATGTAAGCAAATACATTTTTCTAAGGGACTTAGGATATAATCATGTAAAGATAACCTTACAGGTCCAAAAGAGGGAATGGTGATTCTCCTTGAGGAGTCAAGGAAGGGTTAATAAAGAAGTGATAATTTTGCGGAGGTTTAAAGGGATTTAAGGGACGGGGGAGCCTGGTTGGCTGCTGTCTATGGGATCGCACAGAGTTGGACACGACTGAAGTGACTTAGCAGTAAGTGTGTGAGGTGTGAGAGATCAGTAGGGCTTTGTTATATGTGGTCTGGGGAAGAAGGATCATTCCTGACAGAAGGAATCCTATTAAGAAGGTCATGGGGGAATTCCCTGGTAGTCCAGTGGTTAGGACTCAGCCCTATCACTGCCAGGACCCTGGGTTGGATCCCTGGTTGGGGAACTAAGATCCCGTAAGCCAAGGCACAGTCTCTAAGAACAGCCATCCCCGGCTTGCCCGTCCAAAGCCTGAATAGCCACACGTGGTGACCATCACACTGGACGCTGCAGCGGTGTCTCAGGACGACTCTCTCTGCCTTCAAAGAGCTTGTGGTCTGGGGAGGAAAAGATTGCTATAGAGGCAGCTATGATACCAGGCAAAGCAAGCTGGGTGGCAGAAGGGAAGTAACCAAAATGAATGTAGAGGAAACTCACGATGTAAGCTGTGGGCAGAGGAACAGGAGTAGAAGGAGGAAGAGGAGGCTGAGTTATCTTGTGGGAGCCTCCCATGCCTGGTCTTAAGCTGACAGGTCGGCAAGGACTGTGCCTTAGAAGATAACACTGAGAAAAATTGGCAAATGTGTCTGGAGACTGGAAGCCAAGGAGAGATGCACTTCACATAGTCAAGGTAAAAAGATAAGGAGGCCTGAACTTGGATGATAACAGTCAAATGGAGACAAGGCACTGAACTGGGAGGTGTTTTGAAGCTTATAAAGATTTCATTTTGACTAACTGTGAAGTTAAAAGTGAGAAAATTAGTAAGAAACAAAATACCGATGAACCCCAATTTTAATATAACAAGAAACAACACAGTCCCAGATTTAAATTGGACAATATGAAACTGTCACTTTTTGTAGGTTAAAAAAGTGGTCAACTATCAGTAATTTCATGAAATTCAAATTTACTTGATAATAGGAACCCCTTAAATATCACACTGTAGAAAAAGTATAACCCCAAACAAAACAACATTAAAAGAAATAAAAATTAACCACGGATACAAAAGAGCAGGAAGTCATTTTTTTTAGCAGTGAGACAGGTGAGGGCAGGTTTTAAAGAGAAGACTCTGTTCTTAAGGAGATTGTAGGGTAAAGAATTTCCCAGTGGCTTTCAGCCTAAGGCAAAAAAATTCCAGAGAAACGTGGTTAGGTGAGTGAAAGCCCAATACTTGTTTTGAAACTAAAGAAGGGTGTTGTAACTTACTTCAATTTACAATTTCCTATACATCTCCCTTTGGGGCTTTTCTTAAGAGGAGGTTTGTTCCAGAGTTATTGGCAAAGATTAAAGATACCTCCAATGAAATCTTCCCTGAGTCCATTCACGTTAATATATACTGAAGACAGAGTCTAGGAACAGAGAAAACCTACTTAGCTCTGTTAAGCAAAACCTTAAGCAAACCTTCCATTACATGAAGATGTCATTAGGTCACCCAGTAAATGTTAATGACTACCCAAGAGTGAACCCTGTGAGTTCCAGTCAGAATGATGCAGGTCGTAGAACCTCCATAATTTTCACTTCCAAATTCTGAGCCATATCCATGCTCTTCCAAGCCTTCGCTCCCGCCGATTCCTTTCTCTCCCAGTTCTTTGCTCTTTAAGGAATGCTAACTCATCCTTCAAGCCCTGGCCCACCCCAGCCTTGCCTACTCCTGAGACCTGAACACACACAGTTCACGCTTTTATTTCCATTGTGTTCAGTTTGGTCGTCTCCCAATGTTAGTTTGGTTTTCACTCTTAGATTCAATCAAGAAAACAAGCCCCAAAATGCCTGTTGACCAGCGTGGACCAGTGTTGACTACTAAGATGAAGGAAAATCAATTTCAAGACTGCACACCGATAACAGGCAGCATTTGTGTCGATGAGATAAAGCAAAAAAAAAAAAAAAAAGCCATCGTGAAAGAGTTTGCAAGTAATGTCATTTGTATATAAAAGTATGGCATTCCCTGGTGGCTAGCAGTAAAGACTCTGCCTGCCAATGTAGGAGACATGGGTTCGATCCCTGGCTCGGGAAGATCCCCTGGAGAAGGAAATGGCAATCCACTCTAGTTTTCTTGCCTGGGAAATCCCATGGACTGGGGAGCCTGGCGGGCTATGGTCCATGGGGTCACAAATAGTCAGACACGACTTAGCAACTAAACAACAATAAGAAAGTATACGTCAGCTATGTGTAATAGACGGAGAAAGCAATGGCAACCCACTCCAGTACTCTTGCCTGGAAAATCCTATGGACGGAGGAGTCTGGTGGGCTGCCGTTTATGGGGTCGCACAGAGTCGGACACGACTGAAGCGATTTAGCAGCAGCAGCAGCAGCATGTGTAATAGAAATATGCTTATAGAGGCACAGAAAATATTTGAAAGGATACCCATCAGTTTCCACTAGGAAATGAAATTGAGGATGATGGAAGGATTATGGGCATTCGCAATATTATTTGATCAATGCTTCATTCCTTGATTTTATTTTAAAAAGAATCCTTTTATTAAAAAACAAACATAATTCTCCCATACTGGATCTCAGAAAACTGTGGTTCATTCAAGACAATCACCAAAGGTCATATGTCCCAGAAGCCCAGAGCACCCAGTCCCAAATGGAGACGTGTCTTCAAGCCTGTTCCTTAGTGCTTCTAGTAGAAAGTGTTTGTCATACCACAGGGTGATCGCTCCAGGGCTAAACACAGACAAGTTAAGTAACTCAGGAGTCTACACTTCACAGCCTTGGGGAATGATCACCATGAATAAATGAGAGAGATTTTAAGTTAAGTCTTTTAGTAACAGAAAAGGATTGTTACATAGGACTGGCAAAGATTTTAAATGCAATATTGAAGACTTCCCTGGTGGTCCAGTGGTTGAGACTTTGAACTCCCCACTGAAGGGCGCATGGGTTTGATCCCTGGTTGGGGAGCTGAAATCCCACGTGCCAAAAAAAAAAGAAAATTTCTTGAATTTTCTTTGAATAAAAATGAAAGTACAATATATCAACTTAAAATTTTTTTTAAATAACTGCAATATTGGACATCATTTTACTATGAATTAAGTAGCTATATCCCAAAAAAGGATGTTTCTCACATAAATCTTTTGATCTGAGCTTCCTGCCATCTCCTTGCCTCTCTTGTTTCTTCCAACACCGCCTCTTCCAGTTTCTACCTACCAGTCTTCAACCATCAAATTCCTATTCCATGATTCCATTAAATTCCCCATCCCTTCAAAGTGAGATTTAGATTTACCTTTAAATATCCCTGAATGTCAGTAACTGTGTTAAGGAGACTCTGCTTAACAAAGGACCTTGTCTGTAGTGCGTCTTCCAGGATCTACCAACATATAATCAGGTGAATCAACATCTGACTTCATCGAGGCTCCTAGTGAGACCGATCAAAGCCTATTCAAAGCCGGCGGAGGTATGAAGTAGAGAGAAGTGAAGTGAAGTGAAGTCGCTCAGTCGTGTCAGAATCTTTGCGACCCCATGGACGGCAGCCCACCAGGCTCCTCAGTCCATGGGATTTCCCAGGCAAGAGTACTGGAGTGGGTTGCCATTTCCTTCTCCAGGGGATCTTCCCGACCCAGGGATCGAACCTGGGTCTCCCGCATTGTAGGCAGACGCTTTACCATCTGAGTCACCAGGGAAGCCTTGGTCCTCCTAAAAGCAGTAACAACAGAACAATGAACATTAATAAGACTCTTCCTATGGACCAAGCACTGGACTAAGACCTTGCCCCGGTAATATCTTGTTTAGTCTTCACAGCAACTCTATAAAGTTATGATAGAAAAAAAAAAAAAAAATTACCCTGAACTTGGTCTGCACGATGCAATTTATAGCCTCCTTTTGGAAAAGAAATTAGGATTTTACTGATCAAATGTTTAAGCCATTTTCTGATTAGCTTTAATGAAATTAAGACTTGCTGGGGGGACTCATTGCCCATGCGTCAGCTGACTGATCAGTTAAGAATCTAGTGACCATTTTTAATGACTTATGCGTTTCTTTTAATAATCAGGCTGACAAGGATAATCTACTTTTTGTTTTTCTCTGTAGAACATCTTTACCAGAAGTGAATCCTCTTTGGGCTGTAAGAGGATTTGTTTTTTCCCCTTCCTTATTGCAAGATTTTTGTACAATATTGACAATCAAATTGCCAGGATTTTTAAAAACAATTTTATTTATTTATTTTTGGCCACAGTGGGTCTTCCTTGCTGCGCGGACTTTCTCTCATTGTGGTTGCCTTTAGTGGTGGTGCATGGATGGGCTTCTCGCGGCGTTGGAGCACAGGCCCCAGGGCACACGGGCTCAGTAGCTGTGGCAGGCAGGCTCTAGTGCCTGGGCTTAGAGCTTGTAACACACGAGCTTAGTTGTTCCATAGCATGTGGAATCGTCCCAGACAAAATGGTGTCCCCTTGCATTGGCAGGCAGATTCTTATCCACTGCGCCGCAGGGAAGTCCCTGCCTGGATTTCAAGTACTCTTTCCCCATTGTATTCTTGCCTGGAGAACTCCACGGACAGAGAAGCCTGGTGGGCTATCTTCCATGAGGGTCACAAAGAGTCGGACACGACCGAGCGACTGAGCACACAAGCACGTTGGCTTCTCACCTCCCGCTTTCATAGCACAGCTTGGGAGTGTCAGTCTCACTTGTCTGTGGAAAGCATTCTCTCAAAGTCTCACCAGTCAGGGTGTCGATACCCTTCATAAAACAAAATTCTAATTTTTCAGTTTTGACGCTGGTGATAAAATTTCCAAACGGGGAGAGAAAACTGAATGTGCAGCCTTCCCCTGTGTCTCCTAAAGACTGTCCTCCTGGAGGTTCTCCTTTACCTCCACAACAGGTCCTACCTCACAGGAGTACAGTTCCCCCTTTACTGTCTCCGGTTAATCGACACCAAAGCCTCATGCTCCCATCATGACTGAAAGCCTCCTGCAACAGTAAAACCAGCTTGGCTCTAGGCCGGGGGAGAAGGAAGAGAAATACTCAGCACATCCTGGTGAGTAACTTCCATGTAAGTATGGAGCTCACCATTTAGCGTTCTTTGTAAGATCAGGGTCACCCTTAGGCCCACTTGACAGAGGTTAGCTTAACCTACTATTCAGAGGGGGGTCCTTGATGTATCCGAACTCCTTAAATTACAGACCCAAGGTGGTGAGGTCACAAAGCCTTGTCTGCCTGCCTAAGAACTGCCTTCAGACTCCATTTCCTGTCTAACCTGTATCAGACAGGAATATCCAATCACCATCCACAGAAACACTTCAGACTCTATGCCAAAGAAATATCAGAGTGTCTGAAACATCAGAGTATCCCCATTCAAAAATGTCTGATCATTGAATATTCCTTCATTCATTTGGTCATTCAGCAAACCTATCATATACTATCTCTCTGCCTTTGATCTGATAGTTTCATTTCTAAAACGGTCACCCTCCATCCCCACCCCCACTTTATCTGGATATCTCTTTCCCATCCTTTAGGTCTCAGCCTAAAGGCTCCTTCCTCCAGAAAGCCTTCCCAGATACTTTGTAATGCCTCACACTCGCCTGCTGGATAGCTCTTATCCCTTTTTTAGTCACCATTTGTTCCTTTTTGTTACCGGGCTCGGGCTCGTACACAAGCTCCATGAGTAAAGAATTTGATCTACCTCGTTCATTGTATCTCTAGTTCCTGGCTTAAATAAAGTAAATTATGTAAATATTTGTTGGATAAATGAATTGTGTAGCATAATGCATTGCACACAGAGGGTTTTTAGATGTTAGATTGTTGCTATGTGAGGTTGCTGACATCTTCAGGTAGAAAGAACTTCAACTATTGTATGATGGAATCAAAACCAGTTTCCTCTCTTCTGCCTTGAAGGGGTCCAGAAGATACTGGTTTATTTCTCCTACTCCGACAGTGCCATCTTTCTAAGAGACAAAGTATTTATATTAAATGGAGGAGGTTATTAAACAAACGAGACAGTGAATCAGGTAATAAGACCCTATACTTTATTTCTGACTCAGCTCACCACCTCAGGCAACCCACTTAGCAGGCTTTCAAGTCTGTCCATGGATTTGGATGTTAAATGATCAGCCATATTTAGAAATCCTTAGGTGGTGACTGTAATTCTCAAGTACCTATATTCTCATTTCAGTCTTTATTGTTGTAAACAAGGAATGATACCCAGCCTTATTAAAATGCCATTTTGAAAAGTGTCATTGACTGGAAACTTACTATCACACCACCTTAATTCACCTGGCACTTAGGTAAAAAATGCTCCTGTCAAGCCAAAGACCAACTCAAAGCAAACGCTTATTAACGGGGATATTAAAATTATAAATTCTCCTGCATGTGGGTCAAGTTCTGATCAGTTTAGCTTTTGAGGTTGAGACTTTGAATAAGACAACAGATGTGGTTCTTCTACTTTCTAAGAACACTATTAACCCAGAGAGGAATGTGCAGTGGACCTGTGGATCGCCTATTGTAAACAAGTCTATTCTGCTCTGTGTCAGCTCCCTTTAGAGAAAACAAGCCCAGCAGTTAACAACTCTAAAAAACCAAACCACATGAAAGGTGTGAATAGAAGTGCACGTGCATGATTTTTTTTCTCTTTACATTTGTCCCTTATGTTGCTTTTATAAAAAATTTTATTCGTTCATGCGTTTATTTATTTTTGACTGTGCTGGGTCTTTGTTGCTGCACACGGGCTTTCTCTAGTTGCGGCGAGTGGGGCTACTGTGTTGCGGCGTGCAGCTGCTCGTTGCAGTGTCTTCTCTTGTTGCAGAGCATAGGCTCCAGGCACAGGGGCGTCAGTATTTGCAGCACGCAGCCTCGGTAGTTGTGGATCAAAGGCTCTAGAGCACGGGCTTCAGTAACTGCAGCACGTAAGCCCATGGCCCACGGACTTAGTGGCCCTGTGATATATGGAATCTTCCCAGACCAAAGATCGAACCTCTGTCCCCTGCATTCACAAGTGGATTCTCAACCACTGGACCACCAAGAAAGTCCAAGCCCTTTATATCTCTAATCTACTAATATTAAAGGACTTACTGAATAATTTCTTGCTAGGAGCACAATCCCAGTGGATTTCTTCTATGGGAAAATAAACTCATAATGCCTACATGGAGGAACTTCGGAATGATGACTCCAATGATGTGAAAATCTTCCATAAAAACACCTCTGCAGAACCAACTTGTGCCAGGTAACCTCTGTGGGGGAAGACAGTTCTTCTCAACTTTAACAAAGTCACACTGGTCGGTGTGAGCTCTACAGATGATGTGAGTCAGCCTCTAAGCAAGAAGTAGCTCTTTTAACCAAAAGAAATTTAACTCAATGTAGGATGTGATCCCAAAGACAGTGCAACTAGCAGAGAGCATGGCATAGGATTTCACAGTCACCTTAAAAAGACACTTGCCCCCAAGTCTCCAAAATATAAAGGAAAAAAAGAAAACTTGCAGGATAAAGGGAAGAGTGAAAAATTATACCCTTAATTAATATGTAAAAAGGAAGCACCATCATTTTGTGGAGTGTATAGGAGGGAAGTAAAGACACCATGAAGGCTCTATAGTATCATTGTTGTGAAAGTCTCATCTTAGTGCAGAAGCTCATGAAATAAGAAATTGTGGGAAATGTGGAAGAGACTTGGTGGAACTTGAACAAGGCAGGAGAAGAGTCCCAGGCTACCCTAGCATGAAGATCTTTCCCAAAACACTCTGGTTAAAGATCCCTCTTCAGTTCTTAAGTTAAGGACTGAACATTTATATGAAAATCTAACTGTATATAACACTCAAAGCTATACATGTTTACATATACAAAGTGAAAGTCGCTCAGTCATGTCCAACTCTTTGCCACCCCATGGACTATACGTCCATGGAGTTCTCCAAGCCAGAATACTGGAGTGAGTATCCATTCCCTTCTCCAGGGGATCTTCCCAACCCAGCGATTGAACCCGGGTCTCCAGCATTGCAGGCAGATTCTTTACCAGCTGAGCCACAAGGGAAGCCCAATGGATATATCATATGTATGTGTGTGTATTTGTGTATATGAGCTTCCCTGGTGGCTCAGATAGTAAAGAATCTGCCTGTAACACAGAAGACCAGGGTTCAATCCCTGGGTTGGGAAGATCCCCTGGCAAAGGAAAAAGCTACCTGCTTCAGTATTCTGGCCTGAAGCATTCCATGGACCGAGGAGCCTGCTCGGCTACAGTCCATGTGGTCGCAAAAAGTTGGTCATGACCGGGCAACACTTGTGTATATGTATGCCTAGTTAAATATAAAGGAATTCCCATTGCAACCATTCTCAAAAAAGGTATCTTGGTATTTTTATGAAGCATTAGGTTCAAAAAATTCCTCTAAATGTTGTATAGGTAGGCATTAACCAAGATGGATCAGACATCCGGTTTGACTAGTTTCCACTTAAAACAACTAAAAATAATGGATAAAATGAAAATAAAGAAACAAACAAAAGTTATCTCAACTATGTTCGCAAGTTAGCAAAATGTCACGAATTCTCAGGTTAAAAACTAAGTACAGACAGGCAGCAAAACAGAGACAGCTTTTACACTGAACATATTTACCATGAACTTGAGCCTTGGTGTTTGAAGTCTTGCAGGGTTTGGAAAAGAGGAGGCAAGGACAGGGACCCCTCTAAGTGTGACTTAATGGAACCCCCCAAAAAACCCCCTGAACCCCAAAGGCTATCCTCTAAAAGCATACCCTAGAAGCAAACTTGACCTCCGCACCTCTCCCTGGGGGGAAGTCAGAACAAACACCGTCTGGAACTTCGTCACTGAGTAGAAGGGGAAAGCCACATGCCAGTCTTCGCGTGGTTTGCAACCCCAATTTACACAACCTGTGCTGTCCGAAAAGTATGTCAAAAATGTAGTTAAAAGTGATCCCAGAATGGCAGTTGTACCTGTTGCCTAGCAGAACCAAATACAGTTCTTTTCTCGAAGAACTACCTTCATCGCAGAGACAGAAGGGAAAATCTGGCCAAAGAGGGAATACCGAATTAGAAAATAGAGCTGAATAAACTATACGGAATGAGGCATAGAGAGATGAAGAGATGGGAAATAGGAAAGGGTTTTTAAGAATCATGGATGGTAGGTTGGGAGAAACTATCTCAGGTCTGATGTGAGTGCCAGATGGGAAGAGTCAGATACAGAAACAACATGTGCATAGAGAATAGTTGAGAAGTTTGAGAACATTCAACTAGAGATTCAGAAAGATCAGTATAAAGCAGGATGTGGGTGCTAAGCTGCTTCAGTTGTATCCAAATCTTTGTGACCCCATGGACTGTAGCCTGTCAGCCTCGTCTGTCCATGGGATTCTCCAGGCAAGAATACTGGAGTGGGTTGCCATTTCCTTCTCCAGGGGATCTTCCCAACCCAGGGATTGAACCAGGGTTTCCTGCATT
This sequence comes from Bubalus bubalis, assembly GCF_019923935.1. NCBI lineage: Eukaryota > Metazoa > Chordata > Mammalia > Artiodactyla > Bovidae > Bubalus > Bubalus bubalis. The sequence goes on along the minus strand of NC_059169.1, from coordinate 12,443,646 downwards.
GCAGTCAGATTCTTAACTGTCTGAGCCACCAGGGAAGCCCTGGTATATACTTGAATCCTTGCAAAACCATCATCCCCTCCACCCCCGCAACCCTGGTGCATGGAGAAAATGTCTTCCACAAACCTGGTCCCTGGTGCCAAAAATGTTGGGGACCACTGAGTAACTTCTAAAATAGAAGAGGAAAAGGAATGAGAAAACTTTTTTTTTTTAATCTATAAGAAGCTGAGGAAAGGAAGCAATGAAATAGAACAGGGACAAGCACACACACAAACACACACAACTGGAAAAAAGAAGTCTTATTTATAAACTTTGCAGTTATAACAAATGTAAACAGATCTAATGATTTAGTTATGAAGCAAAAAAGATGCAGTTGGGTTTATAGCATGTCATTGTATGCTTTTTTACCGAGGTGCACTGAAATACTTAAATCATTAAGACTGAACACAAGCAGATGGGAAAAGATACACCACATAAATATTAACTGAAAGAATGCTATTGTAGTTATGCTAATACCAGCCAAAATAGGCCCAGCTTAGGCAGTGATTTGTGTCTTGACTTTGTGTGCTTCCCTTTCTCTTGCAGGGGCTTCCCTGGTGGCTCAGATGGTAAAGCGTCTACCTGCAGTGCAGGACACCCAGGTTCGATCCCTGGGTTGGGAAGATCCCCTGGAGGAGGAAATGGCAACCCACTCCAGTATTCTTGCCTGGAAATTCCACAGACAGAGGAGACTGGCAGGCTACAGTCCGTGGGATTGCAAGGAGTCGGACATGACTGAGCAGTTAACACACATTTCTCTTACAGGGAAAGGTCACCTTGAAAGCTTCACATCCTTGGCATGTAGTTGCTATTGTTCAGTCGCCCAGTCGTGTCCAACTCTTTGTGACCCCATAGACTGCAGCACAGCAGGCCTCCCTGTCCCTCACCATCTCCTGAAGTTTGCCCAAGTTCCTGTCCATTGCATCAGTGATGCCATCCAGCCATCTCATGCTCTGACGCCCTCTTCTCCATCTGCCCTCAATCTTTCCTGGCATCACGGACTTTGGTACTCAGTCATGTAGTACCAAATATTTTTTCCTTCATTCTTTGACAACTCCGGGCAGTGTTTCTTATTCAAAACGCCCTAACATCTCTTGCTCAGAAACTGTTTTGAATTTTTGTTTTTCTTTTCTCTTTTAAAACATTTTATCAGCCACATCAGGAAAGTATGAAAACAAGTCTTTCTGCCCCCTCCATATATCACTTAACTCTATCATCACTGGGTCTTGTGGCATTTCAGTATCATCTCTTTATTCTACTTCCATGCATGACTTATTTCATAAATCCATGCCTCTTTGAGTTTCTGCAACTTTCATTTAGGTTCCGTGGGTTTCTCCCTAAATCAAATCCCCGTCGTTTGGATGCACAGAGTTTACTTGTGGTCCAGCTTTCTCTTTCGGGTGCCACGCATTTGCAGATGAAATCAATTCATGTTTGATTCACTCCAAATGGTTTCATGGTATTTTAAGTAACAACCATGGCTTCAATTAAAGCTTCAACTTTCTTTCTTTTTTTTAGTACACACCATTCACCTGAAATCTTGGTTCCTTTCAGCTAATTGAGCTTCATCTTATATTTCACATTAAGTCCATCTCACTTTTCTGTTGCAGCTTGGACTAATCTATTTGAGTTTCTTACTCCACTTGTTTTACTCTGTGCTGTTTTTAGTCGCTCAGTCGTGTCCAACTCTTTGCTACCCCATGGACTGTAGCCCACCAGGCTCCTCTGTCCATGGGGATTCTCCAGGCAAGAATACTGGAGTAGGTTGCCATGCCCTTTTCCAGGGGATCTTCCCAATCCAGGGAGCAAACCCACATTGCAAGCAGATTCTTTACCATCTGAGCCACCAGGGAAGCACAAGAATACTGGAGTGGGTAACCTATCCCTTCACGGGATCCTCCTGACTCAAGAATCAAACCGGGGTCTCCTGCATTGCATTCTTTACCAGCCCCAGTTCCCCAGAAGTCAAGCATATTCAGTTGACTGAGGAGATAACTGGTTCCTCTATCTGATTTTTATACTCTGTATGTCCTGCACTTAGTGATCCCATTCTAAGCTGTCCTCTGCTGTGTGTTATGCATGTAGCTGACTGCCCTCTTGCTTCTGTCCTCATCCCCTTCCAGGTTTATTAAGTACTTGGTGACTATATCAACGTGATGTTTATGAATCAGAGAATCTTGGTTTTCAGTTACCATCAGCTGCCCTCTCAGAGTCAGGAAATAATGAGATCAACCATGGCAAACAATGGTACCTATGAGGGAGCCCATTTCTTCCTCCTGGTGTGCCTAAACTCTGTATAATGAGCTTGCATTTTCCCATCAAAGTCTTTGGATCAACGTTTGGATTCTGTCACAGACCAGCTAAGTGAGCTTGAGAGAATCACTTAATTTCTTGGAGCCTCAATTTTTCTCTTCTGTAACATGGAGATTATTATTATCACATCAACTGTTGTACGGATTAAATGTGACAGTGCATGGAAAGCTTTTTGCAAACTGTAATCTAATTAATTAATTATAATCTGATTAATTAAATGCAATCTGATTAATTAAGCAATCCCAATTCTCCTTAAAACTGAAAGTATACCCAAATTAAGACCTATCTTATAATGCTTCTAGGGGGCCAATCTTGACTCTTTCAATCTGATCATTAGTAATCCGATTTGGACTCTGGCAGCCCCCTGGTTCTGGGTTCAGTGGGAAAAGGGGGCAAACTATTTAACCTCTGTTTTCTGTTTGAACCACTATTGAACATTCTGTCTAGTCGTTGAGATATTTTAATAGATGCTTTTAAGTTAAAATATATACATATATATTCTTTATTCATAAGTCAAGTAAGGTACACTGTAAGAAATGTACTGTAAATAAAGGCATTTAAAGTTGCTTTTTCCTGTTAACTCTGGGCAAATCACTTCACCTCTATGGACCAGTGTTTACTGTTCTAATCTTGAGTTTCCATACTCAGGAGGATATTTTGAAGGTTATTGGAAAAGTCCCTGATGCTGGGAAAGATTGAGGGCAGAAGGAGGAGAGGCAATCAGAGCATGAGATGGTTGGATGGCATCACCGATACAATGGACATGAACTTGGGCAAACTTCAGGAGATGGTGAGGGACAGGGAGGCCTGGCGTGCTGAGTCCACGGGGTCACAAAGAGTCAGACACAACTGGGCTACTGAACAACAACATGATAAGCCCAACATACACCGGGCATTTGCCCCTTATTGCCGTCACTACATCAGGGATTGTCTTGGTCATCTCACGGGTGTGTGCTCAGTCACTTCATTGGGTCTGACTCTTTTGCAACCCCATGAACTGCAGCCCACCAAGCTCCTCTGTCCATGGGATTTCCCAGGCAAGAATACTGGGGTGGGTTTCCATTTACTCCTCCAGGAGATCTTCCTAACCCAGAGATCGAACCTGATCTCCTGCATCTCCTGTATTCCAGGATTTTGTTTTTTTGTTTTTTGTTTTTTTACTGCTGAGCCAACGGGGAAGCCCCTTAGTCATCTCAGGCCACCATAAAAAATACCACTGACTAGGTGGTATAAACAACGGAAATTTATTTTCTCACAGTTTTGGAGGCCGGGAAGTCTGAGATCAAGGTGCCAATTGATTCAGTTCCTGGTGAGAGCTCTCTCCTTAGGACAGATCCCTGCCTCCTTGCTATGTCCTCACATGGCCTTCCCTCAGGTCATGTACTATTCTGAGGTTACTAATTCATCATGAGGGGCCACCCGCATGACCTAAACTAACTCCAGTTGCCTTCCTACAGCCCCATCTCCACACAGCAGCACACTGGGAGGTAAGACATCAACATATGAATTTGGGAGTGGAGGCATTCAGTCCCTAACATGAGTATGATGACTTTTGTTACTGTCATATTCATCATGTAATGTATGTATTTTCTCTGTGATCATTGGACTGAGACCAACCCAGTTATGGTGAAAACCCTGCCCCTGCTATTAAGAATCTATTTTCAGTGTAAAGGTAGGTCTGGAGAGTTTCAGTAACACATACACTAAGCAGAATATAATTTTAATAACTGACACCTGGGGAGACTTCCCTGGCAGTCCAGCAGTTAAGACTCCACACTTCCACTGCGGGGGTCCCAGGTTCAATCTCTAGTCAGGGCACTAAGATGCCACATTCCACGCAGTGCAGCCAAAAAAGAAAAAAAATATGACACCTGGAAATACGAGCTAATAATGATGACCAATCAGCTGAATCCAGGACCCTTTTAGGTAAGCTCTGTGCCTCTATTGTATTAGTTGCTCAGTCGTGTCCAACTCTTTCTGACCCGTGGATTGCAGCTCACCAGGCTCCTCTATCCATGGAATTCTCTAGGCAAGAATACTAGAGTAGGTTGCCATTTCCTCCTCCAGGGGATCTTCACAGCCCAGAGATCCAACCCAGGTCTCCTGCATTGCTGGCAGATTCCTTACCATCTGAGCTACCAGAAAAGCCTAGAATCTTTAAAAACTTGGTCAATTAGCATTCTATAGATATGACTCTAGCCTGATAAGCACTACTGAGATAAGTGAGTCTTTGCATATCACTTAGCTCAGATGTCCTCAAATGCCTGGAAATATTGACTTGGCCAAAAAGTTTTTTCTGGTTTTTCCATTATATCTTAGGAAAAATCCCAACCAACTTTTTGGCCAACCTAATATCTGCGAAGTCAAGGTTGATCCACCAAAAATTATATGAGTAACATCTCCTAGAGGGGGCAGCCCACTGCATCTCTGATTTCTTGTCACGGCAGACACCTGAAAGACAGAGAATAAATACACAGCATGCAGCAAGACTGGAGCCCCCATCAGGCTGAATCAAGGGGAAAAAAAAAATCTGAAGCCAGGGTTTGGTTCCAAATCAGATCAGAAAGTAGGAAGGACCCTTGTTCTCTCACAACAGATTAGAACAGCGACTCCAATGATCTCCAGGTATGACATAAAATATTCTCTAAAATAAGCCATGAAATCAGAAGATGGTTGCTTCTTGGCAGGAAAGGTATGAAAAACCTAGCAGTGTATTGAAAAGCAGAGACATTACTCTGTTGACAAAGGTCCATACAGTCAAGGTCATGGTCTTCTCAGTGGTCATATACAGTTGTGAGAGCTGGACTGTAAAGAAGGCAGAATGCCAAAGAACTGCTGTCTTCAAACTATGGTACTGGAGAAGACTCCTGAAAGTCCCCTGGACAGCAAGGAGATAAAACTAATCGTAAGGGAAATCAACCCTGCATACTCGTTGGAAGGACTGATGCTGAAGCTCCAGTATTTTGGTCACCTAATGCGAACAGCCAACTCATTGGAAAAGTCCCTGATGCTGGAAAAGATTGAGGGCAGAAGGAGAAGAGGGCAACAGAGAATGAGATGGCTGGAAGGCATCACCGATGCAATGGACATGAACTTGGGCAAACTTCGGGAGACGGTGAGGGACAGGGAGGCCTGGCGTGCTGCAGTCCATGGGGACAAAGAATCAGACACGACTGGGTGACTGAAAAACAACATTCTCTGAAAAGGGTATGCCTTTGGCATATGGCCTGATTAGCTTCTGCTTTTTGGATGGAATATTTCTCTCTTTTTTTTCCTTTTAATTTTTTTGTCTCATATTTCTAGCCCTTGTTATTTATATTCTCTGATGGATAGTTTAAGTATCTGCAATACGTCCTCAATATTTCAACCCACAAGTGTCTCAAGGCACTTGAAAAGATCAGAACCAAGTAATGGGCCAAGGCTGATGTGTCTCCAACAGTATGGGGCTGGAGTCCTCAGTGGGAGAGTCGATCCAAAATAACAGAGTGAGCGTTGCGAGAATCAGAACCTCTTCCCGCATGTTTGAGAATTTTTGTTGTGAGCTCATCTGTGGTGAGACCCTATGTGTGCAGATTGCACAAGGCTTTAATTAACAGCTTATTTCTCTAGAGGGAATTTGCATTCATTTTTTCCACATGCTTGGTAGCACTCTTCCCAGCTTGACCAATTTAAAGTTTGGTCATGAATGTACAAATAATTATATCGCTACTTGTTTATGAATAATTTCTAATAAACTGCTTTATAGTCAAAAAATTGGGGCAATAAAAAATTCTTTGGAATGTCTTAAGGTTTTCTTTGTAGTCAGATAAATGATTTATTTCCACAGTTGTCTGGGGAATGTAGTGAAGAGTAGGGCACACAATTATCTAAGGCCTATGTCTGGATCAGGTTTGTGACGGCATTATTTGAGACATTCATACTCTTACTTACTGTTCACTTATTTTTCTGAAAAAGGTATGCTACAGTCTCTGCTATGATTTTGGATTTTATAAGGTCACTTTGCATTTCTAGTTCTTGTTTTACCTTCTATGTTTTACTACTATGTTATTTGGAGACAAACATTTATTATCTCTTCCTTATAGATTATGTTTCTTATCACTCTCCTAAATCATCCCTCAGATTTTTAAAATCTGGTATATATTATTACTGGATTCGGAAATGGCAAACCACTCTAGTACTCTTGCCTAGAAAATTCCATGGACAGAGGAGGCTGGTGGGCTACAAACAATGAGGTCGCAAACGAGTTGGACACGACTGAGTGACTGAGCAGATGTTAATATAGCTGCCTTTACTTTTCTTTGGTTTTCTGTTTTGCTAAAATCAGAATCCACCAACAATGCAGGAGACCCCGGTTGGATTCCTGGGTTGGGAAGATCCGCTGGAGAAGAGAAAGACTATCCACTCTCATATTCTTGGGCTTCCCTGGTGGCTCAGCTGGTAAAGAATCCACCTGCAATGCAGGAGACCTCGGTTCAATCCCTGGGTTGGGAAAAATGCCCTGGAGAAGGGAAAGGCTACCCACTCCGGTATTCTGGCCTGGAGAATTCCAAGGGGTCTCAAAGAGTTGGACACGACTGAGCAACTTTCACTTTTGTTAAAATATTTTTGTATGTCCCATTAGTTTCCACTCTACTATTTTACTTTAGTTGAATTTATTTTAAACAGCATAGAGGTAAAATTTGTAAGTATTCTGAAGCTGCTTGTTTTTTTTATTAAAGTATTCCTTTACTTTCATTGTGATATTCATTTTATTTTTACATTTTACTTTCTGTTTGTAATCAATTTTCACTGTTGCTTCCTCTTGATACTGTTCTTAATTTGCTTCACTGAAAAAGTTTTTTTATTATTATTTTTATTTCCACCTTAACTTTGCAAATTACTTAGGAACTTTCTCTCTGTCAGCTACTCATTAACTCCCTAACTTTTAAAGTCACAAAGTCATAGATATGCAGTAATAAAATTAAGTAATAATGATGTTCCCCACATCAAGATTTTTCTTAATCTGTTCTCTACTCCACCAACCCCAACCAAGAGTTTCCCATCACCCTTGTTCCAACTGGTGAGACTCATTTAAAATTGAAATCGTAACCTAAGTATCACTCATAAACATTGGAGCTTACTGCCTGGGGAGACAGCTATTATTTCATACAGATACATGCAGTCAGGCTCTTCTATTTAGGGGATTATTATTTAACTCATATTACAGTTCACAGCCCTTGTCATCATCTTTTAGACTTAATTATACATCTTAGAAGTACATTGCTCACTGCCGTGTCTTATACTCTTCATCTTCTCCTATCCTGAGATCTAGGTTATCATTAAATTTCATTCAGTTAGAATAATTCCTCTGGTCATATAAAAAGTGTACCTTCACAAAGAGTGGATAATAGCCTGTTTAATAATGGCTGTCTTTTGTTTTCACATTTGAATGACATTGACTCAATTTCTCTGGAGACTTGAAAATGGTCATTACTGTCTTCTAATGTCCAGTGTCGCACATAAGAAGTCTGATGCTAGTCTAATTCTCCTCTTCCTATAACAGCTTTTTTCTTTGCACTGGAAAGTTTACTAAACTTTTTCTTTTTTGAATTTTAGAAGATTTATATGGATGAATTTGGTTTATATGGCATTGTCAGAAATACTTCCTGGAGCTGGTGGAAGACTTTCAATCTGAAAAAGCAAAATTTTGTTCAGACAAGGAAGTTTTATCTATTGTTCTTTGAATTGTATTTATCGCCTATATATTCATCTCTTTCTTTGTAATTCCTGTTGTCTGTGTCTTCCATGTCTTCTGTCTTTTCATCTGTGGTGTCCATTTCTTCGAGTTTTTGCTCTGCACTGTGTACTACTTTCTCCACTTGCTCTTTCAGATAATCAGTTTGATTTTCATCAGGAACTACTCTCTCTTTGAAGTCATCTTTTAACTTTAAATTTGGAAATTTTGTGTGGGGCTTTAAAAAATATTTCCAGAAGTCTTTTTATAATCTCTTATCTCATTAAACCTTCTCATGCATTTTTATTAAATCTCTAATTTGTTTTCCCATTAATTCTGCCTCAGTCAGTTCAGTGTAGTTCAGTTGCTCACTCGTGTCCGACTCTTTGCGACCCTATGGACTGCAGCATGCCAGGCCTCCCTGTCCATCACCAACTCCCGGAGCTTGCTCAAACTCATGTCCATTGAGTCAGTAATGCCATCCAACCATCTAATCCTCTGTTGTCCACTTCTTCTCCTGCCTTCAATCTTTCCCAGCATCAGGGTCTTTTCCAGTGAGTCAGTTCTTCTCATCAGGTGGCCAAAGTATTGTAGTTTCAGCTTCAACATCAGTCCTTCCAATGAACACCTAGGACTGGTCTCCTTTAGGATGGACTGGTTGGATCTCCTTGCAGGCCAAGGGACTCTCAAGAGTCTTCTCCAACACCACAGTTCAAAAGCATCAATTCTTTGGCCCTCAGCTTTCTTAACAGTCCAACTCTCACATCCATACATGACCACTGGAAAAACCGTAGCTTTGACTAGACAGACCTTTGTTGGCAAAGTGATATCTCTGATTTTCAATATGCTGTCAAGGTTAGTCATAGTTTTCCTTCCAAGGAGTAAGCGTCTTTTAATTTCATGGCTGCAGTCACCATCTGCAGTGATTTTGGAGCCCCCCCCCCCAAATAAAGTCTGTCACTGTTTCCATTGTTTCCCCATCTATTTGCCATGAAGTGATGGGACCGGATGCCATGATCTTAGTTTTCTGAATGTTGAATTTTAAGCCAGCTTTTCCACTTTCCTCTTTCATCTGCCTTAGTAGGACCTATGTAATCTAGCCGTTTAAGCTGTTGGGCTTATTGAAGTGATTTGTTACTTTCTTTTCCTACTCATATCACTGAGTGTGAATTTCTTCAGCAAGAAACAATGCAAGTCCAGCTACTGGGTCTCTCAGGTAACAGTGGATTGGCACGTAGCAGAAAACCATTCTTAATACAGTTCTTGACATTCAACAAATAGTTACTAAATCAGACTGATTTTAGGGATGATCCTGGTGGTACAGTGGCTGAAATTCCACTCCCCGAAAGCAGGAGGCCCAAGTTCAAACCCTGGTCAGGGAACTAGATCCCACATGTCGTGACTAAGAGTTCACATGCTGCAACTAAAGATTCTGTGTGCCACAACAAAGACCCAGCTCAGCCAAATAAATAGAAATAAATATTTTTTTAAAAGGCTAACTTTATTCCGAAATAACTGGCCTTGTGTAGACAAACCATGTTCACATGGTTTCTATACCAGCCCTTCTCTTTCTAACCTTTTCACCACTGACATAGTTCAGGGTCCGCTCAACCGTCTCGAGAATGCTCATCTTCACAATCTGCATTTTCTGCTCTCTAGTCATCATTTCTGTTTAAATGAGCTCTTGTGCTCGCCCCCTGCCCCCTCCTCCCCACCCCGAGCCTCCACCCCGTGCATTTGACAATCTCCATCCTCCTCTCTTCCTAAAGATAACAAGGCTGGAACCCACAAATACACCAACAGGAGACTTGGTCTGCAGCCCCCATCACACGACAGAAGGGTCTGTGTGGCCTGGGCGGGACCAGGGCACCCAAGGCGAATGACCAGCTGTTGAATCAGCTGCATCATTAAACACAAGAGACTTCCTAACTGAAGGAGAACCAAACCAATAGTCACAAACTTGGGGGACCTACATGTTTTTCTCTACATCAATATTATACCTTACATTTCTCAATATTCTAACATGATTGCAAGTGAGAAGGGCTATTGTGACTCAACAAATGAGTCAAAAGGAGATCTTGGCTTTCTATGACTGGCTCAAGACTCACTATCATGTGGATGCCTTATTTTTTTTATTATTATTACATGTTATTTTATTGGCTGCAGGGCTTGCTGGATCTTAGTTCCCCAGCCAGGGATCAAACCCATGCCCCCTTCAGTAGAAGCTTGGAGTCTTAACCACTGGACTGCCAGGGATGTCCCTCACTGTCTTTCTTGTCACAATGAAATTAATCAAAAGAAGTTTTTGCTTTATCTATTCATTACATCATAACCCTTAACATCCATTATTAACAATCAATATTACCTATTTAGGTAGCAGAGAAGGTAACGAACAAAGACTGAAATTTTTTTAATCCCCAGGCCCTGCATTTGGCCCTCTTAAGTTTTCCTGGGAGACTGCACTATCTGGGCAGGGCCTTCTAAATTTTCTTTCTTCATTGCTAAGGCCTGCAAGCTTCCACTCCTTGGGACCTCTACACTCTGGCAACATTCTTAGTGAAGGTAAATGGTAAACTTAGCTATTGCAATGCTTCCAAGGCAGTGATGTTGATAGATATGTATTCATGCTATACAAAAGTGTGAACTACAATTTGTAAAACAGTCACATAAATGGGGATTTTAATTGTGCAATAGTTCTGGAAAGCAACCTGATAATACTAGTCAAAATCTAACTCTACTTTTAGGACTCAAATCTATGAAAATAATCTGAAAAAACAGAAATAAGCTTGTCACAAAGATCTTCATCACAGCCTTATTTATAATAGTAAATAACAACAAAACCCTAAATCAAAGAATCCACTGGCCTATGCAGAAAATGTAAGAAATGCTGGTTCAATCCCTGCGTTGGGAAGATCCGATGGGGAGGAAATGGCAACCCACTTCAGTATTCTTGCTTGGAGAATTCCACAGACAGAGGAGTCTGGTGGGCTATAGTCCTTGGGATCAGTTGCAAAGAGTCAGACATGACTGAGCAACTGAGCGCAAGCACACACACACACTCACAAGTAAATTAGAGTGAAAAATAGCCATGTAAATAAGGTAATAGTATGGGGTCATACGGAGAAGGCAATGGCACCCCACTCCAGTACTCTTGCCTGGAAAATCCCATGGACGGAGGAGCCTGGTGGGCTGCAGTCCATGGGGTAGCTAAGAGTCAGACACGACTGAGCGACTTCACTTTCACTTTTCACTTTCATGCACTGGAGAAGGAAATGGCAACCCACTCCAGTGTTCTTGCCTGGAGAATCCCAGGGACGGGGCAGCCTAGCGGGCTGCCATGTATGGGGTCACACAGAGTCGGACATGACTGAAGTGACCTAGCAGCTGCAGCAGCATGGGGTCATAACCAATTACGTTTCATATCAGTCAAATTCAACAAACATTTACTGACCACTTTCTAATTTCTAGCAGCATTCTAGCAGCCCATGATCTACTGGACAGACATATATAAAAAAATATTTGAAATAGACTGTGCTTAAGTGCCACAAAAACATGGAGAAGCCTCTACTACCTCAAGAGAGGAGCAGGTTGGGGAGGCAAGAAGGAAAACCAAGGATGACCTAATTTGGTTATTTCTTGTGATTTGGTAAATAGTTGATTACGGGCAAGTTTGATGTGCACAGAAGAGGCTTCTAATCAAGTCCTACGAGAGTGATTATGATGAAATGTAAGAGATCAGTAGGATTTAGCATCAGAACAGGAGTAAAAGCTCTGGTGGGAGAAGATGGCAGAAAAGAAAAAAATACGCTCAAACTTCACTACTGTACATCACAATCTATCGATAAACCTTAAATATTGTACACTGCTCTCTGCCCAGTGCTCAAGTGTTCAGTCATGTCTGACTCTTTATGACCCCATGGATTATAGCTCGCCAGGCTTCTCCATCCATGGGATTCTCCCAGCAAGAATATTGGAGAAAGTGGGTGCCACTTTCTCCTCCAGGGGGATTGAACCCGAGTCTCTTGTGATTGTATAGTTTTTTCAGTTAAAAAAAAAGTGAAAGTGAAGTCACTCAGTCGTGTCCGACTCATTGCGACCCCATGGACTGTAGCCTGTAGACTGTAACCAGGCTCCTCTGTCCATGGGATTTTCCAGGCAAGAATACTGGAGTGGGTTGCCATTTCCTTCTCCAGGAGATCTTCCCAACACAGGGACTGAACCCGGATCTCCCGCATTGTAGGCAGACGCTATACCATCTGAGCCACCAGGGAAGTCTTTTTTTCTTTCAGTTAAAAAGGCATTTTCAAATGTATTCGTTTACCTCTTATAATAACGTGCTCAAAGTTATAGAGCAAGTGGAAACATGTCAAGACCAGCCCCAGGCTTTCTGAACTCAGACCACTTCCTTTTCTGTACATTGTTAACCTAAAACAATAAAACAGTCACTTATTTTTCCAGCTAAACAGGTTTATGTGGGAGCAGCAAAGAACTGCAATTCAGGACATGCAACTAGGGTGACCCACATGCAAATTCTGTAAAGCAAACTCTTTTATAGAGAAGAAGGGGGAGTTGAAAGGGGCTGTTATAAACAAAAGTCATTGGAGGAAACTGGGAGTTTGGAGGAAAGTGGCATCTCACTGGCTGAGTTGCCACAGTCTCTCATTGGCTGGTCTGTTACCAGGCAAGGAGACAATCTCCTGCTGGTGGTTGAAGGATGCCACTTCTTGCTGGAGATGCAAGGTGCATTTCTTCCTGCTGGGATCTGTATTGGCATCATGTGATATGTGTATGAGAGCTCTCCCTTCTGGTCTCCTAACCCCATTTTAGTGCAGTTTTTCTTTATTAATTTTCTCAATACTAGGAGCCTTTCTGACCCCACCAGACTGGTGCTGAAGTAGCATCTATTAGAAGGATTTGTAGCCTCTGACCCAGGGGTTATTCTAGTGAGGGTGCAGGATCTTTTTTCATAAATGCCCTAGACCCATTCTAAACACACACACACAAATACACCCACTCAATGTTACATTCAACAACAATTACAAGTAAAGGGAAGTGCTCTTGAAGACTCATTTGACTTGCTGACTCAATTCACTGCTTGACCCAGTGTCAAGAAGAGAAACGATACAGTTCCCTGCCTTCTCTGGAGTAAGAGATTTCTTGACCTAGAGAGTAAAGGGAACAGGAAAAGCAGAGACACCACTTTGCTGACAAAGGTCTATCTAGTCAAAGCTATGACTTTTCCAGTAGTCATGTATAGATCTGAGAGTTGGACCATAAAGAAGGCTGAGCACTGAAGAATTGATGCTCTTGAACTGTGGTGCTGGAGAAGACTTTTGAGAGTTTCTTGGACAGCAAGGAGATCAAACCAGTCAATCCTAAAGGAAATCAACCCTGGATATTCATTGGAAGGACTGATGCTGAAGCACCGATACTTTGGTCACCTGATGTAAAAAGCTGTCATTGGAAAAGACCCTGATGCTGGGAAAGATTGAAGGCAGGAGGAGAAGGGAGTGACAGAGGATGAGCTGGTTGGATGGCATCATTGACTCAATGGACATGAGTTTGAGCAAACTCGGGGAGATAGTGAAGGACAGGGAAGCCTGGTGTGCTGCAGTCCATGGGGTAGCAAAGAGTAGGACACAACTTGAGACAGAACAACAGCAACAACAACAAAGAGCATAAGCCCAAATAAAAAGTCCTTTCCAGTTAATTATCTACTGGTATGAGTCACTTATCTTCTATTCATTTTCTCTCTCCTCTCCTCTCACATGTCCTTGGGCTATTTGGTGATAATGTACTGGGTTGGCCAGAAAGTTCACTCAGGCTTTTCCTGCTCATACAGAAAAACCCAAATAAATTTTTGGCCAACCCACTAATATGGAAATAGTACCCCTGAGGAGGAAAGTAGCAGAATTCCTTAATCCTTTCTATATTCAGGAATCTTCTCTCTCCCAGTTTTTCTCTGTCTCAGTTAGAAACACTACGAGACAGCCAACTCCCCTTATGAGTGAGTTACAGCCTTAATCATCACCGTCTCTTTGCAATTGTGTCACAAGGTATTGGCTTTTGTCCGGTAATTGGCATTTCTTGCACTAACATGTGAAAACTGGAGCTTCCAAACCAAGACGAGGTCATCGCTTGACTGTCGTCTTCCATAGCTGTCAACCTCATCAAGTTGTTTCCTATGATTACTATCGAAATGCAGAGACTCTGGGGAAGCAAAATCTCTATCTTGCATGCAGAAAAATTCAATTTTAGATATATCTGAACTTCACAAGCATTTGATATTTGGTTCCTGACAACCTACAAGGAAGAGACTGAGATATATATACTTAGTTTGTATTAAAAAATGAACAAACCAGGACTTCCATGGTGGTCCCCTGGTTAGGACTCTATGCTTCCACCACAGGGGCCACAGACTCAATCCCTCGTCAGGTAACTGAGATCCCACATGCTGCAGAACGTAACCAAAACAGTAAATTAATTAGAATTTTTAAAATAAATAATAAAAAACAAAAACAAACAAATCATTTTAAAGAGGGTTTATTCCCCCCAAGTCAGGCAGATACAGAGTCAAACTCTAGTGCTATAACTTACTGGGTTGTATGAACTTGGTGAAGTGACTTAACCAAGACACTTAGGTCTAGTTCTTGAGTGTCCTATTAATAGTTCTAGAATGTCTGATTGTAAATGAGAAAATATCTCCTCCATAGAATTTGGAGAGAATTAAAAGAGAGATTGCGAGTGAAGCAGGTACAAAATGTTCAGATACTAGTCTCCAGTCGTCCCCTTCTCTCAACCCTCACCCACACCCTGGACTCGTAACTAGTACACAAAATATTACTTAAAAAATTAAAATATTGGGTGAGAAAAATAACTTTGCAGGTGCCAGTGTTATTTTTATTTTGCTCTGCCGAGACATGACAGGATCGGACAATCTTTTTTCCCCAAAGCCTAATTAGCGTTTTTCCATGACTGTATTTGTGTTTGTTTTTGCTTCTTTTGTTCAAGCTAGGTCTTTAGGCGACTGAAATGAAACGCTCGCCAACGAGTCATCCTTTGTAGCAGTGATGATACAAATTACATTGTTCTCCAGGGTTTAAAACACCCAGCCATTAAATTGAACTATGTGAGCTTGGCAAATCTTTTCAAAAACAAAGCAGCTGTTTCCCTTTTGTTCATTTTTGTTTAAAGCATTGCTCACCAGCTTAAAGACACACACACCCCTATTGCAAACCCAGGGAAATACCATGAAGTAGACAAATGCGTTTACTAATGTGGAGGCACACAGAGATGAAAAGAGAAAGAAATGCTGAGTTTTATTTTCAAGCAATTCAATACTCTGTTTCTTAAGCACTGAGGTCTTTTTGATCATATGGTGTGTCAGCCCCCTAGTCCAAGTCTTTATGAATAATAAGTTGTCTTTATGAATAATAGTTCCTCGTAAGGCAGGAAATATTATTATTCCCATTTTACAGATGGAAAGTGAACAATTGCCCAAGATCATGGAAAACTGAACAATTTGCCCAAGATCATGTAGCTCTAATATGCAGAGCTGGGGTTCTGGACCCAGAAAGACTGGTTCCACCGTCCTTGTTTTCATGACATTCTTCCTCCTCTCTTTTACAATTTATTCTATTTCATTTATTTTTTTATCTTTTTAAAAAATTTGTTTTATTTATTTTTTTACTTTTTGGCCATGCCCCAAAGCATGTGGCATCTTAGTTCCCCAACCAGGGATCGAAGCTGCACCCCTTGCAGTAGAAGTTTAGAGACTCAAACGCTGGACTGCCAGGAAAGTCCCTGTTTTTTATCCTTTATGTCATGGCCCTCAATTGTCCCCACTCATCAGGGTAAAGCCCTTGCTTTCATTGCTAAGTTGCTTCAGTCGTGTCTGACTCTGTGCGACCCCATAGACGGCAGCCCACGAGGCTTCCCCATCCCTAGGATTCTCCAGGCAAGAACACTGGAGTGGGTTGCCATTTCCTTCTCCGATGTATGAAAGTGAAAAGTGAAAGTGAAGTCGCTCAGCTGTGTCTGACTCTAGTGACCGCATGGACTGCAGCCCACCAGGCTCCTCCATCCATGGGATTTTCCAGGCAAGAGTACTGGAGTGGGGCGCCATTGCCTTCTTGCTTTCATCACCCTCTGGTAACTACTTCCCTCCTCCAACAAAGATGGCATCTCCTAACTGGCCACCGCCATTGCAGGTGCCCACAGACCTGCCTCTCCAAGAGGTCGGGAATCAGTAGAAAACTCAGCTGGTCAGTAATTCATAAGATAACACTTGGCTCAAGTTGTGGGCAATGTAGTTACAGCGGGAGGAGGTGTGCCAAAGAGCCCACAGCCACACCCCTCCTCTGAGCCATCCGCAGTGGTCGCCTTCTCAGGTCTCTGCAGAGTCCTTCCTGTCTGCGACATTCTCAGCTCCCAAGTCTGTTCAACATCCACAGAAGTTTGAGATTCTGTCAGTACTACCACTGGTCAGGTCAGGGCCTTTCAGTGCATTAGAGAGGGCAAATGGTGCATGAGGGTGTCAGGCTATGGCTTGTGGGTAGAAGGCATGCTCAGGTCATGAATTACTTCAGAGTTCACCTGCCATTGTCCTGGCCCAATCACTCATTCCTCAAAGTGCAACAGTTCAGTCCAACAAAACCTTGCCTGAGCAGCTACTGAGGACCAGGAACTGTGCTAGGTACAGGAGAAACAAAGAGAAATGTGACAGGCTCCCTACCCACTTTGGTCAATGTCAACAGAAAGTGTCAACCCCGCATAATACACCAACGATAGAGTTAAGTCTGGTACATGAGATAGCAGAGAGGAGAGTCGCCCATCTCGCTGGACAGTTTCTTTAAAAAGCAGCCTGACAAAAATATACAATGAAGACAGACTCTTCAATAAGTAGTGCTGGGAAAACTGGACAGCTACATGTAAAAAAATGAAATTAGAACATTCTCTAACAATAAAGTCAAAATGGATGAAATACCAAAATATAAGACGTGCTATCATTTCAGTTGTGTCCGACCCTGTGCTATCCCATGGGCCTGCCAAGCTCTTCCATCCAAGGGATTTTCCAGACAAGAATGCTGGAGTGGGTGGCCATGCCCTTCTCCAGTGGATCTTCCTGACCCAGGGGTCCAACCCGAGTCTCTTGTGTCTCCTGCATTGGCTAACAGGTTCTTTACCACTAGCACCACCTGGGAAGCCCTAAATGTAAGACCAAACAGAGGAAAACATAGGCAGAACACTCTTTAACATAAATTGTAGCAATGTTTTGGGGGCTTTATCTTCTAAAGCAAAGGAAATAAAAGCAAAAATAAACAAATGGGACCTAATTAAACTTTAAACGTTTTTGCATAGCAAAGGAAACCATAGATAAAACGAAAAGACAACCTACAGAATGGAAGGAAATATTTGCAAATGATGTGAGAGCCGTAGATATTGAGAAAAAACTAGTGGTTACCAGTGGGGAGAGGGAGGAAAAGCAAACTAAGGGTGGGGAGTGGGAGATACAAATTATTCGGTGTAAAATAAGCTGTAAGAATATATTGCATAACACAAGGAACGTAGCCAATATTTTATCATTAACAGTAACTTCACAATACTGTACACCTGTAATGTATATAACATTGTGCACCAACTATATGTGCACGTCTGTCTGTGCACACGTGTGTGTGTGTTAGTCACTCAGTCGTGTCCAAGTCTTTGCGACCCCTTGCACTGTAGCCCGCCAGGCTCCTCTGTCCATGGGATTCTCCACGCAAGAATACTGGAGTGGGTTGCCATTTCCTACTCCAACACCAACTATACTTTGACTGAAAAATCTATGACCACTGTATAGCATGGCGAACCCTTTTCAATATACTGTAGTAACCTAAATGGGAAGGAAAGCCAAAAAAGAAGGGATATGTGTATACGTATAGCTGGTTCACTCTTCTGTACAGCAGAAACTAACACAATATTGTAAAGCAGCTATACTCTAGAAAAATTTTTATAAGAGCAAAATGGCAAAAAATAATAATAATAATTTTAAAAACATAAAATAAAACCACACACACACACAAAAGCTGCCTAAGTACAGTGCTTAGGTGCTCAATAAGTACACAGAGAATGAACGAATGGACAAATGCATAGATACATGTCTTCAAGAAAGAGTAGGCAATAACAAGACAAAAAGAGAGAAAATAGAACCCAGGCAAAGAGAACAGCATGAGAGAAACCCAGAGACAGGAAACAGCTTGGTTTGCCTGGGAAATCTCAGTTCAAATCCCAAGAAGGGGAGTAGCAGGTGATGAACCAAAAGAATGAGGAATAATACTTTATTCATTATATGAACTGGAAAGCTTCATCAGTAGATCAGGGCTTTTCAGAGTTCAGTATGTAACCAGATTACTTTGCGATCTGATTCTGATTCAGAGGACTCAGGAGAGGCCTGAGAACCTCTGGTTCTAACAGGCTCCCAGGTGATGCTGCTGTTGCTGGTCCAGGGACCACACTTTGAGTAGCAAAGCACTGGGAGGTGGTGGAAAGTACTGATGAATTTGAAGCAGGAGCGTAACTTGCGATGGGCCCCCTGGCAGCTATTCAGTAAATGTAAATGAATAAGAATGTTAAAGTACACGAACAATGACTAAAGTTTATTTCACAAAGAGAAGGAAACAAACATTTTACTGAGCATTTTTCATATATTAGTACCTGGTAAACATTATCTCCTCTAATAATTAAAATGAAAGCCCTATGTCTCACTGTGCCTCTTTAAACTGTATAATTATATAATCAAACAATTGTTTCAGGTAATTTTCAAACAGAAACAACCAAATGGAAATGAACTCACACCAGAAATGTTTCGCATGGTGTAAACTGTGAATGCTAAATATTTTAGGAACATAAAGAGCATTTCTCTTCTGAGTCATGAGTCTAGGCACAATTTAAAAAGCCGACTAAGGCACTACTCACAGTTTTGATGCTTATTACTGGGGAAGAAGTTATAAGCTTGAGTGCTTGGTCACCACCCTGCAGCTACCAATTCCTGAAATAGGCGCAGATCTCTAATTTTAAATTCAAAATTACACTTCGCTCTTGATCGAGCTAGCCTTGGGTGTTTTGGTGAGTGACACAACACACAGGGAGGTTGTTTGGAAGTCTTATTTTCAGAGAGGGAGAGAGACCAGCTGGACCAAGAGGAGGAGAGAGACGAGGGCAGCATGGAGCACGGACTCTTCCTGGGCCCACAGCGGCTGCAGAACCAGACGGTTCTTTTCTGCTTGCTTCCCCGTCAGCCTGGCTGACTTATCAGTTCCTCTGAACTTGTTGACACTGGGAAAGAGGCTGCCGGGGGTGCAGCAAAGGAAATAAAAACCAAGGGAAAAGCAGAAAGGCATGGAAGGTCAGACAGGGCTGCTGACTCATTTCCACTGAAACCCTACCTTTCCCTGGAAGAGTTCAGAAGGTTTTACAAACTCAGGGCTGTGGATCTTCTGGGCTGTGGCTGTCATCATGCTGTTCTGCTCAGTGGAATAGAGGGGAGTCTACACGGGGAGGGCAAGGGGAGGAAACCCACAGGGGCTCAACTCTCAGCCTTGACATCTAGACACGTGACCTGACATGGAACTGAGCGTAACTGACCTCCTTCTTCACCTTTAAAATTAGGAGACTATTCTAGTAAGGACCAACCCCATATCCAAGTTGCCATTCCCTTCTTGGGAGGGCGCAGGAGGGCCTAGAGGAGCTATCCCACATTGAAGGTCAGGAAGGGCGGTGGTGAGGAGATACCCCTCGCCCAAGGTAAGGAGGAGCGGCTGCACTTTGCTGGAGCGGCCGTGAAGAGATACCCCACGCCCAAGGTAAGAGAAACCCAAGTAAGATGGTAGGTGTTGCAAGAGGGCATCAGAGGGCAGACACACTGAAACCATACTCACAGAAAACTAGTCAATCTAATCACACTAGGACCACAGCCTTGTCTAACTCAATGAAACTAAGCTATGCCCCTGGGGCAACCCAAGATGGGCGGGTCATGGTGGAGAGATCTGACAGAATGTGGTCCACTGGAGAAGGGAATGGCAAACCACTTCAGTATTCTTGCCTTGAGAACCCCATGAACAGTATGAAAAGGCAAAATGATAGGATACTGAAAGAGGAACTCCCCAGGTCGGTAGGGGCCCAATATGCTACTGGAGATCAGTGGAGAAATAACTCCAGAAAGAATGAAGGGATAGAGCCAAAGCAAAAACAATACCCAGCTGTGGATGTGACTGGTGATGGAAGCAAGGTCCGATGCTGTAAAGACCAATATTGCATAGGAAACTGGAATGTCAGGTCCATGAATCAAGGCAAATTGGAAGTGGTCAAACAAGAGATGGCAAGAGTGAATGTTGACATTCTAGGAATCAGCGAACTAAAAAGGACTGGAATGGGTGAATTTAACTCAGATGACCATTATATCTACTACTGTGGGCAGGAATCCCTCAGAAGAAATGGAGTAGCCATCATGGTCAACAAAAGAGTCCGAAATGCAGTACTTTGATGCAATCTCAAAAACGACAGAATAATTTCTGTTCGTTTCCAAGGCAAACCATTCAATATCACAGTAATCCAAGTCAATGCCCCAACCAGTAATGCTGAAGAAGCTGAAGTTGAACGGTTCTATGAAGACCTACAAGACCTTTTAGAACTAACACCCAAAAAAGATGTCCTTTTCATTATAGGGCACTGGAATGCAAAAGTAGGAAGTCAAGAAACACCTGGGGTAACAGGCAAATTTGGCCTTGGAATACGGAATGAAGCAGAGCAAAGACTAATAGATTTTTGCCAAGAAAAGGCACTGGTCATAGCAAACACCCTCTTCCAACAACACAAGAGAAGACTCTATACATGGACATCACCAGATGGTCAACACCAAAATCAGATTGATTATATTCTTTGATTATAGCCAAAGATGGAGAAGCTCTATACAGTCAGCAAAAACAAGACTGGGAGCTGACTGTGGCTCACACCATGAACTCCTTATTGCCAAATTCAGACTTAAATTGAAGAAAGTAGGGAAAACCACTAGACCATTCAGGTATGACCTAAATCAAATCCCTTATGGTTATATAGTGGAAATGAGAAATAGATTTAAGGGACTAGATCTGATAGATAGAGTGCCTGATGAACTATAGAATGAGGTTCGTGACACTGTACAGGAGACAGGGATCAAGACCATCCCCATGAAAAAGAAATGCAAAAAAGCAAAATGGCTGTCTGAGGGGGCCTTACAAATAGCTGCGAAAAGAAGAGAAGCAAACAGCAAAGGAGTAAAGGAAAGATACAAGCATCTGAATGCAGAGTTCCAAAGAATAGCAAGAAGAGATAAGAAAGCCTTCCTCAGCAATCAATGCAAAGAAATAGAGGAAAACAACAGAATGGGAAAGACTAGAGATCTCTTCAAGAAAATTAGAGATACCAAGGGAACATTTCATGCAAAGATGGGCTCGATAAAGGACAGAAATGATATGGACCTAACAGAAGCAGAAGATATTAAGAAGAGATGGCAAGAATACACAGAAGAACTGTACAAAAAAGATCTTCACGACCCAGATAATCACGATGGTGTGATCACTGACCTAGAGCCAGACATCCTGGAATGTGAAGTCAAGTGGGCCTTAGAAAGCATCACTACAAACAAAGCTAGTGGACGTGATGGAATTCCAGTTGAGCTATTCCAAATCCTGAAAGATGATGCTGTGAAAGTGCTGCACTCAATATGCCAGCAAATTTGGAAAACTCAGCAGTGGCCACAGGACTGGAAAGGTCCGTTTTCATTCCAATCCCAAAGAAAGGCAATGCAAAAGAATGCTCAAACTACTGCACAATTGCACTCATCTCACATGCTAATAAAGTAATGCTCAAAATTCTCCAAGCCAGGCTTCAGCAATATGTGAACTGTGAACTTCCTGATGTTCAAGCTAGTTTAGAAAAGGCAGAGGAACCAGAGATCAAATTGCCAACATCCGCTGGATCATGGATAAAGCAAGAGAGTTCCAGAAAAACATCTATTTCTGCTTTATTGACTATGCCAAAGCCTTTGACTGTGTGGATCACCATAAACTGTGGAAAATTCTGAAAGAGATGGGAATACCAGACTACCTGACCTGCCTCTTGAGAAACCTATATGCAGGTCAGGAAGCAACATTAGAACTGGACATGGAACAACAGACTGGTTCCAAATAGGAAAAGGAGTATGTCAAGGCTGTATATTGTCACCCTGCTTATTTAACTTCTATGCAGAGTACATCATGAGAAACGCTGGGCTGGAAGAAACACAAGCTGGAATCAAGATTGCTGGGAGAAATATCAATAACCTCAGATATGCAGATGACACCACCCTTATGGCAGAAAGTGAAGAGGAACTAAAAAGCCTCTTGATGAAAGTGAAAGTGGAGAGTGAAAAAGTTGGCTTAAAGCTCAACATTCAGAAAACAAAGATTATGGCATCCGGTCCCATCACTTTGTGGGAAATAGATGGGGAAACAGTGGAAACAGTGTTAGACTTTATTTTTGGGGGCTCCAAAATCACTACAGATGGTGACTGCAGCCATGAAATTAAAAGACACTTAGTCCTTGGAAGGAAAGTTATGACCAACCTAGACAGCATATTCAAAAGCAGAGACATTATTTTTCCAACAAAGATCCATCTAGTCAAGGCTATGGTTTTTGCTGTGGTCATGTATGGATGTGAGAGTTGGACTGTGAAGAAGGCTGAGCGCTGAAAGTTGATGCTTTTGAACTGTAGTGTTGGAGAAGACCCTTGAGAGTCCCTTGGACTGCAAAGAGATCCAACCAGTCCATTCTGAAGGAGATCAGCCCTGGGATTTCTTTGGAAGGACTGATGCTGAGGCTGAAACTCCAGTACTTTGGCCACCTCATGCAAAGAGTTGACTCATTGGAAAAGACTCTTGTGCTGGGAGGGATTGGGGGCGGGAGGAGAAGGGGACGACAGAGGATGAGATGGCTGGATGGCATCACTGACTCGATGGACGTGAGTGTGAGTGAACTCCGG
The DNA here is from genome assembly GCF_019923935.1 of Bubalus bubalis. Taxonomy (NCBI): domain Eukaryota; kingdom Metazoa; phylum Chordata; class Mammalia; order Artiodactyla; family Bovidae; genus Bubalus; species Bubalus bubalis. The sequence goes on along the minus strand of NC_059169.1, from coordinate 12,420,547 downwards.
GAGTTGGTGATGGACAGGGAGGCCTGGCGTGCTGCGATTCACGGGGTCACAGAGAGTTGGACATGACTGAGTGACTGAACTGAACTGAACTGATTCTAGTAAGCACTTTGGATCTTGGCCTCATAGCTTCCCTTCCTTGTTTCTTTGGGTAACAGCCCTGCTTTGTAAAGCCAACCCCATCCAGGGTGGAGCACAGTACCCTAAGGGAGGGTACCCCTTTTGGCTCAAGGGTAAAGAATCCGCCTGCCAGCGCAGGAGGCACAGGTTTGATCCCTGATCCTGGAGGATCCACATGCCACAGAGCAGCTAAGCCCATGGGCGGTCACTGCAGAAGTCTGAGTGCCCTAGAGCTGGTTCAGTTCAGTCGGTCTGTGGTGTCCAACTCTTAGTTTCCCCATGGACTGCAGCACGCCAGGCTTCCCTGTCCATCACCAACTCCCGGAGCTTGCTCAAACTCATGTGCATCAAGTCCGTGATGCCATCCAACCATCTCATCTTCTGTCATCCCTTTCTCCTCCTCTCTTCAATCTTTCCCAGCATCAGGGTCTTTTCTAATGAGTCAGTTCTTCTCATCAGGTGGCCAAAGGATTGGAGTTTCAGCTTCAGCATCAGTCCTTCCAATGAATATTCAGGATTGATTTCCTTTAGGACTGACTGATGGTCCATAGCAAGAGAAGCAAGCGCAACTAGAGAGCAGCTCCAACTCGCTGCAACTAAAGAAAAGCCTGTGCAGCAATGAAGACCCAGCACAGCCATAAATAAATAGATAAATAAATAATTTTTTAAAGTACCCTAAGGGAAAATAGACTCAAGCCAGGACCATCGGACACCCGGCTGCCACCATCATTTGTAGGACTTGAATCAGGGTCCAGGAACAATGAGAGGCTCCCTAGACAAATGACTCATTAGTTTCTGCTCCTGAATGCCCCAAACTGCTTTGCTTCATGTTCTTCCTGAAGCCTGTGTGTTTTCCTGTTCCCATGTTTCCTTGAGACTGACAAATTCCTTTTTGATTAAATTAGCCTGTGCTGGTTACTGTTGCTTGCCACAAGGAACCCTAAATGATGCCAGTACTTACTTCTTAGGGCTGCTGTGGAAATTAGCAATAACACCTGCAGTTCTAAGTTTAAAGGCTCAATGCTGCTGCTAAGTCGCTTCAGTCATGTCCGACTCTGTGCGACCCCATAGATGGCAGCCCATCTGGCTCCACCGTCCCTGGGATTCTGCAGGCAAGAAAACTGGAGTGGGTTGCCATTTCCTTCTCCAATGCATGAAAGTGAAAAGTGAAAGTGAAGTCGCTTAGTCGTGTCCGACTCTTAGCGACCCCATGGACTGCAGCCTACCAGGCTCCTCCGTCCATGGGATTTTCCAGGCAAGAGAACTGGAATGGGGTGCCATTGCCTTCCCAATATCTGATTTCAAATAATTAACATTAGGGAATAACTTAAGGTTATATCACAAGCAATCAGTCCTAGGAAAATTCACAAAGTTAACAAGTCTGCCCCTGGATGTTGCAACAGGAGTGCCCCTTGGCACTGTTTCCATGGTTTAATTAACTGTGAGACACAGAAAATTTCCCAGATCAAAAGTACCTTCCCCTACCTGCCTGCCATCTCTCCTGAAATTCCCATCATTCATATTATGTCTCATGTTTTCTCATAAAGAAACACTTGCTTAACAACCTTAAGTATGGTGCCTCCTTGACCTAGTTAAAGATATATTATTGGTGAAAAAATGAAGTGAAAGTGAAAGTCGCTCAGCCGTGTCTGAATCTTTGCCACCCCATGGACTAATACAGTCCATGGAATTCTCCAGGCCAGAATACTGGAGTGGGTGGACCTTTCCCTTCTCCAGGGGATCTACCCAACCCAGGGATCAAGCCTCGGTCTCCCACATTGCAGGCAGATTCTTTACCAGCGGAGCCACCAGGGAAGTCCAAGAATACTGCAGTGGGTAGCCTGTCCCTTCTCCAGCGGATCTTTCTGACCCAGGAATTCAACTGGGGTCTCTTGCACTGCAGGTGGATTCTTTACCAGCTGAGCTACCAGGAAAGCCCATATTATCAATATACATATGAGTGAGTGAGTGAAAGTAGCTTAGTCGTGTCCAAATCTTTGGGACCCCTTGTACTATATAGTCCATGGAATTCTTCAGGCCAGAATGCTGGAGTGGGTAGCCATTCCCTTCCAAGGGATCTTCCCAGCCCAGGGATCGAACCAGGATCCCCTGGCTTGCACATGGATTCATTACCACCTGAGCCACCAGGGAAGCCCAAGCATACTGGAGTGGGTAGCCTATCCCTTCTCCAGCAGATCTTCCTGACCCAGGAATCGAACTGAGGTCTCCTGCATTGCAAGTGGATTCTTTACTGTGAGCTATCAGGGAAGCCCAGTATATACATAATATGTACTTTTGTGTCCTTTCTTCTAAATGCAGGAGACAAATATTTGACCAATCTAGAAAGAAGCTTAAACTCCCTATGCCTATTACGTAATTTGTAATCAAGGTTTATAATCATAAATATTCAGTTTGTTAAGAAATTCTATGGCTTTTTAAAATATAGACTTTTATTTCTTAAAGCAGTTTTAGGTTCAGAGCAAAACCAAATGGAAAGTACAAAAGATTTGCATGTATGCTTAATTATTTTATTATAACTTCTGTTTTTCCTTTATGATAAACCATAATTATGCAGCCCTATAAAATGTTTAATTTGATATATCCCACTGAACATAGGCAATACCAGGATATTTGCTTTATACAGTGTGGTGGTTCTCTCAACATTTAGAAACCGGTAAGCCCCCGCCCCCCTGCAAAGCCCTTTATGTTCCCTCTGAGTGAAGCTGGGAGCCTTATGCTTCTTGCTCCAAATGCTGCCCATTTATTATTTATTGGTTAGATTTCAGAGGTATGCTTCCACTGGAAAGCTCAAGGCCATGTGCAAAGGACTTCTGTCTTCATTGTTATAAACGTCCTTCTAACTTTATAATCGCCCAAACAGCAGAGTATCAAGGACATCAGGAAAGCAGGAGGGAAAGTGAAAAGCTCATTCAAGGTTCATCTCAGTGTTCTGTCTGGAAGCTACTTAGCTGAACACCAGAGTAGCCTTCAACTGAAGGAGGAGGCCGTTTGCTTTTCTTTCTTTGAGAAAAATAAAAGGATTTTATTCAGAAATCAGTTCAAATAAAAAAAGAAAAGAAAACTGAACTTTTAGGGACTTCGCTCCTGGTGGACCCTGTGAAGTGGAAGTGGTGGACACTTCCCTCTGGTGGCTCAGCTGGTAAAGAATCCGCCTGCAATGCAGGAAACCCAAGTTCAATTCTTGGGTCGGGAAGATCCCCTGGAGAAGGAAATGGCAACCCACTCCAGTATTCTTACCTGAAAAATCCCATGGACAGAGCACAGAGGAGCTTGGCAGACTACCGTCCATGGGGTCGCAAGAGTTGGACACAACTTAGCAACTAAACCACCACCACCGGTGGACCAGTGGCTAAGGCTGCACGCTCCCAGTGCAGGTGGCCTGGGCTTTGATCCCTGCTCAGGGAACTAGATCCCACATGCTGCAACTGAGACCTGGCGTACCACCACCACCCCCCAAAAAGAAAGTCAAGAGACAGGATCAGTTGTCTATCTGAGTGGGGTTTAAACAGAAAAAAAAAGGCAGGTCTAAACACCATCACATTGAAGGAGTTTTGATCTAGGTCTGCCTGGGGAGGAAGTTTTAGGAATAGTAGAAAGACAGAGGCTCTGACTTGACCTGGAGACCCTGGGCCCCTGCCACCTTGTTCGCTAGCCAGGTACCCTCCTGCCTTCAAGCAGCCTGGACAAAGGGAGGCAGACGGTCCTGGATCAGCTTTGTTCCTGGCTTTACTTCTAGGTTTTCTGTCTGATAGCTTATGGTGGTCGGTGTTCGGTGCTGAGGTAGTGGTCTTCAAAGGAGAAGACATAACTCCAGGACCAAAGACAGTCTTAGTCACTCAGAGCTTTGTGTAGATTTTTATTTAAAGTGAAAGTGTCAGAAAAAGCTTCTGACATAGAGATCATAAGGGGTGAGGCGAGTATCTGCCTCTAGTTTAAGCAGGGCCTTATCTACTTCTCAACTGGTTGCTGAGAATAGATAAAAAGAATATCTCAAGGTTGTAAGAGTTCCATCAGACCCTTTCCCAAGACATACATCCTGAGATAACTTCAGTACAAGACTAGCCAAGGGAGAACGAGTTCAGGACAATGTCTCTGGGTGAGATAGAACTGTTGCTGTGTAATCAGGGGGACAAGTCTTGAGAAACAGGTTCCCAGGCAAGATTGGTTACAATTATAAGTATTAACATAGAGCCTAAGAAAAGCATTTCCATGAGTAAGACATTGTACTGTTTGATCATTAGCTCCTCAAGGAACGCCAGTTCTCGTGCAAGATACATTATTGCACAAGGCTTAAGGAAAGCATGAGCCCAGAGAATGTTCACCTCCTCCTTAAAGGGCCCTGGACACCCTGCCTAAGTTAACTCTCTCACTTCCACTTTGTGTTGACTCCATGGGGATGTAGGGCGATAGGAGGAAACCCTGTGTGCACTTATTGCAGACCTGATCATACTCCTTGGAAGGAAAGTTATGACCAACCTAGACAGCATATTCAAAAGCAGAGACATTACTTTGCCAACAAAGGTCCATCTAGTCAAGGCTATGGTTTTTCCAGTAGTCATGTATGGATGTGAGAGTTGGACTGTAAAGAAAGCTGAGCACTGAAGAATTGATGCTTTTGAACTATGGTGTTGGAGAAGACTCTTGAGAGTCCCTTGGACTGCAAGGAGATCCAACCAGTCCATCCTGAAGGAGATCAGTCCGGAGTGTGCATTGGAAGGACTGATGTTGAAGCTGAAACTCCAATACTTTGGCCACCTGATGTGAAGAGCTGACTCATTGGAAAAGACCCTCATGCTGGGAAAGATTGAGGGCAGGATAAGAAGGGGACAACAGAGGATGAGATGGTTGGATGGCATCATTGACTCAATGGTCATGAGTTTGAGTAAGCTCCAGGAGTTGGTGATGGACAGGGAGGCCTGGTGTGCTGTGGTTCATGGGGTCACAAAGAGTTGGACACGACTGAGTGACTGAACTGAACTGAACTGAACTGATCAAACCCTCAGAGGTAGGACTCTTGTGAGGACCCACTATGACCTGCCCAGCACTCAGCTCCATCAGGACCAGAAGATTTACAAGATCCCTTGGGGTCTCTGCCCCTAGCTGTTCCCAGCTGGCAGAAAAAGGTGCATGTTTAGAATAAGGGAGCAATCAAATACTAAACCAGAGGGGGAACCAAATGGATGCTTTGGGAAGATTCAGATCAGAGTGGTTCTTGTGATTTGCTAAAGCGATAACCACAAATCAGAAGATGTGAATGGGAGTTAGAAATCTAACCCCAGTTTTTCTGCAATTTCTCACATACCTGGGAGTAAACGGCTTCATTTCAACACCAACTCTGTGGGCAACTACCAGGCTTTGAAATCTGGCTCTATCTTTGGTTGATATGACACTAGGCATTAAACTAGTTAACTTCTTTATGCTTCCTTCTTTCTATGTGCAAAATGGGCGTTATAGCAGCATCTTCTACCCCTCAGATGGTAAGGATTACAAGAGATAATATGAGCAAATCCCTTAGAACAGTGTCTGGTACTGAGTCTGTGCGAATATATTCTTTGATCATTTTTTATTTGTTTATTTTTGGCTGTTCTGGGTCTTCCTTGCTACATGCGGGCTTTTCCTAGTTGAGGTGAGCGGGGGCTACGGTCTGGCGGCGCTGCGTGGGCTTCTCATTGCGGTGGCTTCTCTGGCGTGGCGCACAGGCTCTAGAGCAATGGGCTTCAGCAGTTGTGGCATGCGGGCTTTGGTGCCCCTTGGCGTGTGGGATTTTCCTGGACCAGGGATCACACCCGTGTCCCTTGCATTGGCAGGTGGACTCTTAACCACTGGATCACCAGTGAAGTTCCTTATTATCTTTTAAATATTATTATTTTTATTACTATGCCTCCTTGTATTTCTCTATATATAAATGGAGACCAGGATTTATTAACTTGCTTTGAATGAACCACTATCTGACTCTCATTTTCTTTTAAATAACCTACAAATTGCTATATCACACAATGTTCTGTTAGTGCTGTGAGGTTTGGGTTTCAATTAAAAATTCTCTGTCCCCAAGGATACAAATCCTGTTCTAATAACACTGAAGATTAAAGAGAATTTGAAGCTAAAACACAGTTGCTTTGTATAACTGAGTATGGATGCATTTTTTTCTTTTTTTGTTTTTCAAAATCTAAGTGCATTGTCATTGAAAGGTTATTTTTTTGTTTGGAAAAAGAATAAAAAAATCATTGTTGTACCATAGCAACCAGACTGGTAAGTGATTCAGAACAGCCTGAACCGATAAAAATATCTGTGAAAATGTCCAGATTGATGAAATAGTCTAACAATAAGTTTAACAAAATATGAGCAAAATGAAATGGGCCTAAATATTCCATACATGCTATTTCATGGTTTTTTTGTTTTTGAAAGTTAAAATATTCACTTTGAAAATGGTTATAACAACTGCCATCTGGTTAAAAAAAAAAAAAAAAAAAGTGAAAAGACCTAAATTTTCAATAGAAAGATATGTTTTCAGAACTAAGGAATAAAACTTAAACATTCTAAGGGAAAACAAATACATATATAGCCCAAAGTTTAGAGTTTATACTTCTCCATGCTAAGTCTTCAGAGTAATAAAAAATACCCATATGCTTTGCAGTAAACTCACTTATCTTTTTCCCACTATTTTTTATTTCTCTTTTCAGGATTTCAAAGCAAATGTTACTGTTGCTTTGCTAGCTGTAAGAGAAAACAGAAGTTTCAATTATATATTCTAACATTAGATGAGTGAAACCCTATTCAAGACTAACAAGGAAATGAAGGGTTCTAAAACAGCAGTGTTGCTTTTTTTGGTTGTTTGTCCTATTTATTTATTTTTATCTTTTGGCCGCATGAGGCATATGGGATCTCAGTTCCCTGACCAGGGATCAAACCGGCGCCCCTCTTCCCTTGGAAGCAGAGTCTTAACCACTAAACCACCAGATAAGTCCCTAAAATAGCAACGTTCTAACTGCTGTTAGAGGAATGCCCAGTGTTTGTTAGGATAGACTTAGAAGGGTATGTGCTTCTGGTCTGCAGTTGATCAAGGGCTTGCTGTGTCTACAGAGTGGACCAGTGGCACTGAGTAATGGGCTATAAAGCTGAGTTACTCCAAAAGATATTTGGGTTTTGTTTTTTTTTTTTTTTTCATAATTTTCTATGAACAGGAAGGACCAAGCACTGAGCTGCTTTCTAAGGGGCCTCATGTTCCATCATTGCAAGGCTATACTGGGTAACATTTTATGAGTCACATCTTCATTCATTCAACTTAACAAAACATTCTTTGGACAGATAGGGCCATGAGCCAAGCGCTGAGCTGGGTCCTGGAGACCTGAGGATGAATAATATGTAGCTCGTGTCCATAAGGGCTTGGAGCTTGGGGGAACAAATTTGGACATGTAAGCAAATACATTTTTCTAAGGGACTTAGGATATAATCATGTAAGATAATCTTATGGATCCAAAAGAGGGAATGGTAATTCTCCTTGAGGAGTCAAGGAAGGGTTAATAAAGAGGTGATAATTTGCTGAGATTTAAAGGGATTTAAGTGGGTGAGGTGTGAGAGATCAGTAGGGCTTTGTTATATGTGGTCTGGGGTGGAAGGATCATTCCTGACAGAAGGAATACTATTAGGAAGGTCATAGGGGGAATTCCCTCGTAGTCCAGTGGTTAGGACTCAGCACTATCACTGCCAGGACCCTGGGTTTGATCCCTGGTTGGGGAACAGCTGCCGCTGCTGCTGCTGCTGCTAAGTAGCTTCAGTCGTGTCCTAAGATCCCATAAGCCAAGGCACTGCTGGAAAAAAAAAAAAAAAAAGGAAGGTCATGGAAGCATGACATAATTATGACAATAATCCAGCTTTTAAATGTTAAAAAGTTCTTTGTGTTTACTACTCCTCTGGACATAGGTGTTAACTTTTGTTAAGCACTGTAACAGCATTTTTAAAACTGGAGTATTTGCATATGTTTGGGGCTGTATTAAAGGACTACTGTATGACAAAGAAGAAATAATTTAATCGAACCTCTAGCTAAGGCACACACTGCAAAACAGACACAAGTGATGTGCACTAAAATCATCAGACGGAAAGTCTGTACTTATTTAGATTTATTACTATATCACTTAAGAATTTAGGAGTGATGATAGAAAATTGAATCCCACTCCACGCTCAGATCCAATTCCTCTAGCTGAAGCATAGCTCTTCTGGTGGCTCATCCATCACATCTTAGACTAGTGAAATCTCTCAGTCCTTACTTGTCTCAAAATGTCTTTATTCTGCCCTCAGTTTTGAATGACAGATTAACTGGATGCTGAGGTCCCATCGGATATTCACTTTCCATCCGTACTTTGAAGATGTTATCCCATTGTTGTTGTTACTAATTGCAAGTCTAATTGTGGCTCTTTTTGTAAGCTCCATTTTTCTCCACTCACTTTTAAGGTTTGCTTCTTCTCTTTGATTTCCTGAAATTTCACTGTGATGTGTCTAGTTGCTTATTATTTATTTATTGCTATTTAACTTGCACAGACCCTGGAATCTTAGGGTGACAGGTTGGGTTCTTTGAAAATAGCTGATGAGATGCCCAGTGCAAGTTTGATACATGAAGCAGGGCACTCAAAGCTGGTGCTCTGGGGCAACCCAGAGGGATGGGGTGGGGAGGGAGGTGGGAGGGGGTGTTCAGGATGGGGGGGAACATGTACACCCGTGGCTGATTCATTTTGATGTATGGCAAAAAACCACCACAATACTGTAAAGTAATTAGCTTCCAACTTAAATAAATAAATATTTTAAAATAGCTGATGAGATGGAATATGGAAAGCACTGGGTTTATCAGGGTGTCAACACCTGACCTCTATTTTGGTGGGTCCCATCATCCTTATTGCCATTTCAAGCCAAGTTCTATTACAGCCTCTCCCACTGTCAGCCCTGCTCTTCAGAGAGCCGCCACAGACTCTTTCAGTTCAGTTCAATTCAGTCACTCAGTCGTGTGTGACTCTTTGCAACCCCATGAATTGCAGCACGCCAGGCCTCCCTGTCCCTCACCAACTCCCAGAGTTCACTCAAACTCATGTCCATCGAGTCGGTGATGCCATGCAGCCATCTCATCCTCTGTCGTCCCCTTTTATTCCTTCCCCCAATCCCTCCCAGCATCAGAATCTTTTCCAATGTGTCAACTCTTCGCATGAGGTGCCCAAAGTGCTGGAGTTTCAGCTTTAGCATCATTCCTTCCAAAGAAATCCCAGGGTTGATCTCCTTTAGAATGGATTGGTTGGATCTCCTTGCAGTCCAAAGGACTCTCAAGAGTCTTCTCCAGCACCACAGTTCAAAAGCATCAATTCTTCAGTGCTCAGCTTTCTTCACAGTCCAACTCTCACATCCATACCTGACCACTGGAAAAACCATAGCCTTGACTAGACAGACCTTTGTTGGCAAAGTAATGTCTCTGCTTTTGAATATGCTATCTAGGTTGGTCATAACTTTTCTTCCAAGGAGTAAGCGTCTTTTAATTTCAAGGCTGCAATCACCATCTGCAGTGATTTTGGAGCCCCCAAAAATAGTCTGACACAGTTTCCACTGTGTCCCCATCTATTTCCTATGAAGTGATGGGACTGGATGCCATGATCTTCGTTTTCTGAATGTTGAGCTTTAAGCCAACTTTTTCACTCTCCTCTTTCACTTTCATCAAGAGGCTTTTTAGTTTCTCTTCACTTTCTGCCATAAGGGCGGTGTCATCTGCATATCTGAGGTTATTGAGATTTCTCCCGGCAATCTTGATTCCAGCTTGTGCTTCTTCCAGCCCAGCATTTCTCATGATGTACTCTGCATAGAAGTTAAATAAGCAGGGTGACAATATACAGCCTTGACGTATTCCTTTTCCTATTTGGAACCAGTCTGTTGTTCCATGTCCAATTCTAACTGTTGCTTCCTTACCTGCATATAGGTTTCTCAAGAGGCAGGTCAGGTGGTCTGGTATTCCCATCTCTTTCAGAATTTTCCACAGTTTATTGTGATCCACACAGTATGGACTGTTTAGTGATGATCATATTCCTCGCCTTGGACTTCCCTCATAGCTCAGTTAGTAAAGAATCTCCCTGCAATGCAGAAGACCCGGGTTAGATTTCTGGATTGGGAAGATCCCATGGAGAAGAAAATGGCAACCCACTCCAGTATTATTGCCTGGAGAATCCCATGGGCAGAGGAGCCTGGCAGGCTACAGTCCATGGGGTCGCAAGAGTCAGACATGACTTAGCAACTAAGCCAGCCAACTGTATTCCTCCCCTTAGCTCGTCCCACATAACTCTGATAAATGGTGGTCATCCACATCTTCCTATAGAACATCACCAACTGGCCAGCCATACATGGAATACCTATGACTCGTTGCCCACCACCTTGAGGATTTTAATCCTTTCTGCCTTGGCCATTCTGGCATTTCAGCTTCATTTCTTAGGGTATTTGCCAGGTTTAAACTTACCTATTCTTAATCTCAGGACAGCACGCCCAGTAAACTTACATATCCAACTTTGTGCTTTGACCCTCTTGAGCCAGTGGTCTTGGAATCCAGTCCCATGTGTAAGCTCTGGCTCCTGCCAGTAGTCAATATAGATCTGGTAGGTCTTACAACGCCTTTGTAGGTATAGCCAGTCCCTTCCATCCCTTATCAGGCCCAGCACATCTCCAGTTAGGTTATGCTGCTCCTTGGCCCTAATTACTGACCTGTGTCCAAGAGGAGGCATGGAGGGGAGTGTTGGGAAGAGAGGAGACATGTCCTGGGACAGAGTCCTCAGCACTAACACTACGGAACTGGGGCAGGGGCGGGGAGTGGTGGGGTGGGGTGGAGGAAGCAGGATGTTCACTCTTATGGGGAAGACTGGCAACACCTGCAGGCTTAGAAGGTGGGAGATGTCTTAAGCCAAAATCCTCAAGAAAACCCACCGCAATGTCCCCATGCTGGGTTTTCAGGTCTCAGGGCTTCTCAACTTAGCCGTAACAGACCTGCGTGATGCACTGAAGTCCAGCCATCAGATACTTACTTTCTGACATGGACCTAGTTATTATCCACTGGAGGGGATGAGAGCTTCTTTGTAAGCAGCCCAATGACTCCCAGCTCCCTCACCCAGATTTCAGGTGCCTCTAGCACATCCATGGCTGCATTTCATATTTCTGAAAAGCATCAGTGTCACTTAGCAAAAGATGCCAAATCCAAATAGTTACCATTTGGTCTATAATCTTAAAGGTCTGAGACCTCCAATCCACTGAGCATTCCTTTCTATCGATGAAAGTAAAAGTCACTCAGTCGTGTCTGACTCTTTTTGACCCCTGGACTGTAGCCCACCAGGCTCCCTTATTCACGGATTTCTCTAGGCAAGAATATTGGAGTGGGTTGCCATTCCCTTCTCCAGGGAATCTTTCCGACCCAGGGATCGAAATGGGTCTCCTGCATTGCACGCAGATTCTTTATCGGCTGAGTCACCAGGGAAGCCCAACTCTCTCAAATCGCCAGTAGGAGGTTCCGCAGTATGTCGCCTTGTGCTAGGGCTACAGAAAGCAAGCACAGTAGAGCTAGTTCCAAAGCTTGTCATGGTATACCCCGAGACACTCTGCTAACATCCCACTAGTGAGCACTGACTATTGATATGTGGGCTTTTCCCAGAAGCTGGAACTGGAACTATTTCTTTATCCTTAGATTCATTTATGTTGAGCAGAAAGCTTTTGGCGCCCTGGGTAACTCTTGTATAAAGAGTTTAAGATAGTTTTGCAACAACTTCTAACCTTTGCCAGCAACAATCCCGTGTATCTTCAAAATGAGGAAATTGGTGTTTTGTATCATTATTTGGACTGTAATTGTAAATTGCTAAGAAAGCAATTTACACTTACCAAGACAAACAAGAAGAAAAATATCCTTTTAAATGGGCAATATATATATGTCTTTTGACCTTAAAGAATCTAAAAAAGAAAAAAAGGAAGTCCTAAAACATAATATTGGCAAAGGGAGTGACTATTTAAGTTAAATTATCCATTCATGAGATGAAAGTATGTTCCTCTCAATAAGACAGAACTTCCTAAGGTGGGGTGGGTAGCTCCGTTCTCTGCTGTAACAAATAATACTGCATTTTTCTGTGAACATAGAGAGTAGCTGTAAGGTCATTTCAAGGACCTGAATGAGATCACAGTGCTATGATCAATAACAGCTGAGGAAATCCAGACCTTTCTCCAAGGGGGAGATTTCTAGTAGGGTATTTTCAATTACCTACTGTCTGTTTAACTTTTGCAAGAAATGTAATTGGAACAGACAGCGTGTGTCAGGAGAACAACTACTGACATCATAGACTGGTAATGATCACTAGTCGGGCAATCAGTGCCCTGCTTGAAGCATGGTGCTTTCTGAGATGGGTATTTTTCATTCCTGGAAAAAAAAAATCTAATTATAATTCTCCAGCATTCAACACTCTGGAGCGTCTAAGAATGTTCACATTCTTTCACGAAGAGGATAGAGTTGAACAGTTTTATTATTGTATGTTAGCAAATGTTGACAGTACTAGAAATCAATAGCCAGGCTGCTCTGCTTCTGTTGACGGGTATTCACATAAATAGCTCTTGTTCGCAATTAATTCTCTGTAAAGCATATTTGTCCTCCTTCCTATAGTACGAGTGTCAAAACAATGGCCTGAGTAAGTTGTATCAACATGAGGAATGTACTCTAATGACACTTTGGTTTTCTTGGTTTCCTGATGCAAAGGAATATTAATTATAACTATGAGCTTTCAACACAGAAGATCCCACGCTGCCTACCGAATAAAAGTGAAAACACAACCTTAATTTAGTGTTAGTTTGAGAAAGGAAGTATTACAGTATCATCACATATAACTTTCCATTCCTTCTAGGAAAGACGTCATAGCAAAGAAAAATTTTCTCAGCAACTAAAATGTCATTGAGTTATGAATGATTGCATTACATATAAACTACCATATCTGCCTGCACATTTTAATATAGAATTTGACTGTTCCTTTTGTGTGTTTGTGTTTCTTAATGTCTCTTCTTACTGCCGGGTGGTAGCTGTTACTCTTTGGCATTCCTTGGCTTGCAGCTGCATGACTCCAATCTCTGCTTCCATCTTCATATGTCCATCTTCCCTTTGAGTGTATCTGTGTACCTCCCTCTCCTTTCTCTAATAAAGACCCCAATCGTTGGATTTTGGATCACCCTATTCCAGTATTGGGAGAAGGCAGTGGCACCCCACTCCAGTACTCTTGCCTGGAAAATCTCATGGACGGAGGAGCCTGGAAGGCTGCAGTCCATGGGGTCACTGAGGGTCAGACACGACTAAGCGACTTCACTTTGACTTTTCACTTTCATGCACTGGAGAAGGAAATGGCAACCCACTCCGGTGTTCTTGCCTGGAGAATCCCAGGGATGGGGGAGCCTGGTAGGTTGCCATCTATGGGGTCGCACAGAGTCAGACATGACTGAAGTGACTTAGCAGCAGCAGCAGCATTCCAGTATAACTTCATCGTAACTTGCCTACTTCCATAAAGACCCTATTTTCAGGTTAGATCACATTCAGACATGGAGGGATAGGACCTGAAAATATCTCTTGGAGGACACATCTCAACCCACTGCAATGTATAAAATAAAGTGAAGTGAAGTGTGAAAGCCACTCAGTCGTGTCCAACTCTTTGGGACCCCTTGGATTATACATTCTACAGAATTCTCCAGGCCAGAACACTAGAGTAGGTAGCCTTTCCCTTCTCCAGGGGATCTTCCTAGCCCAGGGATCGAACCCAGGTCTCCCACATTGCAAGTGTATTCTTTACCAGTTGAGCCGCAAGGAAGCCCAGGAATACCGAAGTGGGTAGCCTATTCCTGCTGCAGTGGGTCTTCCCAAGCCAGGAATCAAACCGGGGTCTCCTGCATCGCAGGTGGATTCTTTACCAACTGAGTTATCAGGGAAACCCATATAAAATAAAAATGATGCTTATAAGAGACCCACGTGGGTGTAAGGCTCATAGAATCCATCTTGATACCTCAGAGTTACAATAAATTCTAATAATAAGATATGTTGGAAGTCTAATAATACTAAACATATTTTTAAAGCATTGGTCTTATAAGTATTTATTTTGACCCTCAAAACATTTTTGGATCTGTCTCGTCTCTGTTACCTCAGGAGATACAGCAAATACCATGCCCCTGGGTGAGTGTTCTGGTCTAGTAGAACCTTGTTAATCCTTTCTTCAATTGTCTGGATCCTTGTTGGGCTTTGCATATGGCACTAAGCACTTTACTTAGTGCATCAGATTTAATTCTCACTCCAATCCCATAAGGGAGTAGTATTACTCCCATTTTATAAACTAGGACTCAGAAATTTTAAGAGAATTGTCTAAGACCAAACAACTAGTAAGTTCTGGAGCAGAGATTGGAGCCCTGGTCCATCAGATTTCGGGTGCATTTTAACCATAACGTTCTTTTCACTTGGAGCAAACAATTTTATTTAGCCTGTCTGAGACAATTTGCAACCTGTGATGGGTAGTCTCCTTAGACAGAGGGAGACTCTTATTGGAGGTAGACTCTGCCCTCCAAAAACTCAGTGTCTGGAAAACCTAAAACTACAATACATCCCACAGATGCTCTTCCAGGTAGGGTTCTGAATCGCTTAGGTGTCCTCCCGTAGATCTAGAAGGCAGAAACCTTCTCCCTGCCACTTTGGTTGCTTTTCTGCTAACAAGCAAGGTTGCAGGAAGTAAGGTTTAGGGACTAGCTGTCCAGCATCCATTGGATGCCCTATAAGCATCCAATAACTTTAAGTGATTTTCTGTTGAAACTTCCCAGAATAGATTCTGTTTCATAGCAGGGTTATAGCTTAGTGGTAAAGCATTTGACTGCAGGTACTATTTTATGCACTGAACCCTCCCTAATAAATATATAAATCAAAATTAATCACACTTATCCATGGGGCCCTTCCTTTTAGAAAACTGAATGGGAAAATGTATTTAAAGATAGATCACAGTGTCCACTTGTTTTTTGTGGGTTTTTTAAATACTTACTTGGTTGTGCCAGGTGTTAATTGCAGCACATTCCTTATGGCATATAGGGTCTTTAGTTGTGGTGTGTGAACTCTCTGCTGTGGCATGCGGGATCTAGTTGCCTGATCAGGCATCGAACCCAGGCCCCCTACACTGGGAGTGCCAAGGCTTAGCCACTGGACCACCGGGGCGGTCCCCACAGTGTCTGTTTGTGAATGTCCTTGTACACCTTCCTTTTCTGCCCTCCTTATGATAAAACC
Source organism: Bubalus bubalis (assembly GCF_019923935.1). Lineage (NCBI taxonomy): Eukaryota > Metazoa > Chordata > Mammalia > Artiodactyla > Bovidae > Bubalus > Bubalus bubalis. The sequence continues at coordinate 12,405,123 of NC_059169.1, read as the reverse complement.
AAAAGAATGGACATTGTCAGCCTGTGTGGAAGATACTCAGCATTTTCCCACCAACATATTTCACCATAAAAACCACAGCAGGAGGGCATGAACTTGAGAGACAGGGTATTTCTGTCCTGTCCCATTTTCCCCATTCTACTGTCTGCTTTTCTTTTGGGCTACTTCCTTTACTTCCTCAACATTTAGGGGGACTTACATGCCAAACATTATATTATTTATACAGTTTTATTGCCAAAAAAAGGCATTCCCTATGAGATTGAATTCCCAATGGACATGAGCCTCAGGTTCATGAATAAATTCTTGACAAACATGAAACATATTGGGGCTGTGACATGATGTCACTTTATGACCTGATCTCAGGAAAGATCTCTGAGAACTCAATTCCACTGGGAATGCTGCTCCATCAAGCCCTTCACTGTGCTGAGAACAAATACCCAAGAGCCTACAATGATGGCCTTTAGGATGGACTTGTTCAAATTGAAAATGGATTTTTGCTCCATCTTCAGCCCGCTGGCCTAATATGCAGCTGGGTATCAACCCCAACCTGCATCTGTCCTGAAAGAGCAGTTATATCATAGAAACAGGGAAGGCAGAACACAAAAGGGAAAGGAACATTTTCCCAAGTTAAAAACTGTCCAAAATGACAAACTTATATAGCACATTAAAAAGCAGAACATCACTTTCCCAACAAAGGTCCATATAGTTAAAGATATGGCTTTTCCAGCAGTCATGTATGGATGTGAGAGTTGGGCAATAAAGAAGGCTGAGCACCAAAGAACCGACGCTTTTGAACTGTGCTGTTGGAGAAGACTCTTGAGTCCTTGGACTGCGAGGAGATCAAAACAGTCAATCCTAAAAGAAATCAACCCTGAATACTCATTGAAAGGACTGATGCTGAAGCTGAAGCTCCAATACTTTGGCCACCTGATGCAAAGAGCCAACTTATCGGAAAAGACCCTGATGCTGGGAAAGACAGAAGGCAGAAGAAGAGGGTGACAGAGGATGAGATGGTTGGATGGTGTCACCAACTCAATGGACACGAGTTTGAGTAAGCTCTGGGAGATAGTAAAGGGCAGGGAAGCCTGATGTACTGCAGTTCATGGGGTCACAAAGAGTCGGACATAACTTAGCAACTGAATGACAATGACATTAAGAATAGCCAATAGTTTCCAGGTCCATCAAAGACTCAAGAATTTGATGCCTCTGTTAAAAAGAATCTGACTTCTGTCTCTCTCCTGTTGAAGTAAGCTCTGAAGCAGGAGTTTACTGGAGCATCCTTCGTGAGTTGTGATTAGCTGGGTCTTGAGGCTCAAGCATGATCTAAAAATCACTCACCTTCCTGATTTGTCCTGAGTGAGGTCAGGACAGATGGAGAACCCACGGACTGGTTCTCCCTTTGCTGTGCACTCTTACACACATCATTCACTACGGCACACAGGTTCACTCTTCTGAAAAGACACCAGGTGTTTCCAGACAGCACAAGTCTAATGACTAGTGAGCAGGAGGGACGTAAGAGCCTCACAAATCTCAACCCCAACACGCCGCCTCCCCTTTCCTATGTCTTTATCATGTCTTGCCGTGATTTCCTAAAAGCATGACTCCTTGGTTGTTGGACTGTGTTTATCTGCTGAACAAAGGCTGCTCCCTGCATATGTAATGAGCATAATTACCAACACTGTCCACATGTGCACACGGTCTTTTCCTTTCACTTGTTGTAAGACTGGAAAATGGCAAGAGAAATGACAGGCACAGAAGTGGAATTCATGCCTGCCCTGCACACTGCGTTCAGGGCTTCTCTGCTGACATCTGAAACGTGGTGTTGGGACCTTGACCTGCCCCATCCTCTGAGGCAAGGGTGCAATTTATCAAATACTGTGGCAGGCGCTAGTAGGGAGGGAGCCTCAGACAACGAAGTTTTTAGAGAAAGGCTGGTGCTCTTAAGTTGAGAATTTAAAGTCCAGGCTACCTACCATCGAATGAGCCGGCAGGGAGACTGGTTAGGCAGCCGGGCTCCTGAGAGACATGGGGCCCTTTCTGACTGCCGACTTTGACCCAAAGATTTCCCCCAGATCTTGACAAACCTTAAAAACTGCATGACAGCCTCTGATGCTTTCACACAGACTTCTCTCCCTCTTTTCTTCACTGGGGTTCAATTTGCACGGTTAGCGGATGCTCTCCCAGTTTTTTCCCAATATCCTTTCCATTTCCTGCCACACGAGAGTGTCCTCTGATGAAATCCTTGCATGCTTAACCCTATCTTGGCGTCCACTTTCCATGGAAACTAATGCATAGAATGCGGTGGTAGAGCTGTTCCCCCATGGAGCTATCTACCTGTACATTGACAAAATAAAAATTACACTGTATTTTATAACACAGGATCTACAAGCACAGTTAAAGGACTCAGCTCCAAGTCTAAAACATGAGAGACAAAGTTCTTCTGCAGTTAAAACTATTGGCTGACACCTTAGGAGGTAAGGAGCTGAGGTTTCCAAAAAAGTGAAGGATGGGTTAGGTGTGGGGGTGGGGGTTATTGGAAGGGGAGGTGCAATTAAATAACATCTTTTAAGAGAAGATTCTGTGCGTGTGTGTGCTCAGTCATGGCCAACTCTTTGCCATGGACTGTAACCTGGTAGCCTCCTCTGTCCATGGGATTTCCCAGGCAGGAATACTGGAGTGGGTTGCCATTTCCTCCTCCAGGGATCTTCCAGACCCAGGGAGCGAACCCAGGTCTCCTCCCTTGGCAGGCAGATTCTTTACCGCTCCTCCACCAGGGAAACCCAAGAGAAAACTATGTGACTCCAAAAACAACTAGAGTCCCTGAAATAGCAAGCTAGAGTCAGCACTGCTAAATCCACCTCGACTTGAAGAAGGAAAGCACATCTATGCTTTTGCTTTTTTTTTTTTTTTTTTTTAACACAAAGGGTAATGAGAAGGCTGAGTTCATTACGGCAGTCAAGTCCCAAGGCAGTCAGAAAGCCGGAGATTTCACCAGTCTGTGTCTCACCGACTCCCCATCGCGCTCCTTTGGCCATTATGCCTCATATAATGCATTCTAATGGCTTAAAATGACAGCATTTTGTTTACAAAATGGCTCCATTTCTCAGGAAACCCGAGAGCCTGTGAGCCGTAACAGGGCTATCGATAGAAAACAAAATGCACAACATGCCAGAAGCCGGTCCCCACCTTCCTGGCCTGTAATCCATTTTAGGGCCAAAGTTGCCAATTTATCAGCTCAAAAATAAGGCCTGAGGGCATAGCCTAATAAGACCCTAAGAGAATGAAGCAAACAACTCAGTTAAGGTGAAATGAGGTTCTCCGTTCTGTGCAAGTAAAAAGGAGATTTGACCTGGGTTTTCTTTCACTAAATATCTGAACTTGAGAGGCCAGTCCTGTAGCGCTATGGGGTTTCTATCTCTGCTGAATGTTTCAGTATCTGTCGCTCTTAGACCAGAGCATTAGCAGGACACTCAGTAACCCCTCCTTTCTGCTTTTAATGATCAAAAATGCAAACCACAACCATCGTCTCAAGCCTATGGAGTGCGTCTACTTTCTGTAAGAGGCAGAACTTATAGCCTAAAACCATGAACCAAGTATCAGTCCTAAGTTATCAAATGCCATGTTCTTAGCCCACTTTTATCTTCTATGAGTGAAAGAGCGGTCAGGAGTTTTTAGAAATAATAGGCCCTGGCATAGGGTCGATTTGAAGTGACGTGTCTTTCTTTGTTACTTTAACAAATTGCTCAAATGGCCTATTCTGCCTTGGATTATAACTGTATGCCCACCTTGAGAACTTCTAGGACATGATAATGTCTTAACCATTTGTGTTTTTTGTTCTCAGTCATAGAGCAGGCATTGCAGTAAAGGAATGAAAGGAAGGAAGGAAGGAAGCTAGGAAAGAAGGAGGGAAGAAGTAAAAGGGAGGAAAGAAGGAAGAAAGGAAGAGGATACGTTGTTTAAGGATTAAAATAGATGAATTTTAAATTTTATATCTAACTAAATAGATATAAAATTTGAATATTAAAATTCCTTTTTGGATGCCTAGTGGAATACTATTCAGCCTTAAAAAGGAAGTTCTGATATATGCTAAAGCATGGATGAAACTTGAGGACATTATGCTAAGGGAAATATGTGTGCTAAGTCGCTTCAGTTGTACCTGACTCTTTGCAGCCCTATGGACCATAGCCTATGGAACACTCTATGGACCACCAGGCTCCTCTGTCCATAGCACTTTCCAGCAAGAATACTGGACTAGGTTGCCATGCCCTTCTCCAGGGGATCTTCCTGACCCAGGGACCGAACCCATGTCTCTTACGTCTCCTGCACTGTCAGGCAGGTTCTTTACCTCTAATGCCACCTGGGAAACCCATAAGCCAGTCACAAAAAGACAAGTACTGTGTGATTCCTGTTCTACGAGGTATGTAGTCACAGAAACTCTTAGCAAAGAAAGTAGAATGGTGGTGGCCAGAGGCTGCAGGGAGGAGTTGGGGGAGATACAGAACTGAGTTTCTGTTTTGCAGGATGAAAAAGTTCTGGAGATTGGTTGTACAATAAAATGAATACACCCAACGTTACTGATCCATATATACGCCTAAAAATAGCTAAGATGGGAAATTTCATGTTATTTTTCTTTTACCACGAGTCAAAAAAAAAAATTCCTTACTGCATTAAAGGGTTTCCTGAGAGATTGCATCCTCCTTCAAATGACACAAACATCGTTGAAGCCACACCTGATAGTCACACAGCCCAGGAATTGCATTTGTTCACATTCAGTGGAAAAACATCTTAGCAAGAACTGAATTTGACCTGTCCAGTTCCTGTGACTGGTCCCAAGGGTTCTGAGTAAGGCAAAGGATTTCTGAGGAAGAAAAGAATTGTTAGAAAGATGCCAACCCACATGCTCCAAAGCAATTCTTAAGGGGAATTTTTCTGAATTCTTTTTTCAACCAGCCCACCCACCATGCACAAGGGTCTCTCTAGCAGATTATCTTGAAAGACAAAGGATTTCCTCCTCTTATCTCTTAACCAAATGGTCTGCTGATGAGCTGACAAGAGTCCATATTTGCAACACATAATAATTGTTTCCTTGGCTAAAAAGGATTAGTAACTCTGACATCATAAACAAAGAAGCACACTAGGGATTCATCTGGAATTTGGTTAATCTTACATGGAGGGAATGGGATTAATTCCAGGGCTGATTTGAGGCTTAATGTCCCCCCAAATAACTACTAAACTATTACTTAGAGGAATATAGGATGCTTTTACACATAAGACATACCAACTCTGGCCCCCATACCATTGTTGGTCCCTCTGAAATGCTGGGGGTTCTCATCTTGGAAATTGCCATGATGGGCAAATTGGCCATGATCTAGATACAAGGAGATGCAAGAATTGGGCTCACAAAATCTTCTCCTGAAAATATCTATCTGAGGACCTGTTCTGCTAGTTTTTCCTAGTACACAGAGTGCCTCATTCCTGATCTCCACCCTAAATTCCTTTCAGGGGGTGTTGAAGGTCAACAACTGAAGCAGCTCATAATTTGATCTTTGCAGAGGTAGATGGCAAGTGCCAGCTTGTAGCTGGCAGTACAAAAGCAATAGTTGCTTATAACAGGTAAAGAACAATGGGGTTATGTTAAGATAGTTCATAATCTTTCTCTCCAGGCTTCATTCAATCCCACCACCTTGAAAAAAAAAACAATGTTAAGTTTTATAAGTATTCTGCCACAATCTATGTTTATATATACATATAAATAAATATATTCAAAAATATATAAGATTATGATGTATGTGTTATAGTATTTTACTTTAACAAAACTACTATAATCATTACTCAGCAGATTACATTATTTCACAAATATAATATTATGGATTTTTCTATAGATGCAATGCAATCTTTTTTTAATAGCTGCATAATTGTCAATAATATGAATGAACATAATTCATTCAACCATTTAGAGTTTTCAAACAATTATTTTTCTGTTACAAACTATACTAGAGTAGCATGTTTATACATATCCTTATTTTACTGGTAGCTTGATTTCTGCAGACTAGATTCCTTGGAAATGAAATTTCTGGATGAAATCATATGTATATTCAGTTTTAATAGACACCACTGTGTGTGCTGTGCTTAGTAGCTCAGTCATATCCAGCTCTTGGCAACCCTATGGACTGTACCCCACCAGGCTCCTCTGTCCATGGGGATTCTCCAGGCTAGAATACTAGAGTGGGCTGCCATGCCCTTCTCCAGGGGATCCTCCAAACGCAGGGATCGAACACAGGTCTCCTGCATTGCAGGCAGATCCTTTACTGTCTGAGCCACCAGGGAAGCCCAAATAGATACCACTAGATTACTTGAATGGAGAAGGCAATGGCACTCCACTCCAGTACTCTTGCCTGGAAAATCCCATGGATGGAGGAGCCTGGTAGGCTGCAGTCCATGGGGTCGCTAAGAGTCGGGCACAACTGAGCGACTTCACTTTCACTTTTCACTTTCATGCATTGGAGGAGGAAATGGCAGCCCACTCCAGTGTTCTTGCCTGGAGAATCCCAGGGACGGGGGAGCCTGGTGGGCTGCCGTCTATGGGGTTGCACAGAGTCGGACACGACTGACGCGGCTTAGCAGCAACAGCAGCAGCAGATTACTTGAAAAGATTACAATGCTGTAGCCATGTGTTCCGGAAAACAAACTCACTCAGAAGGACAATGCAGATAGTGGGGTGCAGTTTATTACACCGACGGGCCCAAGGCAGAGTTTCCTCTTAGCCAAGGACTCCAACCAACTTTTGTGAAAACCTTATACACCATAAGTGTACTGCTCAAGCCCACATCCCCAAATTCCTTAAACCTAGCCTGGAAAGTGTTAAAGGCAGATACAATCAGGTTACAGCCATGATTCATAGTCAGAAGGGTCAGATGGTTATACATTGTAGCCTACACCAATGGGTGCCATAATGATTACAAAGGTGATGGACTACATACGCGATTATTACATTCTTCTTGGTGACAGGAAATCTTGGTATGGAATCTGTTGTTTATCAGTCCAGGAGGCCAGTTCAGCCATAGGTATGTTATCCCCATTGTTACCAGACACATAGTCCAAAGTTCACTGAAAGTGCAAGATGGAGTTTCCTTCTTTTTCAAGACGGAGTCAGCTCGGCCTGTTCATTTCCTCCCTCAATAACAATTTAATCTTCCACCAGCAATGAAGATTGTGTCCATTTCCCACCACCTTGCCCATACTGGATGCTAATAATCTTGAAATGTTTGCCAATCTGATAGGCAGAAATTGAAATTTCCATCATTTGATTTCTGTTTACCTGACTCCTTGAGACTTTGAGCATCTTTTCATATTTTACTGACCATTTACATTTCCATTTCTGTGAATTGCTTGTTCAGAGCTTTATCTCATCTGTCAGGCTGTTTGTCGTTTCCATATCCATGTGGAGGCACTCAGTTTATTAGGGATATAATGCTTTGTCTGTCTTATGTATGGCAAAAAACTTTTCCTAAGCTATCATCTTTTTTTTTTTCACTCTGTGTATAGAGTTTTGGGGTTTCCCTGGTGGCTCAGATGGTAAATAATCTGCCTGCAATGTGGGAGGCCTGAGTTCGACCCCTGGATTGGGAAGATCCCCTGGTGAAGGGAATGGCCACCCTCCCCAGTATTCATGCCTGGAAAATCCCATGGATAGAGGAGCCTGGCAGGCTGCAGTCCCTGGGATCGCAGAGTTGGACACAACTGAGCAACTAACTCACACAGTGTTTTGACACATACAGAAATCTTTGTATGTAGTCAAAACCATTAATCTTTTTTTAATGGCTTTTGGATTTTTCTTTCAAATGAACTTTAAAACCAGCTTAACAAATTTGCGTTAAATAAACCCTTTTCAGCTATTAATTGGGATTGCATTGAATTTATAGGTTAATTAAAGAGAAACGACATCTTCACGGTAATAAGTGTGCTTTCCACCCAGGAGTGCTATGATTTTGACTATATTTAGATTTTCTTTCATTTCCTTCAAGAACATTTAGCAGTTTTTCTCCATTTGGGTACAGATGTATCTTGTTTGGTTTATTCCTGGGCATTTATGATGTATTGCATAATTATGGACTGCATCTTCTTTTTCACTCAGGTTTGTAGGGATGGAAATTGTGTTTGGAGCAAGTTGAGCCCAGTGGTAAAGGGCAGGAACTTTGGACTCAGTGCCCTGAATTCAAGCCCCAGATTTCCCACTCACTGTTAACCTAAGTAAGTTAATTCCTCTCTGAGCATGTTTCTTCACCTGTGAAATGGGAATGACAAGTTTGTTATGATGCTTAAGTAAGATAATAACTTTGCATCTTCAGTTCAGACCCTAGAATGGAGTTGTCACTAAATGATAACAAAGATAATGAAAATTGAAAGTGTTAGTCACTCAGGAGTGTCCTACTCTTTGCCACCCCATGGACGGTAGCACTCCAGGCTCCTCTGTTCATGCGATTCTCCAGGCAAGAAAACTGGAGTGGGTGGCCATTCCTGCACTGCAGGCAGATTCCTTGCCATCTGAGCCACCAAGGAAGCCTAACAAAGATAATACAGACCTCTAATTCATACATCTTAAGACTTACTGGGTTTGATTCTCTTGGCTTTTCTAGGGAGAAAAATCACATACTCTTCTAATAGTGATAATCCATCTTGATCTTTCCAATGTTTATATATTTATTTCTTTTATTGTCTATTACACTGGCTGAGGCCTCCATTCCAATGCTGAATTGGAGTGGTGGTGAGAGCCAGCATCCACTATCCAATTTACATTCTCACCAACAGTGTAGGAGGGTTCCCTTTTCTCCACACTCTCTCCAGCATTTACTATTTGTCGACTTTTTAATGATGGCCATTCTGATAGTCCTGTGGTAATACCTCATTGTAGTTTTGATTTGCATTTCTCTAATCATGAGTGATGTTGAGCATCTTTTCATGTACCTGAAGGCCATCTGTGTGTCTTCTTCGGAGAATTGTGTATCTATATCTTCTGCCTATTTTTTTGATTGGGTTGTTTGATTTTGGGGAGATATTAAGCTGCAGGAGCTGTCTGTATATTTTGGAAATTAATCCCCTGTCAGTAGCATCATTGGCAATTATTTTCTCCCATTCTGAGGTTTGTCATTGCATCTTGTTTATGGTTTCCTGTGCTGTACAAGATCTTTTAAGTTTAATTAGGTCCCATTTGTTTAGTCACTTTTTTTTCCTTCTCATGTAATATTGGGTTGAGAGATCTCTAATAACCAAAGTCAAAAAAATTAACATTAAAAACTGGTCACAGATGGGTAATGCCCCTGGGGTCCCTGGCAAAACAAATACCAGGAAAGACACTCTAAATTGGGGGTACAAAGAAGTGCCACAGACAAAGCATCTCGCTCATGATTCCTTCCTTTCTCTCATCTCTCACACCCAATCTTTACCTCGATCTGAGGGACAAATACAACCATTTAACTTACTTGGTGCTCTGTTTCCTCTCTGGCTCTTCACCAAACCATTCTGTACGGATAATCAGTGTTTTAGAACTGTGCATCACAGCATGTAACTCCCTTGTTTAAAAATCTTTAGTGATCTACCACTGCTCTTAATAGAACATTCAAGCTTTCTGCCTGGTGTTCAAGGCCACATATGTTCTGTCTCCCGCCCATCTTCTACTTAATTCTCCTGCATGTCTCACTAGGATTTACAAAGTTGTAGCCACATTGGCCTCCTTCGTGTTCCATGAAGCCAACAAACATGATAGGGATTCTGCTTGGGATGAATAGCAGAGAGGAAGAGTAAAGAGATAAGGACCTCTTCCTGACATCATCAAGACCCTGGATCAAACCTTTCCTGAAGTCCCATTTACCACTGGACTTTGCGATCACATCTCATTCCTTTTCCCTTTTCATTCCTTTCTTTCCACCAGCCACTCTCACACCCAGCATTTTTTGGCAAGTCATGGTCTTCATCCATAAAGAACTATATCCCTTTATTGACCATTTCCCAGAAGCTTTCAGAGAAATGTTACAGCCAAAGGCAGTCTTTACAGAGGATTTGATTCTATTCCAGGGTCCAACAAAAGTTGAAGAAGAGCTACTCGTGATATATCCTTGGAGAATTCACATTTACCAATATTCAGGAGCAACTGAACATGACGTTTCTGAAATTTAATGTAGCAGTAGTTTTCGCATTCAGTTTGCAATACCTTTTGATAGGCGACACACGTTTTTCTATTTCACCATCCTTGTATATATGCTTTTAATGAACTCAATAGCATTTAACAACCACAAAGCACTCCCTTTCAACATCACTTCATGTAACTTCTCCCCTCGTCAAAACAATTGGTAAGAATTTTTTTTCCATAACCTATCAAACATTCTGGGCTATTCCAAACACTTGCCCCATTCTTTGAACTCAAAAGGTAGCAAACAAATCAGAAGTGTGTCACACATTCAAAAACAAAAGCTTCTAGTTTACAAAATTCCTTAAGCGTGTGTTGTTGTGTTAAACTCTAATGACAACGTGTCAGTCCTGAAATGCACACAGTGTGAAGAACATCCTGGTTTTACAACTGATGGGAGGAGAGTGAGAAAAAAGGAACAAACGTGTACTGAGCAACTGCTCTACGCAGAGCATGCGTGCTAAGCTCCGTCAGTCTTCATGACTCCCTGGACTGTAGCCCACCAGGCTCCTCTGTCTGAAGAATTTACCAGGCAAGAATACTGGAGTGGGTTGCCATTTCCTCCTCCAGGGGGATCTTCCCAACTCCGGGATCAAACTCACATCTCTTACATCTCCATCACTGGCAGGTAGGTTCTTTACCACTAGCGCCACCTGAGAAGCCCATTATCACACAAGAAGCGTACATATGTCATCTACTCTAATCATCTCCAAAAGTTAAGTGTCTTCACCACATCACACAGTAATTGCCAGAGGCAGGACACAAACCTGGTCTGCAGAGCCTTCTCTGCTGCAACTCACCTCTTCAACTCACCATCCCTGGGAACCTCTTGTCTACACAAGGCTATGGCTGAAAATGATTTATTCTACAGGAGCTCATTACTGTCTTTTTCCCCTCAGAGCTGCCCACAGACTTCTCTGATTTGTGTCTTTGACTTCATGTGATTGGTGCTGAGTTTGACACTTTATTATTTTCAAATGACAGAACAATCAGCTCTTAAGACAGTGTGGTGTGGACCAAGTAAGAAGTTCTTAAAATTCAATTACTTATTAATAGCAGATCTTCCCGTTTGAACTCTTTTAATATTGTAGCCTTGGGCTCGGATTCTATTTTGATTTACATCTCCTATAGGACAAAAGTACTTTTTGGTGTTGAAAACACTGTCTCATGTCAAATCAACACATCCCCTTTGAGACAGAGATGCTTGTATAATGTGAGTGTGATCTGAGAGTCTTAGGATGGAGTTTGGGATCCAAAGTGAAAATTATTCATTAAAAGGGAAAATAATCATATAGGGCTTATCTGCCAGGTGCTGTGTGCTTTACAAATATCAAATCATTTATATGATTAGCAGTCCCATTTAGGGACGTTAGCTTAGTCGTTGTTTTCTCTTGTAAGCAACAACAGTAATCCTGTAATAAAGGAGCTTATGAAAGAAAAACTGAGTGTTCACAGTGGGGTTGGGAGGGCTGGCAAACTAGGCTAAAGGTTAGGCATCCTGGAAACTTCCAAAGCCACGCCAACAGCTGGCGGGGTGAGGGACCACCATGGTTGACGCTGCTGCTGCCTTGCCCTCAAACCACACCCTGGGCCACCAGGAGCTCAATCTCACAGCCACCAGAAAACCACCACCTGTACTCGACTGCTTCCTCTTGAGAGGGGGGAGGTGTGGAACACAAACCCTCTGCACAGAGCCTAGGTCCTGACGTCACCCCCGCCCAAAGTATCAAGCCGGTGTGGCTGCCTGGAAGCTTCTGATCACACACGTGTCCCCGCAGCAAAGCAGGCTGGGTGAACTTGAGCTCTGGTTTCTAAGCTCCGGCATATCTCCACAAAGAGTAGATCTCTCCCAAGGATAAAGGACGACCACGGATGTGATGGGACAGCCCCTTCTAAATGAAAGCCCTCCTTCACCTAACTTCCAGTAAGCAGTCCATTCTAGAGGGATGGGCGGCTGTGGCAGGCATTACCTTGGGAACATCAATTCAATAAAGTGCGTTTAATTCCACTCTATTTGGACTGTTTTCTAGAACACCTCAACTCTAAAGGGGACTGGGGCTCAGATTTCTCTTTTTCAGCTGCACTTCTGTCCTGGTGATCTTAGTCAGTCTCATGGCTTTAAATATCTTTCTACAAGTGACTTAGAATTTCTATCTCTGACACCCACCCCTCCCTGGAATGCCAGCCTCCTAGTTGCAACTGTCTACTTGGATATCCAAAAGATCTCAAACCCCAGAAGGCCAAAACCAAATGGATGGTCTTTCCCCTTGAAGTCAGAGGTGCCATGTAGATGCTTCTTCCATGCAGATGCTCAAGACGGAAGTATGGGAGGCAGGCTAGATTTCACCCTTTTTCTCATTCCCCTCATCCAGCCAACCAGAAAGCCTATTGATTCTACCTTCAAAGTACATCCCAGACTCTCCGCTTCTCCCACCTTCCCTGCTATCACCCTTCTCTCACCCAAATTCCCTGCTATTACCCTTTTCTCACCCAGATTGCTGCAATGGCCTGTTGCCCACTCTTCCTTCTAGGACTGCCTTCACAGGGGAGTGACCAGTGCCACTGTGTGGAGATCCACGCATATGGAGGCCCCATGCTTGGGGCTCACTGCTCTGTGGAGGTGGCCTTGACGCCCTTAATAAGTTCATCTTGAATTTATGTTTCCAAGTAAAGTCTGCATGCCCTTGGGGTTTGAAGCCTGGTGGGTGGCGATGTCTTTTGCTGTCTCATGGATAAACATGAGTGAGTAGGCCTGGGTTTTATGTCCTCTCTCTGTGTGTCAATGAACATGCGTGTTCAGTCCCTTCAGCTGTGTCTGACTGTGTGCAACCCATGGATGTAGCTCACCCAGACTCCTCTGTTCATGGGATTTCCCAGGCAGGAATACTGGAGTGGATTGCCATGCCTTCCTACAGGGGATCTTCCCGACCGATGGATCAAACCTGCATCGCCTGCATTGCAGGCGGATTCTTTCCTGCTAAACCACCTGGGAAACCCCTGAGTGTCACTATTTCATGTTAAATGAGCAAGAAGTGGGTAAGAACCTGTGTGGATAGGGATGAGCAAGGCCATCTCAGGGTCAAGCATGTGCTAAGGGTGGGGAGTCCTGTTTGCATGGAGGGTGGTGTGTAAGAAAGCTAACAATGGGTGATGAGTCGAGGGACGTGTGTGGGAGCTAGCAAGGGAGCTAGGATTAGCATCACATGCCAGCAGGTGTCAGGGAAGTGGGGTATCTAAGTGAAAGAATCCAAGGCCAGTTGACCGGCCACCAAAGAGAGTGGAAGTCACTGAGTATGGTGTTAATATCCATTAGTAGTAGAACTGAAGCTCCGGCTTTGCCACTAGGCCCATCATGAATCTCTGGCCACAAGAAATTTGCTGTGCATACAAACATATCCCACCACACTCAAACCAAGTAAATCTCCAGCTCAGCTTCCTCCTAGGCAGGTCTCAAATTTCACCAAAGTTCTTCTAACCTCAGGCAACACGAGAGGAAGTGGTTTGACAAGAGGCGAGGTTGCAGAGAAAACAATAGACATCTTAACAGATATTGGCTAAAATACGTGACTCTTGCAAGTTTTGCAAAATCAGGGGAGCGTGTCGAAGAGATGGCAGGGCCCCTCCCACGGACTCAGAAGGAGAGAGGCAGTGAAGGGCCCTCTGGCTTAAGTGTCTTTGGCTTCCTGTTAAATCCAGTCACTCAGTCGTGCCCAACTCTTTGCGACCCCATGGACTGTAGACTGCCAGGCTCCTCTGTCCATGGGATTCTCCAGGCAAGAATACTGGAGTGGGTTGCCACTTCCTTCTCCAGGGGATCTTCCCAACCCAAGGATTGAACCCAGGTCTCCTGCGTTGGCAAAAGGATTCATTACCACTGAACCACCTGGGAAGCCCCAAACCCCGACTTTGCAGGCCCTTAATAAATACTTGTCAAATAAATGAGTAAATTCATAGTAAGGGCTTAGACTTGATGTCTGAGCATTAAACAATGAGCATATTCCAAGAGAACTTCTGAATTACACCAGTAACTAAAAAACAAACAAGCTTAGAAACAAGAGCATAAAAGCTTAGCATCAGAAAACTGATGAAAAGTATGAAAAGCTGGGGTGAAAAACAAAACCTCTTGGTGAGATACTGAAGGATGAGTCTAGTCCCTGTGGCTGAACTTTGGACAGCTATCTCCTAGGAGCCCCGCAGGGGAACTTCAGTTTCTCCTGAATCAAAAGCATGTGTTCCAAAACATCTCTGAAAATAAAAGCCAAATAAATTCAATCAGCCAAAACTCATAGGTCTTTTCACCTTATCTATTACTATGTCAAGTTCCTTATTCTTATTTATCAGTAGTTGCTGTACACTTCATGTGTTCAGACCAAAAAGGTTTTTTTAATCTGGACAAAGTTCCTCCTTATTTACTACTTATTAAATAAACCATTTATCTGAGGTTAAAAAAATAAATTAATTAAAGCCTTTATATTAGCACATAATAAATGTGCATTGAATGACTAAGTAAAAGGAAAAATAATGAAACAAACGTTCCCAATTGAGAGAGTCCCACTTGCACATTCTTAGCCTCTTAAGGATAAAAATGAGCCTGATACACCAGTCAGGTCTGAAGCGTTGTCTAAAAGGAACTCCCAGGTTCGGCTGAAAAAGATACTCTTCTGGACTTGCAAGGGATGAAGAAGGAAGGGCTCTCTCACTCCTCTCTGAAGTAGGTCATTTTGATGTGGCAGAGCATGTATATTATCTGCCCTCTATCTGTTCCTCTTCATCTGGGGACAGGAGAGAGATGCACAGAAGGAGCTCCAGAAAAGTCGCTACTGTTGCCATTTCCTGCTCCAGGGGATCTTCTGACCCAGGGATGGAACCCAGGTCTCCTCCATTGCAGGCTGATTCTTCACCATCTGAGCCACAGGGAAGGCCCCAAACAGTTGTGGGCACACCCAATTAATGTCACACCCTCCCATGAGCTAAGACAGGAGGAAATAAACCAAGACCAATACCAGGAGAACAAGCAGAGGAGGTTTATCCGGCGTTTGCTGAGGCAAAGGAGGCAGCCAGGTCCCTTGCATTTGGCAGAGATGCCAAAGCAGAGAGCAGCAGGGATGGGAGGGTTTCCTGGAGAAGAACAGGGGAGGAAGATTCCTGCGTCCTGCTCTGAGGCTGCTGGTCTCGGGGAGCTGGAGGTGGGCCAACTAGAAGGGGGTTGAGGGTGGGGTGTGAGGGTGGGGGTTGTCCTGTGTGATGAGTTGTGAAAGTCATTCAGTCGTGTCCAACTCTTTGTGACTCCATGGACTGCAGCCTGCCAGGCTCCTCTGTCCATGGAATTCTCCAGGCCAGAATCCTGGGGTGGGTAGCCATTCCCTTCTCAGGGGATCTTCCCAACCCAGGGACTAAACCCAGGTGCCCCACGTTGCAGGCAGATTCTTTATCAGCTGAGCCACCAGGGGATGGGTTGGCGAGGGGGCTGCCTATTTGGCTTTCTCTGCTTGGTTCCAAGTTAGAAGCAGGGACAAAAATTAGGAAAGCTGGAAGTTTTAAGTCAAGTCCTGGCCATTTGGGGTAGGTGATTACATAAGCTATTATTTAGTTCCCCAGATTGTTATAGATGGAGCAGTCTATCTTCCTACAAGTCTAGTCTGTCCTAAAGCAGGCTGGCTTCCCAAGCTGCTTGTGGCAGACGAGTAGGGGTAGGGTGGGCTTCCTGGGCAGGGCCTTTGGGCTGTGAGTCAGGGCTCTGTCTGCACACGTGACCTGGCCACTGTCCCTTCCTCCAGTCCATCTCTCACACACCATTTGCTGTCAGACACATGTAGACCTGTGGCTGATTCATGTTGACGTAAGGCAAAAACCGTCTCAATATTGTAAAGTAATTAACTTCCAATTAAAATGAATAATTTTTTTAAAAAAAGCTTTTTAAATAGGTACATTCACCGTTACAGGAAAAAGCAAGAGGGTATGGATACTGGTTGTTTTTCTTAGGAAAAATCTCTTAGCAGCTCCATGAAGGGAGAACTTATTAAATTAAAGGGTAAATGGACGTGCAAGGGCCAAGCTGTGTGCGTCTCATCAGGGTAATAGGAGGTGTGTGGCTAAGTGCCCACATGCCGGGCTAGAAAATGCCCCTTCAGTGTTTTGAAACTAAAAAAGCAGGAAGAGGAGTCAGTTCACCCTAAGCCTCCTCAACCTGCTCTCAGCGCATCTTCTCTCGGGAGAAAAAAAGTGGGGAGCATGCAGGTCTGTTTCTGCAACAGGCCCTGAGAGGTCATCGTCTGGGCCCGATTCACAGCGATAACCACATTCCAAGCCCAGAAGTGACTCAGATTGTTTACAGAAGAGTGCTCTTATATTTCTTTTTTTAAATTTGAGCCAATTATTTAAGGCAAAACTATCTTTCACATTAAAACCCCAGCGGGCAGCTTGTAAGCATGGAATACATTGCACCAGGGGTCCATTTTCTGGCTCTGTTATGTAAAACTGCCAGCGTTACTTGCTCTGCTAGTTGTGTAAGAAAAAAAAATTCCACTATTCTGCATTTCACATACACACACACACACACACACACACAAACACACACACACAAACTAAGCTCAAAGGCATTTTTTAAATGCAGGCTTGCCTTTCCAAACTTTGCAGAGTCCGTGGGCTCTAGGAGGTAGAGTGAGTGGGCCAGACTCACTCCAGTAAATTAGCCCCAGATGCTAACAGGATGAATGTCTTCCCCACTCCAGGCAGGTCAAGGAGGCAGGCAGAACCCTCCCCTTGGGACCAAAGATAGCTTCCCCTCCTTCCAGAGAGGGTGTGGCCATTAACCAAACCCTCCCCCCAACCCCTCAGGAGCAGCAAATATGAAGAATCAGTTCAGTTCAGTCTCTCAGTCATGTCTCTTTGCCACCCCATGGACTGCAGCACGCCAGCCTTCCCTGTCCATCACCAACTCCCCGAGCTTGCTCAAACTCATGTCCACTGCGTCGGTGATGCCATCCAACCATCTCATCCTCTGTCGTCCCCTTCTCCTCCTGCCCTCAATCTTTCCTAGCATCAGGGTCTTTTCCAATGAGTCAGTTCTCTGCCTCAGGTGGCCGAAGTATTGGAGCTTCAGCTTCAGCATCAGTCCTTCCAATGAATATTCAGGACTGATTTCCTTTAGGACTGACTAGTTTGATCTCCTTACAGTCCAAGAGACTCTCAAGAGTCTTCTCCAGCACCACAATTCAAAAGCATCAATTCTTTGGTGCTCAGCTTTCTTTATAGTCCAACTCTCATATCCATACATGACTGCTGGAAAAGCCATAGCTTTGACCAGACGGACCTTTGTCGAAAAAAAACTCTTAGCGGCTCAGATCAGACCCGGAGCAAGGAAAATCTCCCTTCAGCTTCATTAACTGGGTCTGCAGAAGTGCGTGAGCACAGCCCAGTAAAGGAGCGATTGTCCCCCAAACTGCCCATAAAGTTGAGCTGGGGCCTCCATTTCCTGACTTGTTTTCAAATAGCTGAACCTCCACTTTGCACAGTCACTACTGGACACGTTTCTTCCCAAGAGAAAAATAAGCTGACCAGAGGCACTGTTTCCTTCAGCCTCCATCTCTACCCATATGGGGTTTTTCTACCTGGGAGCTGAGTAGCCTGGTGGCTCCCAGGAGGCCTCCCTGGAGAAGGCATCTTGAGAGGCCTGAATGTCCTGTTGAGTCTCTGTCTCTTTCATTTTACACAAGGTCAGCACCAGAGCCAGCCGTCCCTAATGTGGGGCTGGGAGAGTTATCACATGCATCAGATTGATAGAGTCCTCCACACTGTGCTTAATTCTGGAAAGGATTAAAAAAAAAAAAAAAACACCAAGGGGGACTTCCCTGGCAAACCAGTGGTTGAGACTCTGCATTGCCAATGCAGGGGCTCGGGTTCCATCCCTGGTGGGGGAACTAAGTTCCCACATGCTGCTCTGCAGCCAAAAAAATTAATAAATAAAAATAAAAATGTAATATAAAAAAATTTTTTTTAAAACATGGAAGCTGCAAACCAAACCCCAAGGATTTACATGTGACTGAGGAGAAGAAACCTGCACTGTGAAATACAGAAATTCATTCATTTTCCAGATTGAACATTCACAATATTCGAGGTGGGATTTCAGAGACCTGGCCCTGCCCTCAAGTAGTTTATGATCTAGAAAGTCAACATCCAACTCATAGCCAGTCCATCCCCAACTTCTGTCAATTACTTTCTATCTCAGTTGCCCAATTCTCTTCCACCTCCACTCCCACGAGAGCGGCCTGAATCATCACTGCCGTCATCTTCACCATCATCATCAACCTCTTCATCTCGCACCTGAACTTTGACAGTGGCCTCCTCCCTACTCCTCCATGTCTATGCTTTGTTTCCAAAGCCACAATGATCTTTGCAAAGGCAAAGTCCACCTTAAAAATCTATGAGCAGTACCCGTAGACTGCAAATAAAATGCCTTAAACTGTCCTTAAGGCCCTGCCTGCTATGGACTCAACCTGTAACCGAGCAGGACTCTAAGGGGCTTTCCTGGGACAGGCCTTCCCCCATATCCTCTGCTTTAGCTTCTCTCTGAAGCACCACTATAACAGTGTTCGCACATTTCCTGAGTTGTTTTACCAATGTGAAAACCTCACACCCTTCCCCACCACCACCACCACCAAAAGGAAGATGTTAACTGCTTCATGACATTGAGCATATAGGCCCGAGTCTAAAGACTGATAATGTTAACCCCTGATAAGTTGTTCAGTCGTGTCTGACTCTTTGGGATCCCACAAACTATAGTCTACCAAGCTTCTCTGTCCATGGGATTTTCCACGCAAGAGTTCTAGAGTGGATTGCCATTTCCTTCTCCAGGGGATCTTCCTGACCCAGGGATTGAACCCAGGTCTCCTGCATTGCAGGCAGATGCTTTACCCTCTGAGCCACCATCAGACTGTCAGAGATTTGTGCATAAGCTGATCACATACCCTGAGACCACACCCCCTCAACCTGACTTTTAAAAGTACTTTGCCAAACTCCTTTGGCAAGCTCAGGGCTTTTGAGGGCATGAGCCACCCGTCTTCTTGCGTGGCCCCGCAATAAACCTTTCTCTGCTCCAAACATGGGCTTTTCTGTTTGTTTGGGATCACTCTGTGTTGGGCACATGAAACTGTGCTAGTAATTGCAAAAATGGTCTCAATTCCCCACCCCTCCTTGTATCCCTGGTTCTGCAATGTGACTTCATAGCTCATTCCATTAAGAAGTGAAGTCCATTTTCCCACTCTTGAATCCTCTCTGTGAATTACTTTGGCCAACAGAAGGGGATGGAAAGGTTCTGAAAACATAAGCCATCCCGGGTTAGGATCCTAGCTCTCCTGCCTGCTAGTTTTGTGTCCATGGAAAGACTTGTAATCTCTGCTCAGTTTCCTCATCAGGAAAATACCCATCTCAGAGAGCTGTTCTGAGACTTCAGCTGGAAAGTGTTACTATCCATGGTTTAAAATAACTTAAAGGAAAGCTGAAGATTGTACAACTATTTACAGATCAGAAGAGAAAAGGTGGAAATTCAGATTGGAATCAACGGGACCAAGGTCAAAGGGATAATTACTATTATTTACACACACATATACTTTTTCTTATTCAGCCCTCGAAGACTCTTTCACCTCATTAAGATGCCAACTACTCATTCACCTTGCTTATCTACTTAAATCATCAAGGCAGATTACAAAGATCAGCATAGGGATTCCCTAAATGGACCTTCACTTATCCACCTGGCAAGTTTAACCAGCACTCTCCAAGTTTCACTTTCCAAGTGGAACAGACTGATAACCAATGCCTTAAATGTTCAGATCGACTACGTCATTCTCGGGTATGCATAAACACTTCTGCTCACATCAGCTCATTATATGTTTATCAAGATTTGGTTACTTTTATTTCCCAGTCCATGTCCTTACTATTGCAATTACATAATGTAATTAAATATGAAAATCAACCAAAGATGTTTTAAAATTATTTTTTAAAGTGAATTGTTTCTATGACTTCTAACTTGGATGCTATAGAAAGAATGAGTTGTAAAGAAGATTGTTGTTGAACTTGGTGTGGGTGAAATAAGAGCATTGGACTAAGAATAGTTCTTAACTCTAGAAGATTAATATACTCAGACTGGTTTTTAAGTATTTTTCACTTCTCATTTTTGCTTCAAAGAAACTAGAAAATGTAGGTGATGCAAGATAAATTTAATTTGCAGAAAAGAAACTCCAATGTGTAGAATCAAACACAATGAAAGAGTCATGGCACTGTATCAAGAAATCAGGGAAAGAACCACACTTACATGTTTCAGCTAAAATAAAATTACTGGAAATTTCTACTTTTGGCTAAGATGGATGAGCAAGAATATAAAGAATTTCGTATCTGAAAACCGAACAGAATATATGGAATAAAAGCTTTCAAAACACTGGACATTAGGAAATGAAAGGAAACTGTCTCTAAGAGACAGAACATAAATTAGGTGCCCTTGTGCATTGTCCCAGGTAGAGCCCAGTGAGCTCCCTGGATTGAAATGGAGATACAGTTCTGGAAGCCCAAAGGTTTGCAGGTCAGAGTTTGGAAAGGAGAAAGCTACACAGAGAAAACTCTGAGGATCTTCAGAGGAGCCCCCAGAAGAACTCAGCTGGGTACAGATCAGTACACACATATAAGGAAAAAACCTACCCAAGGCTGGGGAAAAGCCACTGGAAACAATTGTCATTGTTGTTTAGTCGCCAAGTCATATCTGACTCTTTTGCAACCCCATGGACTGTAGCCCACCAAGCTCCTCTGCTCGTGGGATTTCCCAGGCAAGAATGCTAGAGTGGGTTGCCATTTCTTTCTCCAGGGGATCTTCTCCACCCAGGAATTGAAGCCACATCTGCATTGGCAGGTGGATTCTTTACCACTGAGCCACCAGGGCAGCCCACTGGAAAGAGTAGGGTGCCTATTTTTACGAGTCAGACTAAAAGTGTCATCGTTCATGAAGCACTGAAGAGAGTTTATCTCAGTGGTAGGTAATGATTAGCTTTACACTCACTACTGCTCTGATTAAGCCTAACAAATCTTACAAAGCAAAAGCCCCAAAGACCAAACTGTTTTCCAAATTATGAATTACATTCCAAGAATGGAAGCTCAAAAGATTTATAAGAAAACAAAAATATCCAGTACCCAACTAGGTAAAGCTCAGAAAGCAGGGATTCCCACTAGTTCATGACAGGAGTGGTCTGGTTAGAATGCCATCAATGGCACCTTTGTCTCTCCCACTCCAGGACAATATCACCCTTTCAGAACACCTGTATCACTACCATAGACATCACTAACTATGTTGCTGGCTGCCTTCATCATGAATAAATCCTAAACTGCCTTTTCATCTCTTTGTCACTAGCTTGATGATCAAAGTCCCAAAGAGGAGTTAAAATTGGTCAAGCCTGAGTCATGTGACCATACACCAGCCCCCAGGTAGTAGGAAAAAGAAATATGTGGTTACCTTTGGCTTTTATGGTGGGAAGTAAGGCCAATACTCACAAAGGTGGCCTCTCCCTAAATAGGATGGGGCTTTAGACGCTGGGCAGCTAAATGAATGACAAATGTCTACTATGGTGATTGACTATGTATTATTTAATTTTTTTAAATTTTGAACTTTTTATTTTGTATTGGGGTATAATCAATTAACAACGCTGTGATAGTGTCAGGTGAACAGTGAAGGGACTCAGCCATACATATGCATGTATCCATTCTCCCCAAACTCCCCTCCCATCTAAGCTGCCACAGAACATTGAGCAGAGTCCCCTGTGCTATATAGTAAGTCCTTGTTGGTTATTATTCTTCAACCTAACCTTAATCTGTTGTCTTTTTTCATGGTCCACAGTAGCTCTCTGATAAGGATTCAAGCTCTTCTTTCTTAATCATCTATTTCATTTATTTTTCTAGGATACCTTTTTTTTTTTGCATTTTAACAGTTCTGAAAATGTTGTCTTACAATTAATGAAAACTATCAATCCATTAGAACTGATGTCTTAAATAAATAAAAATTAAAAATTGCCAACTATTTTTTCTTAGAGGTTTATGAAAAGGATAGATCTTTCAAATTATTATGGCACTGTAGATTCAGTGAAATCTTTCTCCCCTGTTATGCAACTTATCACATTGAATCGTCTTTATCTCTCATTAGACTGTAAGTTTCTACATATATCTTAATCTCAGTGCTTAACAGAAAATAGATCCAGAACACGTTTATTGAAAAAATGAGTAATTTGGTGCATGAGAATAAAGCTGCTAGGCAAATTTCTGTATTCCATGTTTCATGCTCCATGAGTCTCTGAGATTTATTTAAATACACCCAGAAAAGTTTGTTTTTCAATACTTTCAACCCCAGATGTCCGACTTATTCATTCAAAAATTACGGAAGTCTGAGTTGATCCCAAACATTGTACCAAGTACCTTCTATGAGTTATCTCCTTTGATTACAAGTGTCCTCAATAGGTACAGTGAGACTCAAAGAAGATTAACAAATCACCAAAGGTCACACAGCTACAAGTAGGGGAGCCAATGGGTAATCTAACTTCAGAGTTTATGCTCTCAACTCTTCCACTATTGTCAAGACTATATTCTGTAGATTCTCTACTATTGTGGACTCTCTTCATTGTTAAATGTGTCAGGGGGTCCCAATCTAAGTTGGGTCCACACTTGGATTCTATCAAGGCTGGTTGGATGGGTCCCTCAAGAGTCTACCTAGAAAAGTTCTTAAAAGAAATCTCAGCACACAAGTTCAGGTTGGTGAAAATGATCCAAGGTCAAGGGGAAACATAATTCTATGTAGAGCATTATCTGTGACACTCAGAAATTCATGCTGAGATCCTAAGTGGGTGTGGGAGAAGGGAGATGGGCAGGCACTGGTGGACCACGTTGACATCAGGTAGTACTATCACGTTTGGCCCAGGCAGAAGCAACATCAGCTCTGATAGACACCTTCACAGCAACCATTATTTTGGGGGAAGGCATCAGCCTTGCTGGCTGGTCATACTTGTGGTATCATCACAACACAGAGAGGACGAAAATGGCAGGAGTCCTGGTGTAGTGAAGGGTTTCATCTGAGAAGCCCACTGCAGGCCATTCCCAGTAGACTCCAAGAACAATCTGAGAGACATCTGAGTGGGTCTTGAGGAACTAGAGCACTGCTGTTGCTCTGTGACCCTGTTTTCACTCTCAAGCTGTGCATAGTGGGCAAGATGAGTTATATAATTACAACTGCAACCCAAGGAACACTTTAAACCCATCAGAGCTTTGAAAGTGAACTAGAAAACAAAGAGCAAGCAGTCTACTTGACAGAGAGCAAGGAGAATAATCAGTAGGATGACAGACTTTTTAAGAAGGCAAATGTCATGGATGAGGCAGTAAACCAGAAGCCAGGAGATTTTAGTTACAGTCCCAGTTCTGTCCCAAATGTTCTGTTTCACTGAGAGGCAGTCAATTCACCTCTCTGAGCCTGCTTCCTTACCTCCTGCACGAGAGGACTGGACTGCATGGATGACCAACCCTAACTTCCACCTAGCTCACAAATGTTGTGCTTCAGCAAACACTGGGTTGTACATTCTAACACCCATCTGACCTTTAAAATAGCCTTGCCGGGGATTCAACCAGCATGGGAACTGCATGACAATAGCAAGACTAAGTGGTTTTCTGGGCTCTGGAAATCACAGCAGTAAAGCAACAGGAAAACTGAATGTGCAGTCAACTGGTATACCCCAGCAGTTTCGAGCAGGGTGAATAGATTCCATTTGGGGATGTTAATAAGTGCCTCTGGCTGAGCCTGGTCAAGTTAATTGTACATGTGGGTAAATCATAAGAGAATGTATATTTCTGAGCTCATAAACCCACAGAGTGTTTACAGATGGATTTAGTAGCCACAGGTAAAATAATGTTGCGTAAAAGGACACCCATTTGAGAGCAACACTTTCATGGCTTAGTACCTGATTAACATCTGCCTAAACTCCCTCTGTCTCTCTAACTTTTTTCACACACACATTCATTGCATTGTCACTTCACAAAGTTGGACGGGAAGTTGATTTTCATCAGGTAGCTGTCACAGGACTCTCTGGGCTCTGGGGTTGGCACAGGCTTCTCTCTGTGCATTCACATTACACTTGACAGCTAAGGTCCCTCAGGCTTCTGTATACATCCCTTCTAGTATCCATCACTCACCAGTCAAGGTAGACCACGCCATGGACCAAAAATATACCCTGGGCTTTCCTGCCTCCTGCCATTCCTTCTGCTCTGACTCCCTCCTTAGCCCTCATTACCCTCTGCCTATCATATCTTACCCATCTTTTAGGTCCTTAAAGTTTCAATACTCTCTAAAGTCATTTTTACAATTAATGTAATTCTGATCAAAATCTTGACAGTGTCTCTTACAGATCTTGATTCTGAAATGTAGGTGAAGTGTATAAATAGCCAAGACAATTATGAGGAAGAATGAGATAGCAGAAGTGCCATACCAGTTGTAAAGATATCGTATAAAGCACATTTAAAAAGCAGTTGGTTCAAGGATAAACCGACAGACCAATGGAAGAGAAAAGAAAGGCTAGAAGCAGACTCAGGACACTTGATATGTGACAGAGATGGTGCTGGAGACCAAAGGACTTTTTGTTTTAATAAATGGTGTAAAGATAATAGGGTACTCACATGGAAAAAATAAAAGTAGAGGTCGACTCACCCTAAGCACTAACTTCACTGCGGATTAAGATATACATATAAAAAACATTCATTTCATCCATACAGTAAGAACCTGTATGCTGTTTTCTCATGCTCATAACAATCACAGGGAGTGGGCATTTTTCATTCACTCTAAGTGGAGAGCGAGCTCAAATAAATAAAATAATTTACCAATGGTCAGAGAGCCGACACGTGTCTGGGTGATAATCCCCAATTGTCACCCCAAAGCTTTACTTTTGTCACCATGCCATATTGTCTCTCCCTCTTCTAAATATTGCATTATTTGATTTTAAAAAGTAACTTTGGGTAAGCAGTACTGTATCATTTGTCGAGCTACCCACTTACCCACTTTTATCTTCTGTTTGTATGTCTCATCTGTTTATCTCATTGAAGTCAGAGATCACATCTTGCTCTGTGGCATTTCTGCAAGAGGCCTGATGTGGGTCTTAGTAATAGATCTTCCTGGCATATTCATGATCACTGATTATCCATAGTCACACCTAAACAGTTAGCAGAGAAAGAAGAACAAGAGCAAGTTTCTTCTCTCTTCATTCCTTCTGTCTATCCTGTTATGTGATTGATACCTTTGATTTGAAGAAATTATGCTGGAAAATGTTGATCCAGAGACGTGTTTGTAACAAAAAGCAGCCCACACTTCCACACAGACAACAACAGAAGGGTTACGCTTTCGTGTGTCTGCTCAGTTCTCTCACACCCATCCTCCCATCAGACTTTGATCTAAGTCAGAAATAAAAGACCTTTTTCACCTGTGACACCTTTTCTTTCTCATATTGTTACAGGTTTGACTGCAAAAAAAAAAAAAAAAAAAAAAAATCAAAGTAACAGTGATTTAAACAAGATAAATGTTTTTCTCTCATAATAGTCCAAGCACAAAGAATCCAGAAGTGACCTATTGGCTATAGGTATCGGGAATCCATGCTCCTTCTCTCTTCCTAATCTGTCATTCTCAACATCAGCTTCTATCTCAAAGTCAAAGAAAGCTACTCCAATTCCTGCCATCACGTTCATAGTCCAACCAGCATGAAGAGCAAAAAACAGGTAGACAGTATGTAGCTAAGTGCTCATTAAACTTGGGAGGTTCTATTAGTTCAGGAATAGTGGGGAAATTAATATTTAGGGAACAACTGGCTTGAAGGACTTCGTATGATCTTTTGGGCTTCCCTGGTGGCTCAGAGGTTAAAGCATCTGCCTGGAATGCGAGAGACCCAGGTTTGATCCCTGGGTCTGGAAGATCCCCTGGAGAAGGAAATGGCAACCCACTCCAGTACTCTTGCCTGGAGAATCCCATGGAGGGAAGAGCCTGGTAGGCTACAGTCCATGGGGTCGCAAAGAGTCGGACAGGACTGAGCGACTTCACTTTCACTTTCAAGACCCTATCACATCTATTTAAGGAATTCACTGAGATTTAGGTAAAGAAAATTTTTTCAAGTGTACTTGCTGTCACACTTTCCCTCTCTCATAGAAAACATGTTTCTCTTTGTCCAGGACTTGAAGCCCTGCTAATTTAAAGGGAAAAAGAGACATGTAAATTGAACATAGCAATACAGCACAGAGAATGTTGTCAACATGCAGAGGAAGAAAAAAAATGAAACCTGCCCGGGTGGCTGTGGAATGGAGTGATTGAAGATGTCACTGCCCTGGGAACAGAGGGACATCCTGGTAAAGGGAAGAGCTTATTCCAAACCCGGGAGGAGTGAAAACACACGGCATGATTTGTGAACTGCAAGGATGTCCCTGAAGCTGCGAGGGGAGACGCGGGAGGTAGAGCTAGGAGTGAAGGCCTAGGGGCGGATCAGGAAGGGCCAGGGGCCACACCAAGAAACCTGGACCTCATCTTCTGTGGGGAGCAAGCATGCGTTTCCAAATGTAAAAGAGGAGACTTGGTGGAAAGTGAGCTTTGCTTTCTGCGAGAACGCACAGGACGTTAGAATGAAGAAGACAGGATAGAGAACAACGGATCGATATGTCTGTCATTCCCTTTTGTCACCCAGACCCACGTAGCCACTGCAAGAGCACAGGGAAGAAGACACAAAAACCTGATCAAGGGTTACAGCAGCAGGCTGGGGAGGAGACAGCTTCTGCTGTTCTTTAGAGGGAAAATCAGCTAAACTCAAGGATGTGTGATTGTATGGAGAGAGATGAATGGCAACAAACGTGAGCCAGGCCTGGCTGTGAAAAGATGCCATTTAACAGACAGAGGGAAGGTTCGTTTGGTCTTGGCCATGCCAAATTGAGAGTCTATGAACAATATTGAAGGAATGATTTTCACAGGCATTAGTCTATGTTGCTTTGAAACTCAGAAGATTGACGGAGAAATGGAGCACCTCGTGCAGGACCTGGGATGTGGTTTATGTACATTCTGTTGAGTGCTGTTGACTGCTGAGCTCCCCTCATCCGCACATACAGGACATGCAGTTCTCTGTGCACAACAGACACCCCAGAAGGATGTGGTTACTGATGGATTCATTCCTTAGCTCAGCACACCAGACACATCCGCCTCAAAACTACCTCTTTTTTTTTTACTGATTAGTTCACTTATTACTGGTAAATAGAAAGCTTTTTAGAAGAGAAAATGTTCTTCTATTAGCTGAGCCCCACTTTAATTTCTCACTATCAAAACACTGTGTTCCTTTCTTCAATCAAGCAAATATGTGTAACTTCTAGCTCTTGCCTGAATTCTAATTCCAATCAAAATCCCTGTATTTTCTCACATCTCCAAAAACATTACTTTTCCTGAAGACAAAAAACTAGGTTGAAATGACATTATTTTTTACACTGAGCCAGGAAGAGGAGAAATCAGGGTAAATAAAGAAAACACAGTTTTTCATCATCATCACCGTCATTACTATCATTATCATTGTGGGTAGTTTGGGAGAAATTGCTTAGAGGATAACAAAGGAAAGAGTAGAACTGGGACTGGAAAACATTCTCTTTCTCGCTCCATTTTATAACAAAGACCCGTGGGGGAAAAACTAGTCAATCATTAGTATGGAAGAAGAGCTAATAAAATAAATGGAGTTTTTTTATGAAAGAAACAAATTTAATAGCTGATATTATGTGCCAGGACTCAGGCACTGTGTTAAACAAAAACTCAAATGTATCAAGTAAGTTTTAAAATTTATGTTTACATTATCTATTTGTTCTTATAAAATGTCAGTAAATGGGTAGATACAGTAATCAATAAATACAAAAGACAAATGACAGGAAAAGCAGATGAAATTTCTAGTACCTCTTCCATACCTAGTGTTAATAGTTGTAATATTAATATGAAATATCAATAATGTTTTATTAATAAAACTTCAGAAGTGAATCTAGAGGACTAGATGCAGGGAGGTAGAATATGCACCATAGTCCTATGTCTCTAACATGCTGTGTGTCTCCTTTTTAAAGTGACTCATGTAATTGGTGCTTTAGGGAATAAGCCCCCCAAGGAGCCACAGAGAGTGGGAGAGAATGGGTGTTTTTTCCCTCTGAGGCCTTCTCCAAAAGCAGACTTAGAAACAACCAGAGAACTGGGATGTTCTCCACTTTCTTCTGGGTTAAAGACAATGACATCCAGTCCCATCACTTCATGGCAATAGATGGGGAAACAGTGGAAACAGTGAGAGACTTTATATTCTTGGGCTCCAAAATCATTGTGGACGGTGACTGCAGCCGTGAAATTAAAAGACACTCACTCCTTGGAAGAAAAGCAATGACAAACCTAGACAGCATATTAAAAATCAGAGACATAACTTTGCCTACAAACATCCGTATAGTCAAAGCTATGGTTTTTTCCAGTAGTCATGTACATATGTGAGACTGAACAATGAAAAAGGTTGAGTACTGAAGAATTGATGCCTTTGAATTGAGGTGCTGGAAAAGACTCTCGAGAGTCCCTTGGACTGCAAGGAGATCCAACCAGTCCATCCTAAAGGAAATCCGTCCTGAATATTCATTGGAAGGACTGATGCTGAAGCTGAAGCTCCAATACTTTGGCCCCCTGATGCGAAGAGCTGACTCATGGGAAAAGACCCTGATGCTGGGAAAGATTGAAGGCGGGAGGAGAAGGGGACGACAGAGGATGAGATGGTTGGATGGCATCACCGACTCCATGGACATGAGTTTGAGCCAGCTCTGGAAGTTGGTGATGGACAGGGAAGCCTGGTATGCTGCAGTCCATGGGGTCACAATGAGTTGGACATGACTGAGTGACTGAAGGACAGCAAAGACAATGACAGAACAGAAGACACTGGACAGGGAAGGCTCAGTGAAGAGTTCTCCCCTCCTGCTTTCTGAGAGCAGCAGGGCTTTCCCAAAGAAGATGCACACCTGGAGTTGAGCTCTGGGAAAGTGAAGAAGCTTTCCCCTCTCATGTCTGTGGAGAAGTTGCAGATACCAGGTGCCCACTGGCCAGCAGCAGAGCAGGTTGCCTGGGGAAGAGGGCACCTCAGCCAGGAGAGGCACCGGGCACTCCTGCCCACCCCCAGCGTTGGCACAGCTCATTAGCACATCCTGAGCACTGCAGATGTGAGACTGGGACCTGCACTGAGGAGCAGTCTCTATGAAGTGTTTCTGCAGCATCTCAGACTTCATGGCTTTTGTACCTGCACACAGGAGGAACACAAGAGGGTCCATAAGGCGACTTTGATTTGCGGGAAAAAGAATGCTGATGGGTTGGCAGCAGCCAGAAAGAAGAGAGGAGACTAGGAGGGAGAAATGGAAGAAAAAGAAATGTGATGTGAAACAGGGAAAAGCACAAGAGTGGGTTCTATATGGGGAGTAAAAGAAAAAGAGGAGAAAGGAAAAAAGAAGCTGATCTGCAATTTAGAGGAGATGGGCAACTACAGAGGATGATGGAGAATTAGGCATCTGTTCCTTTGCCCTGTACCTTCCATCATGCTCTCAAAACACTTGCTCTGCATCTTTATCCACCAAGGTAAACGGGAAACACTGAAATGTAGCAGAATGATAGCTCTAGAACAGGTTTTTTCCCTTAAAAGTTGCTACCTTTTCCTCTGTAGACAATCAGAATCCTGGAAACGAAGGTAAATAAAAGCCAAGAGGCTGTCAAGACCTCCAAGATGGCCCATGAACATTCTCAGAGCTTTAATGCTAGGGAGGGCTGACTGCCGTACTGAGTGTTGAATGGATATGAAGGTAGAACAGACTGGTCCCAACTCACTGGAGACAACTGTTACTCACCAGCGGAAGCCTACAAGCTCTTTCCCCCTGCAAATGACAATGTGCAACCATCCTGTGGCCCTACTAAACCAAGCCACGGAAATCTCAGCGGGCTCCCAACCTGCTGAGTACATTGTAACTATGGTGATGCAAATGTCATTGCTATTTGCAGCACCCTGCTAATGAGTTATATTTAACTACATTAAAAAATAATGATCTGGAAAGGCTACAATTATTACATTTAAAATATGAATTGCACCCAACGGATATTACATGCGGGCTTTGCACTCTCTCTTGCATTCGGAGCCTAACAAATATCCTTTTATCCTCTGAAGAAAATGGGCAAACAGACTGATCAAATAGCTCACTCCAAGCAATTAAAACTTTCCATTACCATATGGAAGGACGTATGACTTGTTTCCAGAACACTTGACTCTAATAAGAATGTATTAACAACTGCCAACTGGAGTTCAGAAGTTAAATAAGATGGCAGTAAAGGGATTAGGAAGTAATGAAAACATGCTTTTCCTATATGGCAGAAAAAAGCTTGATTTATCCTGGAAAAGCAAGTTTTACATATATATATATATATATATATATATAATTTGTTGTTTAGTCACTAAGTGCTGTCCAACTCTTTAGGACCCCATGGTCTGTAGCCCACCAGGTCTCTCTGTCCATGGGATTTCGCATACAAGAATACTGGAGTGGGTTGCCATTTCCTTCTCCAGAAGATCTTCCCAACTCAGGGGTTGAACATGGGTCTCCTGCATCTCCTGCATTGGCAGGTTTGCATGTGTGTATGTATATGTATCATATACATACATGTGATTGTGCAATATTCCCCATCTCATCTCAGCAAAGGTAGGTTTACCATTGGAGTAATTGTCTTAGCTCAGGCTGCCAAACAATACCATAAACCAGGTGGCTCAAACAACAGAAACTTATTTCTCACAGTCTTGGAGGCCGGCCAGTTTGGTTCCTAGGGAGAGCCCTCATCCTGGCTTGCAAATGGGGACCTTCTTGCTGTGTCATGTGGTGGAGAGAGGAAAGGGGTAGAGAGAGAGAGAGAAACTTCCTCCTCTTCTTGTAAGGTCACCAGTCCTATTGGATTAGGGCTCTGCCCTTATGACTTCATTTAAATTTGTTGTCGTTCAGTTGTTCAGTCGTGTCCGACTCTTTTTGTGACCCTATGAACTGTAGCTCCCCAGGCTTCTCTGTCCATGGGATTCTCCAGGCAAGAATACTGGAGTGGATTGTCATTTCCGCCTCCAGGGGATCTTTCCAGTCCAAGGATCGAACCCGAGTCTCCTGCGTCTCCTGCATTGCCAGCAGAGTCTTTACTGCTGAGCCACCTGAGACTTAATCACCTCCTGAAGACCCCATCTAAAAACACAGTCACACTGGGGCTAGGGCTTCAGAATATGAATTGGAGGGGATACAGTTCGGTCCGTAATAATAATGAAGCTTAAATTCCAGGGCTTTTTTTCTCGCACACTTCCCTTTTAAGTCTCTGACCTACATTTGTGTTTATAGCTTTATATTTTTGTTCCTTAAAAATCATTCCTCAAGTTGTATAAGCATCGGGCCCTACAAATCCCAGAAGTGTCCTGTATCTTAGGTCACAAAGTATTTAAGTGAGTTCCAGATACATATAAGAAATAATAAACAACATAGTGGGGCTATGTTGTCAAACACAATATTCAATATATACCAAGATACTGAGTGGGATTTTCCTGGTACCCTAGAGTTGTTATTAAGGCCCAAAGCTAAGAACAAACTGGACTAAGTACGTTATGTGCTAAGCAAGATGGCAGCAAATATGCTCAGTGGGGTCCAGCTCCCAGGCCGAAAGTGAAGCACCAGTTTAGCCTCAGCTTCCTCTCACCCGCCCCCCTCCCCAGGCAACTAAGAGAACAGGCAGAAAGGGAAAGGAGTGAGTGACCTGTAAGCTCTTTCCTCCCATGAGGAGAAAGGGGGGTTTCCTCTCCCTGGAACCAAGAGGTACGTATTTCATTTCCCAGTTGGATTTTGGGATGCTTAATTTTATGTGTCAACATGGCTAGACTGGGGTGGCCAGTTCTTTGGTCAAACACCAGTTTAGATGCTGCTGTGAAGGTATTTTGAAGGTGTGATTAACACTTAAATCAGTAGACTCTAAGTGGGGCCAGTTACCCTCTATCACATAGATGGGCCTCAACTCATCAGTTGAAGGCCTTAAGAGAAAAGGCTGAAACCTCCTGAAGAGGAAGGAATTCTGCCTCCAGACTGCCTTTGGCCTCAAGACTTTAATATCAGCTCTTCCCTGGCTCTCCAGCCTGTCCATATCTCCTATAGATTTTAGACCTCCCAGCCCCACAATCACATAAGCCAGTTCCTTAAAATCCACCTCCTCCCTGTGTGTCTCTCTCTGAAGATATGCATATAAGCATCCTATCCGTCCATCCTCTGGATGAACCCTGACTAATAACAGAGTTTGTTCAGCTAAGTGCTGGTCTGACACCTGAGTGGGAAAAAGAATTAGAGGGAGATGGAGGGGCGGCTCTGGTGGACACGTAGGAAATGGTTATTGGGGTGCTCTCTGCAATCCCACCTCTGTGCAGCAAGAATATGTTATGTGAGTGTCCCTTTGGTCAAGCAGGTATTCTGGAAAACACTGTGGCTTCTGCCATCTTACCAAGCCCATGGGTGTGTGCTAAATCACTTCAGTCATGTCCTACTCTTTGAGACCCTATGCACTGTAGCCCCACCAGGCTCCTCTGTCCATGGAATTTTCCAGGCAAGAATACTGAAGTGGGTTGCCATGCCCTCCTGCAGAGGACTGAACTCATGAGATCGAACCCACGTCTCTGATGTCTCCTGCATTGGCAGGCAGGTTCTTACTACTACTGCCCCCCTGGGAAGCCCACAGAACCCTTCAAAGGACCCACAATATGCCTCGGAACAGAGCCAGCACTCAGATGTCAGTTCGATGGGGAGTGAGGCTTAATGAATTGGGGAAGTAACAGCACCCAATCAAGGAGAGGACCACCATCACTTCCAGTTGATTAAAAGGCTATAAGCCCTTTCCCCATCCTCCGTCCTACCATACACCCTGGAAGAGCTAGAGAGAAGCCGTGTGGACCAGCATGATGTACCACTCCCACACAAGCTGGTTTCCAGCAGCAGTTCTCATCCTGGGCTGCAAGTTTGCATCACCTGGGAGGTTGGAAAAAAATACTGCTGCTTGAGTCTGACCCCAGAATCGCTCAGGGTGGGGGAGGTTTAACAGCTCCCAGTTGCAACCACGGCTGAGAGCTATCTTGTTAGTGCCACTGACAGATTACCCCAGCTAAGATGAAGGGAGAAAAACAGCTTTAAGTTGGACACCTGAGAGTGATTAAGACTGCGTCTTAAATCCCAGAATTAGACTGTTCTAGTCACCTCTAGTGGACAGAGGTCTACAGAATTAGGCTAAGATATTAGGACTCGTGACCCAAGGTGTCCTAACCACCTCTAGCGGATGCAAGGTTATGGAACATAGTAAATAGATGATCCCGAGACTGATTACTCAATGCAATAGTAGCTTTGCGCTTAAGTCGTCGGTAAAAGTTAAACTGAGAAGGTAAGTTGCAGGTGCTGACCCTGGTGAATTGAGACCCCTCCAAACAAGTTCCAAAGGCATCACTTAGTAGAGCTGCCCAGGCCTCAGGCTATGTGGTTTATTCTGTGTGTGTGTGTGTGTGTGTGTGCACGCGCGCTGACACTCAGTCATGTCCGACTCGTTGCAATCCCATGGACTCTATCCCACCTGGACCCCACCAGGCTCCTCTGTCCATGGGATTCTCCAGGCAAAAATACTAGAGTGGGTTGCCATTTCTTCCTCTTATTGTACGTAATCTACAAATCAAATAGTTTGGTTCCTATTATGGGAGCAGGATTTTAAATGCAAAGTTATCTAGATGTTACTCAAGCCAGAAATGTATGTCTTCTCCAAAGCGAGTGCCTCCAGCTGTTCCCCGCTCTTCCTTAGACATCCGACAGCTGGCAGCCTCAGAGCAAAGTCAAATTCTAGCCCCTGCCCTGTCTCTCCCATCTCTCTCTGCCTCCTGGCTCTGCTCCTCTCATCTTCAGGCCAGGCAGTGAGAGGATGGTCCCCATCTGCCTATTTTTCTTGTCCACTGCTCATGGAAATACAAAGCATGGGATGGGGGTCCTTTACTAACTTTCCTGCTGACCATCCCACCTGCAGATAGAGAGACTGAGAAGGGTTTGAGGGAGGGAGCAGGGGGCAGCTGGCTTCATATCACCTTCTCTCATTCCTTCTCCCTTGTTCCTACTTTCTAAACACTTCCCTCCAATTCTTTTGTGATTGTTTCTGGCCTTACTGTAGTGACAGAGAGGGTAGCGATGGCTGGAGGGGAGTCAGCAAGCCCCTCCTTAGCTACCAAAATCAATTCAGAATCTAATCACCTGCCACCAAAAGGCCTTCAAGCATAATTCTGCGAGTAGGTGTGTGCTCGTGTGTCCCCACATGCATATTTGAACTGTTGCACCTTTATGGAAAAGGAGTCCTTCAGGGCAAAAGCTGTGTAAGAGTCTATATTTCAAATGGGAAAATATTTAATACCTCATAAATTATGATGTGATCACTTAAATGGAGCATCATGACTTTGGAAAATAATGTTTCTAATTATTATTATTACAAAGCAAACAGTAATATTTGGCAACATTTTATTATTTACTCATCATCAAGTGCTGGGAACTATAAAGTACTTCACACAGTAGCAGATTTCTTTTTCATACACACATACACACACACACACAAAATCCCTTGAGGTAAGAGATAATCTTCCCATTTTCCAGGTAAGAAACTGAGACCCAGAAGAGATGAGGAAGTTGCTGTAAAGATGAGACATAGGAGAAAAGAGAGAACACAAATGAAAACCTGTCTGATTCCAGGAACCATAGCTTTAACCAATGCCTTCATACAAAATAAATACTAAGCAAACATCTTCAGATGAATTTTGGAGAAGGCAGCTAGCTGCAGGAACATCAAAGTCACCCTAGCTAATGTATTCTCGGATTACTATAGGTCCACAGGGACAGAGGAGCCTGGTGGTCTACAGACCATAGCGTCTGAGAGTCAGATACGACTGAAGTGACTTAGCACACGTGCACAGCTGCCTATGGTAATCTCATAGAGATATTCAGAACAAGACTCACAGAATTTGTGTCTACCTAAGAATTTAGAGGGGGGCTTCCCAGGTGGCTCAGTGGTAAAGAATCCACCTGCCAATGCAGGAGACTCGGGTTTGATCCCTGGGTCAGGAAGATCCCTTGGAAGAGGAAATGGCAACCCACTCCAGTACTGTTGCCTGGAAAATCCCATGGACAGAGGAGCCTGGCGGGCTACAGTCCATGGGGTCGCAAAGAGTAGAACAAGACTGAGAAACTGAGCAGACATTAACACAGGAATTTAGAGAAGAATTTCATCAACCCTTCAATCCTTGGGTAGAGCCACACTTGTGTGCATTGTAGACGTGCAATCTGCTCTTCTAAAAACCATCAGAGGACATTGTCTAACTTCTTTCAGGGACCAATTCCAGCACTTAACAGCACTCCTAACGGAGCAGTTTTACATCTAAACCTATTTCTTTACATATTCAATGTGCACTAAGAAAAGCCAATCCCCAGGTTTTGGTTTTTTTTTTTTCATAATTACTTTTCATCAGTTTGAAGGCAGCCACAAAATTTCTCTTCATTCACGAATAATCTTGGTTCTCTCAGTTTTGTTTTTTAAGCCCTAACATTTGCAAGCTTTGATTAACGTGTGTGCCTCCGCTCCCTGAGTCTCCTCCAGGATTTTCACGTCGCTGCCAAAGCCGTGGAAGCCAGAGCCAGATGGGGAGGTCCGGGCTCCAGGGTGGGCGTGGGGCAAGGCTCCCTGCTCGGGTAGATCCTATTGGGTTCCCTCATTTACCCAGAGCCTTTCACTGCTGAGTCACGATGCCTGGGACACTCAAAATGCCACCTAGAGCTACGGCAAGCTCCTTTCTTCCCAATGTCCTCATCAAATTACAGTCTCAAGGCTGTGCTGTGCTTAGTCACTCATTCGTGTCTGACTCTTTTGCAACCCATGGACTGTAGCCTGCCCAGCTCTCTCTCTGTCCATGGGATTCTCAGGGCAAGGATACTGGAGTGGGTTGCCATGCCCTCCTCCTCCAGGGGATCTTCCCAACCTAGGGATCGAACCCAGGTCTCCCACATTGCAGGCAGATTCTTTACCATCTGAGCCACCAGGAAAGCCCCACAGTCTCAAGGCACCTGCTATCATACAGCGCAAGGGATACTAATGGTTAAGACTAGTGTCAAACCATATAGCTTTAGGGCAAATAAAGATAGCAGTTCCAACTCTCATTAGAGGGATCACACAACGAATGTTCCAAGTATGTTTGATGAATGAAATAACAAATAAGCCCATTTAACTTGATGAAGATTAACTTGCTTGCACCTCATTTTGGACTAACTCCATGTGACTCTATCCTGCTGAGGTGGGCAGGAACCTGGAAGAATCTCATAGAAATGACAGGATAGGGTGTGGTGAGTCTGCAATTCGAGGGTTTTATGTGAAATATATTTTGACTGGGAAAGCCTTCCCCCAGAGCAGTCTTAAAAACCAAAATAATTTCTCTGGTATTCCTGAAATAATTAAATAATAGGCATTAGAATTGGAGAGTATGCAAGACTTACTTAAGAAACAGCCTAAACCAGCCCCACAAACTGTAATAAGCTGTCATCTCCTCCTCCAGGATGGTCTTAGCAGACAAGTGCATAAGAATAAGGGCTCTGGAGTCCAATTCTCCAGGTTTAAATTCGAGGTCCATCACTCACAGACAGTTCTTGCCTGGAGAATCCCATGGACAGAGGAACCTGGTGGGCTACAGTCCATGAGGTTGCAAAGAGTAGGACACAGCTGAGCATGCACACGCAGGATTAGCCTCTATTTAAAAAATTATCCTATAACACCTTATTCCTAAATAAGCGTTCAACTATTCATTTACTGGTCACAAACACTAGCTGAGCACCAATAATAAGAACTATGTTAAAATGTATGCACAATACAGGGATGAATAGGCATGGTCTTGCCCTTCAATAAAGTCACAAAATCTTATAAAATAACTGTAATCCAGGGTTACTGACAAGCACCATGCAAAAGGGGAATTGGGAAAGGGAGATATTGTGTGCTCAGGAGAAGATGGAAGGGTCCGTAGAGGAGATTTCCAATGATTTCCAGCGGGGAGGGTGTTGTGAGTAAGTGCTTGGTTCTGTCTGGCCAAACCTGAGTGTATGTGGTACAGAGTAGGTAGTACAGAGGCAGGAGAAAGGGCTGGAAAGAAAAGTCGGATATCATCATGGAGCACCTAATATACTGTGCTGAGGGCAGAAGGGAGCCATTGAAGGTTCTTAGCAGGGGAGCATCCTGGTCAAGCCATGGCATGATAACCTGCCCTGCAGCTGGAGGATAATTCAGAGAAGAGGACCACACGACTCCAGGGGAGAGTTAGGAGTCAACCCGCAGTATTTCAGGGAAAAAATGATAGTAAAGGACTGGACCAGAGTGACCATGTGGGGAACAGAAAGGAAGAGACCCAGGTGGACACTGTCTGATCACACCCTCACCGCCCTGACATCTCACACTGCAGCCACCAGCACTGAAATTTCTGCAAGTCATTTTCTCTCCCCACTGGTGACTTTCAAACACCAGCCAGGCTGTGCTCTTTCTGGTTCCCGGAATTTCCACGCCAGTCCTTCAGCCGCTGCTGTCTGGCCTCCTTATCCAAAGGGCAAGATCTTCACGCTCCCTGGACTCCCGCAGGAATCTGACACTCACTGCTTCTCAGTGAATGCTTTTAAGTGACATTGAACTATCTGTTCCAGTGCATCCGTAAAGCATTTCTGTTTGACCTACAGAGACGTCACATTCCGGGTCAGCAGAATGCTCTCCTGGGCTGTTAATGCCTGACTAACTACCTTAATCACGAAAATAAGCTCCCCGTCAGTGGTATTTTGCAGGTACAGGTGCAAAGATCTCAGCAACGGCAGAGTGCACTCAGGCACCATGGCAACCAGTGCGTCAGCCCGGGTACCCTCTGCAGT
This sequence comes from Bubalus bubalis, assembly GCF_019923935.1. NCBI lineage: Eukaryota > Metazoa > Chordata > Mammalia > Artiodactyla > Bovidae > Bubalus > Bubalus bubalis. The sequence continues at coordinate 12,366,902 of NC_059169.1, read as the reverse complement.
GTGGAAACAGGCAGCTCTCCATTCATTTTAGCTGACAACAAAACCGAGAGGCATTCTGCCCTCCCCTGTCCTCTCAGGAGATGTTTGGCAGGTCCCAGGGTAGTGAGGATGCTGGTCTCTATCCCTGGGGAAATTTGGGGTGGGGGCTGCAGCCCAAATTGACCTGAATGCTTTCTGGTCGCTCTGCAGAGGTGGTCTTCTACTGGCACTCTTGGCAGGGGCTGGTGGGGCATGCCTGCCGGCTATGGTTGGCTCACATATATTGCTTTAACTTGATTTAAAATCAGTTGCCAGAGACTTTGCCCCACCTCTGCAGCCCCACAACTGGGGGGGCTTATGACATAATGTGCATTTTGGGGTTACCATTGTAACTCCTGTGCAATTAATGTCTAAGGTACCCAATGTTATTTGTAAGTAATGTCTAAGGTACCCAATGTATTATTGCTTTTGGGGTGTTCTGTAAGAGATGGAAACTCAGGTAAAACTATTTTAAGCACAACTGAGCATGTAAAGGCTTATATAGAAAAAAAAATTTTTTTTATAATAAAGGCTTATATAACTGGGCAGTCCAAGACAGTTGACTTCAGGATTTGCCGGGGACCAGCCCTGGCTGATCCAGGGTATTCGAAGGAGAGACGGCATAGGTGACCTATTTATTTATAAATATTTATCAAAGATATAAAGAGTAATAGAATGAGGATAGCTCAGTAGGAAAATTCAGTGGAGAAAAGAGGCTGAGTAGCTTGGTTTACACGGGAGACCAATAAAACTTCAAGACAAGAAGTTTGCACCACTTATGTAGGCCGCAGGCATCCTTCCATTCTCGCGAAGGAGAGGAGACACTGAGGCCTCCCCGGTCGGATCTTAGAAGCCCAGGCATAATTAGCAAGCATGGCGGGTTCCACGCTCCAGATGGAGACTCAGCCAGAATTTGAGAGAGAGAGCAAAATGGGGAGACCAAGTTTTGGTGAACAAGGCCCGCACTTTATTTTCCAAAGTAGTTTTTATACCTTAAGTTATGCATAGAGGATAATGGGGGACAGCACAGCATTTCCTAGTTCTAATCGAAGCCAGGCTTTCAAATTCATCATATGCAAAAGTTCAGGTGATTGACATCATCTTCTGGCCAGGAGGCCTGTTAACATTTTAAGAAACTTATTTTTCTCTAAAGGTGATTATTCCAAAGTCAGGCACCAGCCTCCAAAAAGGCATTGGACAAAGCTGCATTCCTATAGGGCAAAGGTGAGGTGGGCTCAATCAAGAAAAGAATTAACTCAAGGGTCCAAGGTTACAAACATTGAGGCTACTACTTACATTTCTATACACCCATTATATCAATCAATACACTGCCAAGGACACAGTAGGTAATGAGTATGGAGACTTAGCAGCAAACATTGGCCCAATAAGTGAAAAACCCTTCACCAATACAATTTCTAATCAATCTTTTAACTATTCAAAGGAATCTGTGTTTAGACAGTTTAGAACATCTCATGCCTTTCACAGTTGGGAGGCTCTGAGCAATCACATGTGGCCGGAAAAACCTATTCAGGCAGGCTAGAGGATTTCCAAAGGAGTTTGTAGGTTAAACACTGTCACACCCAGGAATTATTAACTGGAGCTGTAAGCTAACTCTTTTTTCAGAGAGAGGTAGTGGGGGACAGCCCCCGTAAGGTCAGAGGTGTAGGTGAAAGCACAAAGCAGAAAGTAGGCAGACTCTAGTTTTGGGGGTAGATGCTCGAGAATTTCCAGGGGGACTCCTGAGGCTCGATCCCGCCTTTGCGTATGCCGAGCCTCCTTCCTCATGACCTTTGCCAGGGGCGGAGTGCCTCACGCTGGCTCCCGGCAGTGATAGAATTCTAGTTGAGCTATTCCAGATCCTGAAAGATGATGCTGTGGAAAGTGCTGCACTCAATATGCAATATGCAATATGCACTCAGTATGCAATATGCCGGCTCCCAGCAAGGATTCAAATAATATGGTTCTGTTCTCTCTCTTCTCTGTCTCTCTTCAATACTCGATGTAAGTCCTTCCTGTTCCTTATGGTCTGTACAAGAGCAGGGCCTGCCCACAGGCAGTTCTAGGCTGACAGCCACCACATAGCAAAGCCATAACAAAAGGAGAGCATCTTTCTGCCAGGGTGGGCAGAGAACATCCCAGAGAAGTGTTCTGATTGGACTGTCCTGGGTCACGGGCCCACATCCAATGGGACTACGAGTGTCCAAGCAAATCAGGTGCCTATCACTCTGACAGAGGAGCGGGTTCTATGATTACCAGACCCAGAAAGACAAGGAGGGCTGTTACAAGAAAGAAGGAAAAGCAGGTAGCCAAGCTAAAAATGTTGGGGCGGGGGAACTCTCAGCTGGCTACCAGATTTTCCACTTTTGAGTACAATAGCTGTAACAGTGCAGGGATGCCCGAGTCCAGAGGGCACCGTTAACTCCGCATCCCATGGAAGGTCTGCCGGGGATGCCTTTCACGAGAATACTGCAGGAATTCTGCCCTGGAGTTGTGCAACCTCAGGCTCTGTTACTCCTTGAGGAAGAAGAAGGGAAGTGTCAAAGACCAGGGGCTGAAATCAGACAGCCAGAGACCAATGCCTCAGCACTCCTGGAGATCTGAGAATAAGCCAAAGGTCTGGGAGATGGGAAGCTGTCAGGGCACATAGAGCTGATCCAGACAGGAAAGTAGTCAGAGCCACAGAAGCATGAAAGGCGGCCTGGTGGGGATGGATGCTGTTGGATGCTGTTGGCTCTCTGGCCTCCACTCCATGTGTCCACAGGCACGAGCATCTCTGAGCGCATGGGAGGTAACTCCAGCTGGAGGAACCGAGTCTATGAGAGCTTGAGTGAGGAGCAGGAGAAGAGGAGGGGTGGGTGCTCTTGCCCTTGTCAGCCTGGCTCCCCAGCAACCGCACTGTCTGGCTTCCAGCCACCTGAGCTGCCAGTCGGAGCAGCCCAGTGGTGAGCACAGTATGTGCTAGACAGGCTGATTTTCAGCTGGATACAACCTTGGCCCCACCAGTGACTGGCCCATTCCCTGGTGGCTTAGACAGTAAAGAATCTGCCTGCAATGCAGGAGATGCAGGTTTGATCCCTGGGTTGGAAAGATCCCCTGGAGAAGGAAATGGCAACCCATTCTAGTATTCTTGCCTGGAGAATCCCATGGATAGAAGAGCCTGGAAGACTACAGCCTATGGGGTCACAAAGAGTTGGACATGACTGAGTGAGTTTCATTATCACCAGTAACTGACATCACCAATGTCCACTCCAATTGGTTAGCACCTGTCCCACCTGGTCATCAGCTATGCATCACTACCTCCCTGGGTTTGGGTGTCTATGCCAGAGTCATGCCTTCCCCTCCTCTTACTTTTCTGGACCCTGTGCTCCATCTCCCAAATCCAATGACATCTCTGACAAATGAATCATGTTGCTCACAGCTTTCAAAGGAAAGCACTCTAAGCCCTTCTAAAGAGTTCAGTTCAGTTCACTCAGTCGTGTCTGACTCTTTGCAACCCCATGGACTGCAGCACGCCAGGCCTCCCTGTTCATCACCAGCTCCCAGAGTTTACCCAAACTCATGTCCATTGAGTCAGTGATGCCATCAAACCATCTCATCCTCTGTCGTCCCCTTCTCCTCCTGCCTTCAATCTTTCCCAGCATCAGGGTCTTTTCAAATGAGTCAATTCTTCCCATCAGGTGGCCAAAGTATTGGAGTTTCAGCTTCAGCATCAGTCCTTCCAATGAACACCCAGGACTGATCTCCTTTAGGATGGACTGGATGGATCTCCCTGCAGTCCAAGGGACTCTCAAGAGTCTTCTCCAATACCACAGTTCAAAAACATCAATTCTTCAGCATTCAGCTTTCTTCACAGTCCAACTCTCACATCACGCACGACTACTGGAAAAACCATAGCCTTGACTAGATGGACCTTTGTTGGCAAAGTAAAGTCCCTGCTTTTGAATATGCTATCTAGGTTGGTCATAACTTTCCTTCCAAGGAGCAAGTGTCTTTTAATTTCATGGCTGCAGTCACCATCTGCAGTGATTTTGGGAGCCTTAAAGGCTTAAGTCTGTCACTGTTTCCCCATCTATTTGCCATGAAGTGATAGGACCAGATGCCATGATCTTAGTTTTCTGAATGTTGAGTTTTAAGCCAACTTTTTTACTCTCCTCTTTCACTTTCATCCATGTCCTTTATTATACCATAATAGACTCGTTGGTGACCCTGAGGGGAACCGTAGTTACCAACTGGGAAAGGCTTAGACCAGGGCTTTTCTGTCAGTCACCATCTATGGGCCTCCCCTCACCACCAGACAGACAGATCTTCCTCTTCAGCCCTGGCCCTCGAGGGGAAGTGGGAATGACCTGCCACCCTGGGAGGGAAGAAGGGTCCAGAAAGGGAAGCCTTGGGGAAGTTTTCTATGCACGGAGCTCAGGCAAGAAAAGTAAACCAAAACTGACACTTCCTTTTACTGCAGTAGCCGATTCCGTCTGGGAGGAAACCTTGGATGAGACTGGGATCAGAAACCTGTCTGGGCTCTATCTATTCCTTCTGCCGGTTTCTAAGCATTTGAAGGGCTTATGTGTCTAACTATTCTTTGATTTCTTAACTCATCTGGAAAACCCACAATGTTCTTTTACTAACCTCGGATGGTGTTAAGAGGTGTTGCGTGGACGTGTGTTGGGAGCAGGGAGGTGGATGAGCAACCCACCTGCCACGAAGCCCCAGAGGCCATTTGCCACGTCACTTCTGGTTTGATGTCCCTGAGAAGCGAGTCTGGTGCCTCTAAGCACCCCTACCTTGAACCATGCCTTCGGTTGTTCCAAACCATTTGGAGGAAACCCCAATGGTATGTAATTTCAGCTCCTTCTGTGAGGGCAAAGGCAGACTTCGCAAGTCCCATATGGGCTGGCTCTTGGAAGAGAGCATTGTTTCTTCTTCTCAACCCTTCTCCAGCCTCCACAACCTGTTCAAGCTGGAGTTCCAATGTGTGGAGGATGCTCCGGAGAAGGGCCCCTGCCTTCCCTGTGTGCCCAGCTCAGCCTCCCACCTGGGAGCTCAGACTGAAAATGGCTTAGGTTTGAATAACGACTCTGCCACTTGCCAGCTGTGTGAATTTAGGTAAATTTCCTAATTTATCTGTAACCCAGTTTCCATATCTATAAACTTGGGGAAATAATCATTTCATATCTCTTGGGGTTCTTGTGAGGATTAAATGAATTATTGCACTAAAAAGCGGTTTTAGTCAATTTTATGTTATGTATACTCTGTTTACTTGTGCACAGCCGCTCAGTCGTGTCTGACTCCTTAGGTCTCAAAAAGTCATTTACTTTACTGCAGTGTAAATAAATAAGTAAATATTTTTTTAAGTGGTATTGTTGTGGTTGTTTAGCTGCTAGTTCAGTTCAGTTCAGTTCAGTTCAGTCGCTCAGTCGTGTCCGACTCTGCGACCCTATGAATCGCAGCACACCAGGCCTCCCTGTCCACTGCTAAGTCTTGTCCAATACTTTGCAACCCGACGGACTGTAGCCCACCAGGCTCCTCCGTCCATGGGAGTCTCCAGGCAAGAATACCGGAGTGGGTTTCCATTTCCTTCTCTAGGGGATCTTCCTGACCCAGGGATCAAACCTGAATCTCCTGCATTGACAGGCGAATTCTTTACCACTGAGCCACCAGGGAAGCCCAAATAGTGGTATATTACATTTTATCAAGTGCTTTTTCTGCATCTACCTAGATGATGGCTTTTTTTTTTTTTTTTCTATTCTATTCTGAAATACATAGTGGCATGTGTGATTGGTTTGGAATATTAAATCAACTTTCTGTTCTTGAATAAAGCCAATTAGTCCATGGGACAACATCCTTTTTTTAATTGTTGGATTCAGTTTGCCCTTTTTTTTTCCCCCCAAGATTTTTGCATCTATCTTCATGAGAAAATTCAGCCTTTCTTGTAAAGTCCTTGTTATGTCTTTGGATTAAGGGTATGCTGGCCTCAAAAATAAGCTGAGAAGAGATTCCTTTATTTTTTCTTTTCTGAAAGATTTTGTATGATATTGATGCTATTTCTTCCTTAAATTTTATAGAGAGTTTTCTCAGGACTAAATATGGACTAAAAGTTTCTGTTGGAAAAGGTTTTTAATTAGAGTAAATGGCTCTCATAAAAATGGTACTGTTCACATTTTCTACTTTTGCTTGTGTCAATTCTGACATGCTCTATCTTTCTACGAACATGTTCATTTCATTTAAATGTTCAAATCAATTGACATAAAGGTTTGAAATGATATTTCCTGATTATGTTTTTAGTGTGTAGGATCTATAGTGCTGATTTCCTTTTATTTCAGATATTGGTAATTGTGCCCTCTTTTTTTTTCTTGCCAATCTGGCCACAGGTTTATCAATTTTGTTAGTCTTTTTAAAGATTCAGTTTTTGACTATGTAGATTTTCTCTATTGTAAATTTTGTTTGTATATCACTCAGTTCTTCTTACTATTAGCCTTTTTTTCTTTTTCCTTAGGTTTATCTAACTTCTTGAGGTAGGCCACTTTTTTCGATCTTTTCTATTCTAACACATGCATTTAAGGTTTCAAATTTCCCCTTAAGCATAGCATTCATGAAGAATAACATTTCAAGAATTTTGATATGCTGTATTTTTATTATTTAGTTCAAAAATGTTTTAATTTCTGCTGAAATTTCTTCTTTGACCCATGTGTTGAACTGTATTTCTTGTCTTCAAAAAATGGCTATTTTCTAATACATTGTTATTGATTTCTAGTTTAAATTGTGATGAGAGAATATCTCTTTAATCCCCTTAAGTTGTGTGAAGTATGCTTGATGACCTGCTTGTGGTCAATATACGCAAACATTTTACGTGCAATTGAACAATTGAAAAGTATATGTATTATACAGTTTTGGGGAGTTTATTTGTGTGTGAGTGTGTATGCATGCATGTGTGCTAAGTCACTTCAGTCGTGTCCAACTCTTTGTGACCCCATGGGCTGTGGCCCACCAGGCTCCTCTGTCCATGGGATTCTCCAGGCAAGAATGTTAGAGTGGGTTGCCACACGCTCCTCCAGAGTATCTTCCCAGCCCAGGGATCGAATTTGCATCTCTTTGCATCTACTGCATTGGCAGGTATGTTCTTTACCACTAGCAACACTGGGGAAGACGTGTGTGTGTGTGAGAGAGAGACAGGTGATGAAACAGGTGCCCACATGATGAAATAGGTGCCCATGTGAAACAGGAAGTCTTCCCACATCTGCTCCCAAGTCCTGACAACACTTATCTGAAATGCTGCAAATTCATCTCTCCAGCAGAACTGGACCATCTGATACTGTATTTCTGAGAGTCTACCCTCCCAAGGCCTCTGCTGCCCTTCAAAGAAGGAATATTCCAAAAGAGCCAATAGCTCACTGGCAAGTCTGCAATTCTAAATGTGAATCAAAGAGTAGCCTGCCAAAATAAAGAATAAACAAATGCTTTAATTTAATTGAATTTGTTAAAGGGAAAAAGTCAGGAATATGAAGAGGGTATTGTTATTCCACTACCTACCAAGAGAAAGCAACCATGATGATATGACAGATGCTATTTCTTATTATGCATTTTTCATAGTTGAGATCATTCTGTATTTACAATTTTGTAATTGTCCATTTTTTGGGTGGGGGGAATGCTTAATGTTATTTCTCTAGTATTTCCAAGACTATTTTTTAATACTTTTGTTTTTATTTTTATTTGGAGGATAATTGCATTACAATGTTGTGTTAATTTCTGCTGTACAACAACGTAAATCAGCTGCATGTATACATACATCTCCTCCCTCTTGAGCCCTGCTCCCACCCCTGCCCCATCCCACCCCTCTAGGTCATCACAGAGCCCTGGGCTGAGCTCCCTGCATTATACAGCAGCTTCCCACTAGCTATTTATTTTACACATGGTCGTGTATATATGTCAAGGCTACTCGCTCAGTTTGTCCCACCCTCTCCTCCCCGTCTATGTGCACAAGTCTATTCTCTACATCTATGTCTCTGTTCCTGCCTTGCAAATAGGTTCATCAGTACCATTTTTTTAGATTCCATATACATGTGCTAATATACGATATTATTTTTCTCTTTCTGACTTACTTCACTTTGCAGAACAGGCTCTAGTTAATGTTATCTCTCCAGTATTTCCAAGGTTATTTAAAAATGTTTATCAACTCCATTTGTAACTTTATGGCACTGTGGAACACTGTGATTTTCTTCAGTTCAGTTCAGTTCAGTCTCTCAGTCGTGTCTGACTCTTTGCAACACCATGAACCGCAGCACGCCAGGCCTCCCTGTCCATCACCAACTCCCGGAGTTCACCCAAACCCATGTCCATTGAGCTGGTGATGCCATCTAACCATCTCATCCTCTGTCGTCCCCTTCTCCTCCTGCCCTCAATCTTTCCCAGCATCAGGGTTTTTTCCAATGAGTCAGCTCTTCATATCAGCTGGCCAAAGTATTGGAGTTTCAGCTTCAACATCAGTCCTTCCAATGAACACCTAGGACTGATCTCCTTTAGGATGGACTGGTTGGATCTCCTTGAAGTCCAAGGGACTCTCAAGAGTCTTCTCCAACACCACAGTTCAAAAGAATCAATTATTCGGCACTCAGCTTTCTTCACAGTCCAACTCTCACATCCATACATGACTACTGAAAAAACCATAGCCTTGACTAGATGGATCTTTGTTGACAAAGTAATACTTCTGCTTTTTAATATGCTATTTAGGTTGGTCATAACTTTCCTTCCAAGGATAAGTTATTTTCTTAAAGGGTCTTAATATTGGATATCTTCATTTTTAACCCAATAATAATCTTTATCATCTACTTGGTACCTTGTTCATAAGCCTCAGAACTTCGGTAAGATTTTTTAAAACTTCGAAGTGCCAACTTCGTTCTTCCAACAGAGCTGAAGAATCTGATTACAGTTCTCTCAGAGTGATAGTCGCTCACACATTTTTTTTCTTATGGCACATTTTCCCTACTTTACATATTTTCCCTTCTTGCAATTTTTCAAAATCAGCCTTGAACTGCTTCTAAATAGGTTTCTGTGTGGCAAGGTATTCTTGTGCTATATTCTAATCATCTTTATGGCCATTTTGGAATTCTATCAGCTTTTCAAACAAGAGCTATTTAGATTTATGAAAGGCGGGTACTGCTGCATGGACAACTTTGTTTGGTGATCCTAGGAAGCAACTGCAATATTTGAAAATGAAGTCAATGTTCGTTCCCACCCCGACCTCAAGATCTGTCTTATGGCTTCACTTCAAAGCTCAGTGAAAATATTCTTAGTGATGCAAGATCAACTAGAATGTGCTGGAGACGGTAAATCAGGCATCTGTCAGGTGAAAGATACAGACTTAGAATCTGCTTTCCCTTGCACCTGCTGTGTGGCTCTTATGCTGAATCCAGAGCTTAGAAATTTGCTGAGAGCTGCTTTCTGGGGATGAGGAAGTCAGCTGCAGGCATTCACAATGTCTTTCCATGGCCAGACACTGAGAGACCACCTCACATGGCCATGTACCTGAAATGCACCTGAGCCGAGCACCCACCCTTGCACATGGGCATCAGGCTGGGAAGGCATTAAGCCACTGTGGAACCCTAAACCTAATTCATGCAATAAAAATCAAATGAGGGTTTACAGTGCACCAAGGTCTGTGTTCAGTGAGGGCTATGGAGACATAGTCCTTCCCATCAATGAGCTTAGAGTCTTATGACAGAGACAAACATGTAAGCTAATAACAGCTGGGGATATAACTGGTGATGGGAGTGGTGGGTATATCCTAGGGGATAGAAGGAGAATATAAAAAGTGATAAATAACCAGCGGAGGAAGAGACACTTGATCTGCATCTTAAAGGATAAGTCAGAGTCAGACAGATCAAAGAAGGTAAGAGGCCAGAATGAAGGAGTAACAATAGTAGAAATTACTGAGCATTTTCCTATGTTCCAGGTCTACTCCAAGCCTTTTCGCATATACCTCATTTAATCCCCACAGCAATACCCTAAGGCAGATTCTACCCTAGTCCCAAAATATGGAGAAGCTAAGGAACTCACCCAAGGTCATGTGTGCAGAACCTTAAACAACAAGATGCATTCAAGTAACTGTCATCCTTTTGATAGTTCTGGAGTGTAGAGTCTGGTGGACATGAGGCCAGAAAAGAGGCTGAGAGCAAGAGGGGCCACATCTCAAGTAGCCTGAATGTCATGCTAAGAGATTTGGATTTTAATCCTGCCTGCTATAAAGAACTAAACATTCTGATAGCTATGGTCAAACCAGAGTGAGGAAGCCAATTAGAAGATTATTAAAACAATACTGGGGGAAATGAATGAGCCTTTGAGATGAGGGTGAGAAAGTGAGGGTGAAACTGAGAGATGATATAATGGTCTTCCCTGTATCTCTGCTTCCTCTTCTTCAGAGTATGCAATGTCAGTTCCTCAGTGGGGGCCACATACTGCCAACCAAACCCACATTTGGTTGGGTTCCCAGGGACCTGGGACAGAAAATGGGGAGAAGGAAGCGTGTGGCCAGTGGTAACTCCACGTCCTGACCAAAGTGTCTGCTACACTGTTAGGGCCTCCAGTGGGCACTTTCCCCTCCCAAGGATGGTGCTCCCCTTCTCCACCCAAACCAGGCAAAGATAATGCAGCTCACACACCCAGGGTCACTTCATCCCAGCAACACAGAAGTTGGCCTAAGAGTGGGATGTGGTTCTGAAAATTCCCCTCCATGTTTTGTTTTCTTCCCTTCTAGACCTGCCAAAGTACAGAAGCAGAAAATTGCACAGGGTGAGAAAAACAATACAAATTACAGGCATACGTGGAAGATATTGTGGGTTTGGTTCTAGATCATTGCAATACAGTAGAATCACATACATTTGTAGGTTTGGCATATAAATGGTATGTTTATACTATACTGTAGTCTACTAAGTGTGCAGTAGCATTATGTCTAAAACAATGACATGCCTTAATTTCAAAATGCCTTATTGCTAGAACATATTAACCAAAACATCTGAGCCTTCAGCAAGTCATAATCTTTTCACTGGTGAAGGGTCTTACCTCCATGTTGATGGCTACTGATTGATCTGGGTGGTGGTTGCTTACGGTTGGGTTGGCTGTGGCAATATCTCAAACCAAGACAATAATGAAGTTTGCCACGTTGATTGACTTGTCCTTTCACAACCAAACTCTCTGTAGCATGGAATGCTGTTTGATAGCATTTTATCCACAACTGCCCTTCTTTCAGAGTTAGAAATCTTCTCAAATCCTGCCATTGCTTTATCAACATTTATGTCATATTCTAAATCCTTTGTTTTCCATTCAATGATTTTCATAGCATTTTCACCAAGAGTAGTTTCCATCGACTTTCTTTGTTCATCCATGAGAATCAACTGCTTGTCCATAAAAGTTGTATCATGAGATTATAGCAATTTGGTCACATTTTCAGGATCCTAGGTCTAGTTCGTGACACTGTACAGGAGACAGGGATCAAGACCATCCCCATGGAAAAGAAATGCAAAAAAGCAAAATGGCTGTCTGGGGAGGACTTACAAATAGCTGTGAAAAGAAGAGAAGCCAAAAGCAAAGGAGAAAAGGAAAGATATAAACATCTGAATGCAGAGTTCCAAAGAACAGCAAGGAGAGATAAGAAAGCCTTCCTCAGCGATCAATGCAAAGAAATAGAAGAAAACAATAGAAAGGGAAAGACTAGAAATCTCTTCAAGAAAATTAGAGTTACCAAGGGAATATTTCATGCAAAGACGGGCTCGAGAAAGGACAGAAATGGTATGGACCTAACAGAAGCAGAAGATGTTAAGAAGAGGTGGCAAGAATACACAGAAGAACTGTACAAAAAAGATCTTCATGACCCAGATAATCACGATGGTATGATCACTCACCTAGAGCTAGAAATCCTGGAATGTGAAGTCAAGTGGGCCTTAGAAAGCATCTCTACGAACAAAGCTAGTGGAGGTGATGGAATTCCAGTTGACTTATTTCAGATCCTGAAAGATGATGCTGTGAAAATGCTGCATTCAATATGCCAGCAAATTTGGAAAACTCAGCAGTGGCCACAGGACTGGAAAAGGTCAGTTTTCATTCCAATCCCAAAGAAAGCCAATGCCAAAGAATGCTCAAACTACCACACAATTGCACTCATCTCACATGCTAGTAAAGTAATGCTCAAAATTCTCCAAGCCAGGCTTCAGCAATATGTGATCCGTGAACTTACAGATGTTCAAGCTGGTTTTAGAAAAGGCAGAGGAACCAGAGATCAGATTGCCAACATCCGCTGGATCATGGAAAAAGCAAGAGAGTTCCAGAAAAACATCTATTTCTGCTTTCTTGACTATGCCAAAGCCTTTGTGTGGATCACAATAAACTGTGGAAAATTCTGAAAGAGATGGGAATACCAGACCACCTGACCTGCCTCTTGAGAAACCTATATGCAGGTGAGGAAGCAACAGTTAGAATTGGACATGGAACAACAGCCTGGTTCCAAATAGGAAAAGGAGTACGTCAAGGCTGTATATTGTCACCTTGCTTATTTAACTTATATGCAGAGTACATCATAAGAAATGCTGGGCTGGAAGAAACACAAGCTGGAATCAAGATTGCCGGGAGAAATATCAATAACCTCAGATATGCAGATGACACCACCCTTATGGCAGAAAGTGAAGAGGAACTCAAAAGCCTCTTGGTGAAAGTGAAAGAGGAGAGTCAAAAAGTTGGCTTAAAGCTCAACATTCAGAAAACGAAGATCATGGCATCTGGTCCCATCACTTCATGGCAAATAGATAGGGAAACACTGGAAACAGTGTCAGACTTTATTTTGGGGGGCTCCAAAATCACTGCACATGGTGATTGCAGCCATGAAATTAAAAGATGCTTACTCCTTGGAAGAAAAGTTATGACCAGCCTAGATAGCGTATTCAAAAGCAGAGACATTACTTTGCCAACCAAGGTCCGTCTAGTCAAGGCTATGGTTTTTCCTGTGGTCATGTATGGATGTGAGAGTTGGACTGTGAAGAAAGCTGAGCACCGAAGAATTGATGCTTTTGAACTGTGGTGTTGGAGAAGACTCTTGAGAGTCCCTTGGACTGCAAGGAGATCCAACCAGTCCATTCTAAAGGAGGTCAGTCCCGGGTATTCTTTGGAAGGACTGATGCTAAAGCTGAAACTCCAATACTTTAGCCACCTGATGCGAAAAGACTCATTGGAAAAGACTCTGATGCTGGGAGGGATTGGGGGCAGGAGGAGAAGGGGATGACAGAGGATGAGATGGCTGGATGGCATCACTGACTTGATGGACTTGAGTTTGGGTGAACTCCGGGAGTTGGTGATGGACAGGGAGACCTGGCGTGCTGCAATTCATGGGGTCGCAAAGAGTTGGACATGACTGAGTGACTGAATTGAACTGAACTGAGGTCTAGTTCTCTTGCTGTTACCACCATATCTTCAGTTACTTCCTCCACTGAAGTCTTGAACCCCTAAAAGTCATCTATGATGGTTGGAATCGACTTCATCCAAACTCCTGTGATTGTTGATATCTTGACCTCTTTACATGATTACTAATGTTCTCAATGCCATCTAGTTGAATGGTGAATCCTTTCCAGAAGGTTTTCAACTTACTTTGCCCAGATGCATCAGACAAACCACTATCCACAGCAGCTATAGTCTTCTGAAATGTATTTCTTATAAAATAAGACTTGAAAATAAAAATCACTCTTTGATCCATGGGATGTATAATGGATGTTGTGTTAGTAGGCATGAATTCTCATTGTATGTCTCCTTCAAGGCTCTTGGGTGACCAGGTGCAGTCAGAACACATACATTTATTGATTACATTCACCAATTTAAATGGACAAAGTTGGTTGGGGGCCCAAACAGTTACAATAGTAACAGCAGAGATCACTAATCACAGATCATCATAAAAATATAGTAATAATGAAAAAGCTTGAAATATTGTAAGAATTACCAAAATGTGACAGAGAGACATCAAATGACCAAATGCTCTTGGGAAAATGGTGCCAACATACTGGCTTGACCACAGGGTTGGCACAAACCTTCAATTTGTAGGGGAAAAAAAACACACACACACACACACAATATCTGTGAAGCACAGTAAAGCAGCCAGCACTAAAATGAGGGCTCCCTGTGAAACTCTGAAGAGTTTTATACGGAGCAGCAGCATGTACAACAAGATGGTATTTGGGTTGGCTGCGTTTTCTTTCAGTTTATTATAGCCACCGCATGTGAACTCTGATCTACTTTCTGTGGTTGCTCTTCCATAATAGCTAAGACTCTACTGTGATGGAAAATTTTAGGGTATGTATCATTTGTCTTTTGCTGATGTATAAATATGAGAACTTTATGATTAACTGATTAAAAAGAGAGGAAAGTTTCATAATTGGGTTTTATAGAGCTATGGATTTTGCATTAAGTGGTTTACTACAAAAACTTGGAAACACTGATCTGGGACGTTAGACCACTCTGATTAAATTTATGGTACATCGAGAATACTTGGGCCAGTTATAGGATTAAGCCTTCACAGTGCTGATATAATTTCACCTAAAATATGGCCTGTCTGGTGTTTTAAAACCTTTGACCCAGGCTCTTCTATATTCTCATTTTCTTAAAAATTTTGCCTACAGAGAGGAACTGGCACACTTAGCTTTCTGTAACTGAAATGAAATTCAAGACCTCATTTAAGTTTCAAATCCACTTGGACAAATTTATGGGACAGTTATAGCTTTAGATCTTGTCATTTGTAAGAGTTAACCCTAAAATAAAATCAAAAGTTTTTAATGCCCTACAACAGATAGTTTTAAAAGATGATTTGAATGTTTGTATGATAGAATATTAAACAAATGCTCTTAATCATGTTATCACAACTACTGAACTCCTTGTGAAATGTTCATAACATGATGCTAAGTGGAAATAAGATTGTTGTTGCTGTTCAGTTGCTAAGTCGTGTCCGACTCTTTGCAACCCCATGGACTGCAGCATGCCAGTCTATGTCCCTCACTGTCTCCTAGAATTTGCCCAAGTTTATGTGCATTGAATCGGTGAAGCTATAACAACGTATTCACTGTGACCCCAAATATGTAAGCTAGCACACGTGTGGGTGCAGATATTTGAGAGCTGGAGATTCTAGAATAAAGTCTACAAAAGTTGCACAGAGGATATCTCTAGGGATAGTATGACAACAAATTTCTATTTTTCTACTTATTTATGATTTTCCAAAATTTTGGAATTGTCTACATTAAATATTAATATGTCCTTCTTTTACAATTGAGGAAAAACTAATTTTGTAAATGATTATTGTCCCTCAAAGTAGCTTTCTGGGAGCTGCACAGTTAATGCAGTGATGCTGCCTTTGCCCACTTTTATAATTACCCCTAAACCCATTCTATGGTCACAAATCAAAAGTGATGTTTTTACCTTATAACTACACTTCGTTTTTTTGTCTTATTTTAGAAAATGTTCTTATTTTGTTCACTCATCCATGTTTATTCAATAGCCTTGGCTTCAAACAACATTTTGGCTGATTCTAAAAGTCAAATGTGCCTTCTTATGACAAAGATTTGCTATCCAGGGGTATTTAAAAGACTGTTTTAAGGCTTCTATATTACTCAGCTCAGATGGCCATAATAAAATAGCATAGACTCAGTGGCTTAAACCGGAGAAGGCAATGGCACCCCACTCCAGTACTCTTGCCTGGAAAATCCCATGGACGGAGGAGCCTGGAAGGCTGCAGTTCATGGGGCTGCTGAGGGTCGGACACGATTGAGTGACTTCACTTTCACTTTTCACTTTCATGCATTGGAGAAGGAAATGGCAACCCACTCCAGGGTTCTTGCCTGGAGAATCCCAGGGACGGCGGGAGCCTGGTGGGCTGCCGTCTCTGGGGTCGCACAGAGTTGGACACGACTGAAGCGACTTAGCAGCAGCAGCAGCAGTGACTTAAACAGTAGAAATGTATCTTCTCATCGTTTCTGGAGGATGGAAGTCCAAGATCAGGGTGTCATCTTGTCAGTTTCTACTGACGACTCTCTTCCTAGCCGAGGACAGTCACTTTCTCTCTGTATCCTGCATGGTGGAGAAAAAGAAAGCTCTCTCTCTCCAAAAAGGCCACTAATCTTATTGGATCAGGGCTCCACCCCACCCCCATGACCTCACTTAACCTTAACTCCCAAAGGCCCCACCTCTAAGCACAGTCAGATAAGAGGTTAGGGTTTCCACATACGAATTTTGCAGAGACACAATTCAGTCTATAGCAGTCTCTGAAAGCATTTTGAAATGAAGAATTTTCAAGTTTTGAGCATTGTCTGCCATAAAGCATATTGTTTGCCAGTTTCCTACTGAGAGGGTAACAGGCAGGAACACCAGAGGCCTCCAAATGGAGCAAATAGGCTGCAGGTGTCAGACATTTTTTTCTCTCTCCCTTAAGCAGCAGGAGGAAACAAACTCGCTATGGAAATATTTTTCTTAAGCTATGTTAATGAAACTACATATTTGCTTTGGAATTTGCCTTTCTTCAAAATGGTTCACCTAAGATGAACTTTTTTTCTTTTCTCAAACCTTGGGCTGATAATAGCTCAACAAACCAGTATTGATATTGATTGTTTTATGGTTGGGGGATGACACACCATGTGCCATCTTATCTCAAAAATGCATATTGTGGGAGAGGGGCCTGGTGAAATCCCGTCAGCCTGAGGTGTCCCTCTTATCTGATTAATAGCTTTCTGACAGACATAAAACATCTGGCTAAAGACTAGCAGAGGGGGCACTCTCATCCCCCTTCTGATGTCTATGTCAGAAGCTTTCCCTGTCCCTTTTCATACTTTAATAAAACTCTGCTACACAAAAGCTCTTGAGGGATCAAATCTGGTCCTTGGTCCCGAAGCTAAATCTTCTTCGGAGATCAAAAATCCAACATGGTTCACCATATGCTATCATTTTGGGAGCTCGTCCACGATCTTCAGGACAAGGCAAGAACACTCAGAGCTCTAGAAAATTCTGCTATACAAAAGCTCTTGAGTGATCAAGCCCGGTCCCTGGTCCTGAAGTTAAATCTTCTTCGGAGATCAGGAATCCGACACCATCCACCATAAGCTATCACTACTATGAAGACTACATCCCTTATTTGTGTGAATGGTTTCATTTTATAAAATGATCTATCTATTTTGCTAGAAGGCCTATTTCTTTAACACAAATTATCTCACATCTGATCAAGAAATAGGAGAATGATATTTGCGTTGCTCCTTCTGTCATTTTTCTGATTATAATTTTTTTCCTACTGAAACAAAAATAAGCTTTCTCAGCATTAAGGAAAAAGTCTTAGAAATATATGAAGACCTTTAAAGGTTTAAAATCCCATAGAAGTAACTTTAGTGCAATCAGTGGCTGGTTTAATGACCTCATAAACCACAATGTTTATTTTAAGCCTATTTGGGGAGGCTACAATTATAGATGAAGAAGCTACAAAGACATTTACCCCTGGGAAAAAAACAAAAACAACACTGAAGAAAACTTTATGCTGGATTACATGTTTAATGTTGATGAAACTGGTCACAATTAGAAATGAACTGTGCATCAATTCCAGTGTCTTAAACTGCAAAAGGTCAATGCTGGGTCCTATGACCAACAAGCAGGGTTCACCAGGCCAGGGTTTCATTGGATTATTATCACTTTTCTCTGTCTGTCTCTTGTTACAAAATGCTGTGGATTTTGAGGCATCTGTCAAACCCCACCTTTCCCTATAAATTCTATTTTGTTTTCAACACAGCACAATCTTTATTTAGTGGCCAAAGAACGGAGAAGCAGGAACTAAGTTCACAGATCAACTTTCTCTGTTACTTTCAATCCACAAATTTAAAGACGAGGCTTTCAGGAACCCATGCATGGAGTTACTGACAATGTTGCCTGTACATAAACTATCTTCTACAAATAAAAACATAGAAATTACATCATTTTAGAATCACTCCCTGTCTCCTCCTTTCAAAACTCAGCTCTTCTGAAGAAGCTTCTAATCATCACCCTCCATTCGCATCCCCACTAGTTTAATTGCCTCCTCCACCCTCTCTCTTTTCTCCTACTTGCTGGACGCTGGCCACACTTTGTTAAATTTCTACTGGTTTCTGCAGAGTTTCTTGCTTCTGGGCCTCTAATCGGGTGATTCAGTTGTAACTCTCTATTTGTCTTTTCAATTTTGGGGACAGTGGTTTGCCCTGTGATCTTGTTTCTCTGATGGATGTAAGAAGAGCTATTGATTTTGGGTTTGTTCAGCTTCTTTCTTGTTCAAAAGCTCCTTTCATGCTGGACCAATATCCAGAAGTCCAGATTTGCCCAAACTCCAATGGGCAATGGCCTCCTGCTCAATCCTGACTGACTTTTCCTTCCTACAGCTTCGCTGACATGTAGTACGACATGGGCTCCTGTGGAGGATGAACTCTACATGGTTCAGGACAGGAGATTTTGTAGTTGGTATATTTCAGAAGGGGTGATCTGATTTTTCTACATGCAGTCACTCAAAATTTATAATTTTGATTTTTTTTATCAGATGCCATTCAAATCATTTGAGATAACTATATAGAAATAGTTTCATATGATAATAGAGGCTTGATGTGATAGCAAGAATATTTATAAGAGGTCTTTTTATTGAGATCAAAGAAGAAAACCGACAGAAGAGTATACGTGGCTGCTCTTCTGTGACTAAGTCCACATTTTTTTTTTTTTTTTTTTTTTTGCAATATTCACCGTCTGAGAACACAGATAGGCTCTAGAGGAAATTACTAATGAGTTTACTATCTAATGAGAAAGGCAAAACTGACAGGAACAATTGCATAAAAGGCATTAATTACACACAGATTCAGAATACTCACAGAAAAAAACAAAGGCTGAAGATTGAGGAGGATGAAGGACACGGCCAGGGTCTTACTTGAATGGATGGGGAGAACAAACCCGAATGGACCTGCGATGGGCTGGTGCTTCTGAAATATTAGCCCATGTTTTCCTGTGCATTTCTACTCCACCTGTGGTTTTCCTCCAACCCTCCTGCCCACATCCCAATTAAGCCATTTCGTGTTCATTGCCTCAGAGGAGAGGTATGACTTTGTGGAAAGGAGAAGATAACAAAGAATCCTTTATCTCTTCTGGTCCAAAGGCAGATGTGCTTAGAGAAACAGAAAAGCTTGGACAAAATGCCTGCTGGAGGTAACAGAGGACATTTTCTCCTTCCCAGACTTGAAAGATTTCCAGAACTCGTGGAACATAAAAGAGAGGGACAGCTGGCAAGTGCACAGGTCAGCATCTCCGTGTTGAGTGAGTCCGTCAATAACAGGAAGGGAATATCTATGGGTCCCAGATGAAAGGGACCTGTCTTGTGCTTTAGGGTGCCAGGGAGGCAGCAAAACCCACCAGAGGGTTGATGAGACCCAAAGGTAGAAGAAACTTACACTCTTGGACTAAATAGATCCCCTCCAAAGGAAGCAAGACCCTTGAGAAGGAGTATATCTACACATGGACCACAACAAAAAAAAAAAAACAATGAATGGAGGATACCTCTGTGGACAGACACCATGAAGGACCAGATGGTCCCCATCCCCCTCCCAAGTCGAGGGCAAACCCAAGCTCCTCAAGTTCTCAGTGTCAGAAGGACAGAACCTGCCTCTGAACCAGAGTTCACTTGCGTTGTCTGGAACCTTTTGAAGTCACTTCAGCTGAGTTTTTACATGCTGGAGCATGGAAAGTCTGGCCTTGGCACTACCTAAGCCTTACCTAAGTATACCCAATGAAACTCAAATTGAGCATTTCTATTCATCCCAGAAGAATGGAACCCACATTACAGGAGGCTGAATTCTAGAGGAGTATAACATGTGTTTACAGACTCACATTAAAGTCACACCTGCAACTGGCTAATTGACAAAGTTTGGTTCATCTCAACTTTAATGAATATCTCTTATGTGTCAGGGACTAAACTAAGAGCTTTCCTCTACTTAATGTTCTCCACAACCTGTAACATAAAGAAACCAGGCTCAGGGAGTTTAGGTAACTTGCCAAGATCACTAAGCTAGTGAGCTGGAAATCAAGAACTCCAGCCATGGCCAGATAACCGTCTGTGCTCTTCTCCTCTATTCTGATTCCTGCTGGAGAGCAAAATACTGGTGAGATGCTCTGTCCCTGCCCTTATTAATCCAATGGTCTGGAATGAATCAGAGGATGGAGAGGGCTTCCAAGAAGACTCCCCCAGCCCTGCTGAGCAGGGAAAGTGTAGGAGCAAATAGTCTGGATCATCTTTTATCTTCACAAAAAAGGAAGGAAATCTCAGCTGGGGATTGGAAGGCAATGAAGTGTACATTATGTACTTTATAAGTGTTATTGGTTTTGAAGTCAGAGTTTGGTGCAAACCTGGGTTGTGAGGAGCATCAGCTGTGTGGTCTCAGGCAAATAAACTAATCCAGCTGAATTTCACTTTCCTGACCCTTAAAACAGGAGTAAAAGTACCTAAATCATACAGTCATCATATGGATAAAACATGCAGCCTAATAGCTGATTGGGAGTCAACATACATTAGCTCCTTTGCCCTCCCTCCAACACAAAGGATCCTCGAGACCTGCCAGCCCATCCTGAGTTCTTCCTAAAGAATTTCCAATTTAAGATGCCAGGTGAACCTTCCACAGTGACGGCAAACCCAAGCTCCTCAAGTTCTCAGTGTCAGACGGACATAATCTGCCTCTGAACCAGAGTTGACTTGCGTTGTCTGGAACCTTTTGAAGTCACTTCAGCTGAGCGATTCCATGCTGGAGCCACCAAGTCTGGTTATAATTAAAATGGCCTCTGGTTCCAAAGTCCTGGCCATAATCTATGTCTTGCAGATACTGTTCTCAGCCTGGCCCTCAGAGGTCATGTTTCCAATTTCAGTGAATGTGTATTGAGTTCCCCTAAATGAAAACACATGGTCTTTGGCCCTCCAGGAGTTTACAGACTGGAGAAGGGAAAGGATATATACAAAAATAACTAACACAAAGCAGACGGATAAATTCCACAAGAGAGAGTGAAAGCGCTCTAAGACGTGGATTTATACTGACTGAAGAGGGAGTCAGGAAGGCTTCTTAGAAGAACGGACACTTAAAGTTGGCCTTGAAGGATAGCTGTGACTGAACCTGAATGGTATGAGGAGTCTGACAGAGGAGAGCACGTAAATGGAGATTTCAAAGCGGAGGGAGTATCTTCAGCAAAGGCAGATGGCTTAGAAAGCCCATAGAGTATCCAGGGATGAGATGTGGCCAAAACGAATGTGTGGTGGGGAGCAGCCCTGGATGGCCAAAATGGAGGGTTTCTAATGCCCTTTGAGAGTCTATCTTATACAGAATGGAGAGTCATCACAGACAACTTTGTAAAATGGCTGAAACAATACTAGATGAATGGGGACAGATGTTATTGTGATTATTACATGTTTTAACTAGAGTAATTGCATGAGTAATTACATGCTAAGGAAGTAGCATCGCTGAGCTAAAAAACTTTGACTTCTGCTTCTGAATTTAATACCTTTTCCCACTAGTCCTAATCCAGGAGCTGTCAACTCTGGGGACAAAATAAGATCATCTGAAGAATTTTTTTTAAAAAATACCTATGTCTGGGTCCTGCTCCCATAAGTTTTGAGTTGCTTGATCTGGGATGGAGCTTGGGCATTGTTTTTTGTTTGTTTTGTTTTTTTATCCCCCTGCTGCTGCTAAGTCACTCCAGTCGTGTCCGACTCTGTGCGACCCCAGAGACGGCAGCCCACCAGGCTCCCCCGTCCCTGGGATTCTCCAGGCAAGAACACTGGAGTGTGTTGCCATTTCCTTCTCCAATGCATGAAAGTGAAAAGTGAAAGTGAAGTCACTCAGTCGTGTCCGACTCTCAGTGATCCCATGGACTGCAGCCTACCAGGCTCCTCCATCCATCTGATCTCAATGTTTAAGCACATTAAAATCCACAAAGTATGGCCTCTGGACCACCAGCAGGAGCATCACCTGGGAGCTTTCTATAACTATGAAAATAGGAAAAATCAGGTCCTAACCCAGACCTACTGGATCAGATTTGCTTTTTTTTTTTTTTTTAATAATATCCCCAGGTAGTTTGTGAACATCAAAATGTAAGAAGCACCTGTATATACAATATTGCCTACACGATCCCTACTTCTGGCAAGCCCATGTTAGCCTGAAAAGGGGAGACAGAAAAGCCCCAAAGCACTAAATATAATTATTACTGGATCATGTAACAGAAATGTGAATAAATGAATCTCAAATTGGCCAGGTCAGGGCTTCATTGCATGGCACCAGATGACTTGAAGCGGAAGGAAAAGGGGTGGCAGGGGGAAGTGTTTGTTTAAGTAGAAGGAATTCCTGACAGAAGGACTAAGTCCTAAAATAGTCAGAGGCAGATGGGGGTCAGCAGAAGCCTTCAGCGACTGGGCCGTGACTTAGCACGTGTTCCTGACACAGCAGTCCGGGCTCGTAGGACAGTGAGTCAACACCTGGGATCTGCTCCTGGTTCAGCCCCGTGCTCCTCTGAGGACACAGGGCTTTCTCCTCCTCCTCCATCCACTCAAAGGACCACGTGTCCATTGTCCTTTCTACCTGCAGCCGTTAAGCTTCAGGCCCCCCATGTGAAGTTAAAAGGAAAAGCTCAAAGCCAGCCATCAGTTTGCCGCAACAGGAAGCAAAGACCATCACGGAGACAAAGAAACCAACTTTTAACTGCCCAAAGCTGCCATGGTCTGAATGTCCGCGTTCCCCCACCCCAAATTCATATGCTGAAACCTAACCCAAAGGTCATGATTCTGGTAGGTGTGGCCTTTGGGAGGTAAATAGGTCATGGCATGGGGGGAGGGGTTCTCATGAATAAGATTAGTATCCTTATAAAAGAGGCCCCCACAGAACTCCCAGGTCCCTCCTGCCATGTGAGGACTGGACATAACGTCTACAACCTGGGAGAGGGCCCTCACCAGACCATGCTGACACCCTGATCTCTGACTCAGCCTGCAGCACCATGAGCAATAAATGCCTGTTGTCTATAAGCCACCCAGTCTGTGGGATTTTGTTAGAGCAGCCTGAATGCACCAGGATGGAAGGCTTTACTAAGCACCCACTTGGCTTCATAAAATCATTATGAAATTGCAAATTTTTGCTTTGTTCTTAAAGCAGGAGCCTAGTAAGAAGCCAAAAGTGCTCAAGGGCGCAGAGATCTGGTGAGGGCTGGAAGAGAATTTTCCAGCAAGAAAAAATTCATCTCAGAGCAAAATCAAATCTGGCAGAAATATCTACCACCCTCTCCTTCTATGCTTTCCAACTCATTTCTGAAGACGAGCAGAACCTCGGGTTCCACATGGGAAAATACATCACTTAGGTCTTCAGTGTGTGCCTGTAACCAAGTTTCAGCAAGTTAAGAAGCCATCCCCAAATTTGAAGCTACGCTCAGTAACCAATGTGCTTCTCTGTCTATTGATGGTGGGAAACCCCAGGATGCTTCAGCTCTTGTCTCCTACCTAGAAAAGGACTGAAGTGTTAACCTCTCTTACCTTGATTAAATTCTAAAATGATTCACTTTCTAGCTTCCTAAAAATGTTATCTTGAAAACATAAATTCTAAATAAATTGCCAAATTGGCATATACCCTGACCACACCTGGAGATGCTTAGACCCAAATACGGTCCCTGCAGAGATACACCAAGCACACAAAAGCAGCCTCCCTTCACCACTTACTGGAGACACACTGCTTCTCACCCACATCCTCAGGACCATAAGTGTTCAGGAAATGTTTACTGGTATCTTCATCTTTATTGTTAATATTTTAGGTTGAACTCTATGAAATTGCTATTTTTTTGGAACAAAAACAGTCAGACATTGGCAAGTTCAGAAGTTCAAACTAGTATCAAGTTGACTAAAAGACGTTCTGACTTTAAAAAAATGTACAATGTGGGAGTTGCGAGTTTTATTTGGGGCTCAGACTACAGCCTGAGACGCAGTATTTCAGATAGCGCTGAGAAACTGCTCCAAAAAGATAGAGGGAAGGTCAATATAAATATGCTTTTGGTGAAAGGGACGCACATGCAATCAAGCACATATTTTTGCAGAAGGTTTCTGCTAGCCATGAGGAGCAGACGTCACCTTAAAAGAATTTAGTGCTTTTCTAGATACGAGGAGATGCAAGAATAAAATCAGATCCTGAAAATGTCTAACTATCTGAAGACCAGCTCCGACAGTTTTTCCAGAGCACAGAGTGCCTCATTTCTGCTCTCCACCCTAAACTCCCTTCAGGCGGTGCTGAAGGTCATCGGCGCAGTGGCTCATGATTTAATCCTTGTAGAGGTAGATGGCAAGTGTCCTTGGCAAGTGCCAATTTGTAGTTGACACCAGCATATGACGGAGTGATACTTATAATATCCTATCAGGTCTTTTCTTTTTCTTCAATGTATTTATTGTTAATTGGAGGGAAATTGCTTTACAATATTGTGTTGGTTTCTGCCATACATCACCATGAATCAGCCATAGATACACAAGTGTCTCCTCTCTCTTGAACCTCGCTCCCACCTCCCACCCGATCCCACCTCTGTAGATTGTCATAGACCACTAGTTTTAACTCCCTGAGTCATATAGCAAATTCCCACTGGCTATCTATTTTACATATGGTAATGTATATGTTTCCATGCTACTCTCTCCATTCGTCCCACCCTCTCCTTCCCCCACTGGGTCCACAAGTCTGTTCCCTATGTCTGCATCTTCATTGCTGCCCTGCAAATAAGCTCATCAGTACCATCTTTCTAGATTCCATATATATGCATTAATATACAATATTTGTTTTTCTCTTTCTGACATACTTCACTCTGTGTAATAGGCTCTAGGTTCATCTGCCTCATTAGAACTGACTGAAATGCATTCCGTTTTATGGCAAAGTGATACTCCATTGTGTGTATGTACCACAGCTTCTTTACCCATTCATCTGTTGATGGACATCTAGGTTGCTTCCATGTCCTAGCTATTGTAAACAGTGCTGCAATGAACATTGGGGCACATGTATTTTTTTCAATTACTTTCAGGTATTTTCTACAAGCCAGGCACTGTACAATCCAAGTAGTAGATTTGCTAGCATAAAAACCAAATAAGACCATCAATAATACACAGAGGGATGGGGAGAAGTAGGCTTAGTACCAGACTCTTCCAGGCTCACCAACATTCAGACTGGGAGATGAGAAGGCATATCATATATCATAAGGCATATCGCGGTGCCTTTGCTGAATGTGCTAGGTAGAATCCTGGGATGACCCCTGTGACATTCATCTTTGTCTAATCCCTTGTGGGTGGAATTTGTGATATGATGAGATACCTCTATTGTGATTATGATCAGGGTTGTACTTAAAGGATTTTCATCAGAGGAGAGAGTACTTGGGTAGACCTAATCTAATTACAAGTGCCTTTAAAAGCATGAGTTTTCTCTGATTGACAGCAGAAGTCAGAAAGATTCTAAACACAGAAGATAAAGGAGTCCCTTTGAAGATGGAGGAGGTCAAATAGAAAGGAATGTAGGTGGCCTCTGAAAGCTAAGGGTCATCCCTACTGACACAGCCAACAAGGACCTGAATTCTACCATTAGCCCGAATGCACCTGGAAACAGATTCTTTCTTAGACTCTCCAGATAGAAGCTCAGCCCAGCCAACATCTTGATTTTGGTCTGGTGAGACCCTAAGCAGAGAACTCAGCTAAGCCCACCTCGACTTCTGACCTCCAGAACTATGAGCTCGTCAATGGGGGTTAAGTCTCTAAGTAATTTGTGAGGCAGCAATAGAAAATGAACACACCAAGGCAAAGACAACAGTGCAAGATGAGTCACACAGTCACCACGGAGTTCTCAAGGCTCCAGTCGAACCTCAGCACAGCAGATATTCCTAAAGGACTTACCTTTACCCAGGACTTACCTGGGAGCTCTGATCTAATCAGAAGTGCAATCACTGAAGCCAAGATCTTTCAGAAGTACCAGGCCATAGAGGATGGGATGGGATGCCAGGCCACCGGAAACTAGGAGATGAAAAAGCAATATTAGAACTTCTAGTAGGTGCCTGTTTCACCTCTGTCTCCCTACCTGGGGTGGGGTTTAGTTGGAGATAATATTGAAAACTGCAAAAGAGATGAGAGGCAGAATTCCATTAGCACGTCCAGGATTCCACTCTGGAGCTGAGTTAGACAGTGGGGGTTCAAGTGAGCTGCTGGAGTCAAGGGTGCAGTTACAAAAGGAAACTAGGCAAAGAAGGGGTTGGTGGAGGCACCGATTAGCCAGACAGCTCTCCTCATTCTCCCTCGGGTACAATTCACCTTGCACAGGCCTGCTTTGTACCTGTGAAATATCCTTCTTCAAAGGTCCACTTCTGTTCTTCTCCATCATCTTCTCTCTTTTTTTAATTATTCATTTATTTTGGCTGCACCAGGTCTTCGTTGCAGCAAGTGGGATCTTTCGTTGCAATGCACAGACTCTCTAGGTGTAGCCTGCAGATTCCAGAGTACACAGGTTTCGTTGCTCTGGAGCATGTGGGATCTTAGTTCCCTGACCAGGGTTCAAACCCAGGTCCCCTGGATTGCAAGGTGGATTCTTAACCACTGGATCACCAGGGGAGTCCCCTCCATCATCTTCCCACTGTCCCTTGAAGGACCAGGAGAAATTCTTCTCTTCCAGGAAATCTACCCTTGGAACAACTTCCTGAAGTCACCTTCCTACATCAGAACTTCAATTTTCAGAGAAAGACCTCTGATCAATAGGAGGCATTTCAGACTCGATTAGTTCCAAGGGCAATGACTTCATTTCTTTGAGCAATAACCCACCCCATTTTGAGGCAGTTATCATGGCTAAAGAGCTCCTCCTTGCCCTTAATAACTGTGATACCAGGAGAGTGACTACCTCTCTGAGGCCCATTTTCCTCATTTGCAAATGGGAAAAAAATCAGTACCTTCCTCTAAAGATAGTTGGGAGGATTAAATAAAATAGTTCAAGTAAAAAAGGCTTTGAACTGTGTCTGACACTTTGTCAGGGCTTGACAAATGGGGTTGTTACATCGTAGAAAGAGATGTTATACTGTGTCTATTACAATGGCTGGTGCCCTGTAGGCGCTCAATGAAGGGCAGGTCTTATCAGCCGCGGCAGCTGTCTGAAGCCATGCAGAGTCCCAACTCCTCTCTTTTCAGCTGATACCTCCAAATACATGAAGACAGTTGTATAAGCTGCCTGAAATACAATATATGGTCAATAAATGCTATTTCCTTTATTTCCTAAATGTTCTCTTTTCCAAGTAAAAGGCCCACTTTTCAGGTTCTCTTCTTCCAGACGGCCTCTACCAGGTTTATAAGTGCCTCTCTCCAAATGAACCCCCACCGACCAAAGAGAGTTCTAGCCATGTGGCTAAGTATTCAATGAATATAGAGATGCCATTATATACCTTCAACTGGAAAGAGCAGTTCTCCTAATTTGATGGTATTACTTTTTCAAATATAAAATCTGGACTTTTGATCACTTACATTTCCATCCATGGCTCTCTAATTTAATTTAATCCTTCAAGATAATTTGAAATTTTTATTCTCTTATTCATTATATTTGCTATTCTTTTCAGCTTTGTCATCTGAAAATTTGAGAGCCCGCTTCCCAAACGTCCATCATCATTTGGCACTAACTTTGTTTTTATATCTCATCTCCTAATGGATTTAAAGAAGTTTGTGGGTAAAAAAAAACTTCCATGCTTTATGGTATCCTCTACAGTAGTAGCTTTTAAACTTTTGTAAGAGAGAAATACATGGTGAGAAATACATTTAACACTGCAATTCAATTCATTTACACATATACATCCTGATTAAAAATATTTAATAAGATAAAATTTATATTTATGATGGTCTCTGATATTCATTCTATTTTAAATTTTTATTAATTATTGGTTGAGACCCACCTGATTGATTTCATGATGTGTTAACAGGTCTGTTGTTTGCAATATACGTTCAGTTCAGTCACTCAGTCGTGTCCGACTCTTTGCGACCCCATGAATTGCAGCACGCCAGGCCTCCCTGGCCATCACCAGCTCCCGGAGTTCACTCAGACTCACGTTCATCGAGTCAGTGATGCCAATCAGCCATCTCATCCTCTGTCGTCCTCTTCTCCTCCTGCCCCCAATCCCTCCCAGCATCAGAATCTTTTCCAATGAGTCAAGTCTTCGCATGAGGTGGCCAAAGTACTGGAGTTTCAGCTTTAGCATCATTCCTTCCAAAGAACATCCAGGGCTCATCTCCTTCAGAATGGACTGGTTGGATCTCCTTGCAGTCCAAGGGACTCTCAAGAGTCTTCCACCACAGTTCAAACGCATCAATTCTTCGGTGCTCAGCCTTCTTCACAGTCCAACTCTCACATCCATACATGACCACAGGAAAAACCATAGCCTTGACTAGACGAACCTTTGTTGGCAAAGTAATGTCTCTGCTTTTGAATATGCTATCGAGGTTGGTCATAACTTTCCTTCCAAGGAGTAAGTGTTTTTTAATTTCATGGCTGCAGTCACCATCTGCAGTGATTTTAGAGCCCCCAAAAATAAAGTCTGACACTGTTTCCACTGTTTCCGCATCTATTTCCCATGAAGTGATGGGACCGGATGCCATGATCTTCATTTTCTGAATGTTGAGCGTTAAGCCAACTTTTTCACTCTCCACTTTCACTTTCATCAAGAGGCTTTTTAGTTCCTCTTCACTTTCTGCCATAAGGGTGGTGTCATCTGCATATCTGAGGTTATTGATATTTCTCCCGGCAATCTTGATTCCAGCTTGTGTTTCTTCCAGTCCAGCGTTTCTATAAAATGGCTTTTAAAATTTTCCACTAAGGTGGCTAAGTAAAGGTCATCTGTGCTCTGGGGTAAGGTAGCATAGCTGCCCAAAGAAATCTTTGCTTTCGGAAAATCATTTAATAATTATATTACTTCCTTACTTCTACACGAACCTCAAAAATAGGGTAGAACTTCCCTGGTGGTACAGTGGTTAAGAATCTGCCTGGCAACGCAGGGGACACAGGTTCGATCCTTGGTTGGGAATGATCCTACATGCCACGGAGCAACTAAGCCTGTGGGTCACAGCTGCTGAGCCTGCGTGCTGCAACTACTGAAGACCACGTGCCACGAGAGAAGCCACCGCAGTAAGAAGCCCACCTACCGCAACAAAGCAGAGTAGCCTCTGCTTGTCAAAACTGGAGAAAGCCCGCATGCAGCAATGGAGACCCTGCAAAACCAAAAACAAATAAACACTTTTTTTAAAAAATAGGGTAAAACTCATTTAGTCAAACTACTCAAATGTTAGGTCTCCAAATGGAGTAAAACTGGTTTAGTTAATCTGCTAATTTAAAGAAATTGACATACTTCAAGTTAAAACTCTATAATATCATATAAACATTAAAAAAAAAAAAAGGCAACATTATTCTTTTTAGCAAGTAGAACAACTTGAGATGACCAGTACCTTGGACTTTCTAAAGGATGGAACCTGTGTCCCCTGCATTGCCAGGCAGATTCTTAACCACTCTACCATCAAGGAAGTTCTATCCTACTTTTGAGCTTCATGTAGAAGTAAGGAATTAGTATAATTATTGAATGACTTTCCTAAAGCAAAGATTTCTTTGGGCAGCTATGCTACCTTGCCCCAGAGCACAGATGACCTTTACTTTGCCACTTTAGTGGAAAATTTTTAAAGTCATTTTATAGAACAGCATACTGCAAACAACAGACCAGGATCTGTTAATGCATTGTGATATCAATCAAGTGGGTCTTAACCAATAATTGATAAAATTTTTAAATATAATAGATGGATGTCAGGGACCATCATAAATATAAATATTGCCTTATTAAATATTTTTATCAGGATGTGTGTGTGTGTGTAAATAAATTGAATTGCAGTGTTAAACGCATTTCTCACCATATACGCAGAACCTAACTCATTTAATCTGATGTTTCGTGTGTGCTCAGTAGCTCAGTCATGTCCGACTCTGCGACCCCAAGGACTGCAGCCCACCTAGCTCCTCTGTCTGTGGGATTCTCCAGCCAAGAGTACTGGAGTGGGTTGCCATTTCCTTGTCCAGGGGATCTTCCCAACCCAGGGATCGAAACTGCGTCTCCTGTGTTTCCTGTATTGCAGGATTCCTTACCACTGAGCCACTGGGGAAGCCCTACAAAAACCAGACAGATATAAGATCTCAGATCCCAGAAGTGAAAGTCTCTCAGCTGTGTCTGATTCTTTGCGACCCCATGGACTGTAGCCAGCCAGGCTCCTCTGTCCATGGGATTCTCCAGGCAAGAATACTGGAGTGGGTTGCCATTCCCTTCTTAAGGGGATCTTCCCAACCCAGGGATGGAACCCAGGTCTCCCACACTGCAGGCAGATTCTTTACCAGATGAGCCACCAGGGAAGCCCAATGTTCTGTGATACCGATTGAGTCAGACAGTGGTACAATTCAGGCAGTCTAAAATTGTATGTATGATTTTTAGTTCCTTAAATTCAACAGTATTCCCATAATTTCATCTTTAGGGGTAGTGTTCCTAGCTAAGAAATTCTTCATAGATAATTCACAGGTAAACTTACCAGTCATACTTATCGCAAACACTGTGCTACTACCATCCCCATGCAGGCAATTGTATCGGAGACCTATGATCACTTAATCGCAGCTGATGCTGTCTTAGGGAGACTGAAAACTACTGGAGCAGGACAGAGCTATCTGAATTCTCTGATTTGAACACAAGTAGGAAAACACTGCCATTCAGGTAAGGACCAGAGGCCTCTTTCAGAGACCTGGTCCAGACGGGGTGGATCTGAGAGTGTCTCCAACAAGCACTGTATCTACAGACTAGGGGGAGATGGTGGTTGTTACTGTTCAGTCACCAATTATGTCAAACTCTTTTGTGACCCCGTGGCCTGTAGCCCACCAGGCTCCTCTGTCCATGGGGCTTTCCAGGCAAGAATACTGGAGCAGGTTGCCGTTTCCTTCTGGGAAACTCCTAGGTGGGAGTTGGACCACACATCAAATGGTTACAGATCTAAGTCCCAATAAAATTCTTTCCAAAGTCCAGTTAATACAAACTAAGAGTTTCTCTAAATGGCTGTCATCACATTTATGTTTTCAGGTGTGGAGAGCTCATTGCTTTTAGGTTCAGAAAGATCTGAAAAAGCTGGTGATGGGCATTTTCACAGCACATGAATCTCTGAATCCCACTTGATCCCAGGCACACAGTGAGTGCAAATCCAGACTGCCACCTACTGACAGGCAGAAGGGGTGGCCTGGCATTGTTCTGTTCTCAGGCACAGCAAGGATGCTGTTGATTACAAATGGTCTACTGAACCCAGCTGCTGCTTCTTAAAAACCTAATAGAAATGAAGCAGTCATTGATTTGAGACCTGAAGTATATATTTCTTAAATGTCTGGGGGGAAAAAAACTTTGCCCAAACATATGTAACATCTGCTGATGGGTTAAAAAGAGAAGGCATATGGAGACTGAGGGTGTAAATATAGTTTTAATTCAAATAACAGCTCCTATTTCTTCAGTATAAGAAATGAGAGGCAGCAGACTTGTACCACTTAACTGAAGACTCCTCGAAGGCAGGAATTATGTCTTACTTATGTTTCTTTTTTCCTAGGCTTGACCTCTTTCTTAGTGCATTTTGAACACAAACAACCCTTTTTAAATGAGTGTTTACAATCTTAATAATAATAGTAAAATTAAAAAGCAAATCAGAAGCTCATATAAATGAACCAAGACCACCCTCAGCTCAAATCCTGCCCCTGATAACTGTCCACTTGAGGCGGATTACTTAACCTCTCCGAGTTCGGGTTATAATTTTTAAAATGCAGATGAAAACGTAAAGAAAGAAGGGATATATGGGTACAGACAGCTGATTCACACAAACTAACACAACACTGTAAAAGCAACTATATCCAATAAAGACTAATTTTAAAAAATGCAGATGACATGACCCCTGGGTTTATCTACCGGGATTAAGTAACAAAATTCACGTGATGTGCTTAGCACAGTGCTTAGAACACAGTAAGTCTTGAATAAATGGGAGGTTTTTTAAAAAGTAAAACAGGGGACTTCCCTGGAGGTCCAGTGATTAAAACTCTGAGCTTTTAATACAAGGGGCACAGGTTCAATCCCCCAGTCAGGGAACTAAGATCCCAGCATGCCACTGACAAAAAACAAACAAAGAAATAAAGATAAGAAGCCTAGAGTTCTGTCTGCTGACCCTGGGCAATGATATTATCTCCAACTCAGGACCCTGTAGCCTCGGCTCCCGTGGCAGTTTCAAGAGGTTCTTCAGCTGGCTGGTCGCTTGCACACACCTGACACGTGAGCACCAGCCGGAGAACCTCAGCAGAGCAGGCTGGGGATGCGGGGAGATTAATTGAAGACTTTTATTATTGTTATTTTTAGTTACAAAACTGCAGGAAAACAGTTCCTGTCGGCGGGTGCATCTCTGGCTGCAAGGCAACAACACGGGTGGGAGGAGGGCTGACCCTTAATCACAGGGAAGCAGGGAAGGAAATTGAGACAGGAAATGTCGGCAGCAAGATGTCCTTCCTCTGGGTCACTCAGGCGCAGCCGCAGGCCAGCATGCTCAGAGCCGGGGATCAGCCCCAAACAAAGCCAGGCCAGAGGAAATGGCCAGCCATCGGATGTCAAACCCAAAATAAATTGGGCAGGCTTCCTTCTGACACCAAGGGACCAGCTCTGCTTCTGCTTGGCTCCCAAACGCTCACGAAAAGTCTGGGAATCTGCCTCAAAAGAAAGTGCTTTCGTTATGGATGAGAGTTAGATGCCCAAGTAGCGGAGGATAGGAGCATAGCTTCATATAACTTTTCTGAGCCTCTGTTTTCTAGTCTGTGAAATGGGAATTTCCAGGGCTGCTATGGAGACCAGAAGCATAAGGTGATGACATTGGGCTTGTCGTGACTCTAGGAATTCTGTTGACTCCTCTCAGGAGAGAAAACGAAAATCCAAACCTTGACGGTCCCTATGCCCCCAACTGAGGCAGGGCAAACCCAGTCTGCCTGGGGACCGCTAAACTCCACTGAGGATGAGAGATGCTGCTTCCAGAGGCACCACATTTATGCCTTTGATCAAAGCTTCTGAAGAACATTTGCTTCCCTTTTGATTTTTTTTAAACGTCGGCTTTTCCAGACAAGTATTTTTTAAGGAATATATTTTGTCAATATTACAAATTAAGCCCTAAGGGATAAATGAATGAAATAAATGCTTATGTTGTGGTAGCTTTTATCCCTAACAAATCTTTTGCTCCCAATACTATTTTTATCGTCAGATATTTCAGTGTTGGGGAGAGTGATTCAGAACACAGGCTAGGAGTCGAACAGATCTAAGTTCAATATCCATATCCTAAGCCTTCTGGATGAATGACTGGACATTTAAACTTATCTATGCCTCAGTCTTGGAGAAGGCAATGGCACCCCACTCCAATACTCTTGCCTGGAAAATCCCATGGACAGAGGAGCCTGGTAGGCTGCAGTCCATGGGGTCTCGAAGAGTCGGACACGACTGAGCGACTTCACTTTCACTTTTCACTTCCATGCATTGGAGAAGGAAATGGCAACCCACTCCAGTGTTCTTGCCTGGAGAATCCCAGGGACGGGGGAGCCTGGTGGGCTGTCATCTATGGGGTCGCACAGAGTTGGACATGACTGAAGCGACTTAGTAGTAGTAGTAGTGTGCCTCAGTCTGCTCATCTGTAAAGTGGGAGAAATAAACACATGATAGGTAACTAGTGAGTTTATGATGCATCGAGACCATAAAGTTTTGCAGTCTTATTTTTCAATAAATTGGCAGGTTCATATTCATTCACTCAGCATTTATTCCAGACCTATTGCCCTGGGCATCATATGAAACAATTAATTTGCTAGTGAATAGAGCTGGATCACTCAGTCTAGTTGAGGACAGAAACATGTAAACTATTGCAATTCCATGCAGCGAATGCTGTCCCAGAGGAAAGTTCTAAATTCATTTGGTTTCCAAAGAAGGGTGTGGTCAAGAATCTCCTTGCAATGTAAGGGAATCCCTGGTCCGGGAAGATTCCACATGTCAAGGAGCAACTAAGCCTGAGCACTGAAACTACTGAAGCCCGTGTTCCGGGATCCCTGCTCCACAGCAAGAGAAACCACTGCAGTGAGAAGTCCATGCACTGAAAGGAGAAGGAGCCCCTGTTTGCTGCAACCAGAGAAAGCCAGTATGCAGCAACAAAGACCAACCACAGCCAGTAAATAAATGAATCTTAAAAACAAAAGAAAGTATAATTGCTGAAACATAGAAGTTCTTTGAAATTTTTGAGGAGGGGGAGAGAGGTGTGATGGAAGGAAGGGAGGGGGTAAAATGTGGAAAAGAAAGTGTTAGTCACTCAGCTGGGTCTAACTCTTTGTGACCACATGGACTGTAGCCAGCCAGGCTCCTCTGTCCATGGGATTCTCCAGGCAAGAATACTGGAGTGGGTAGCCTTCTCCAGCAGATCTTCCCAACCCAGGAACTGAACCAGAGTCTCCAGCATTGCAGGTGGATTCTTTACCATCTCAGCCACCAGGGAAGCTCAAAAGATGGAAAATTTTCACTAAATTAACCTTTTTTAAACAAAAATACAGGTTTTGGGAATGCAGAAGTAAAGACCATGGCCCAACTTTCAGGAAGCGTGCATCATCTCAGAACATGAATGGAAACCAACAATTACAGAATGGGGTTTACTGTCTCACTTTGACCTCAGACATCTAACCTCCAGAACTGTGAGACTATCTATTTTTGTTGCTTATATCACCCAGTTTGGAGTACTTTGTGAGGGCTGCCCTGCTGCTGCTGCTGCTGCTAAGTCGCTTCAGTCGTGTCCGACTCTGTGCGACCCCATAGACGGAAGTCCACCAGGCTCGCCTGTCCCTGGGATTCTCCAGGCAAGAACACTGGAGTGGGTTGCCATTTCCTTCTCCGATGCATGAGAGTGAAAAGTGAAAGTGAAGTCGATTAGTCGTGTCCGACTCCTAGCAACCCCAGGGACGGCAGCCCACCAGGCTCCTCCATCCTTGGGATTTTCCAGGCAAGAGTGCTGGAGTGTGGTGCCATTGCCTTCTCCAGAGGGCTGCCCTAGCAGACTACTATAAGAATATCCTTAAAAGAATTAAAGATCTCAACAGATTTTCTATCATTCACACTGCAAAGACAGCACTTTGATTCTGTCTGGTTGTCTAGGTGAAATAAAAGTCTTTCCACCTGATCTCTGGGCAGAGGAAACTCAGGAAAACAGCTGAAAAGGCATGATCTGGAGACCAAAACAAGAAGTGGGTGTCTCTGTGACTATCTCTATTCCTCCATCCAGTTGGAGGGTACCAACTTGATTAGTAGTACCACCTTCCCTGGTAGCTCAGATGGTAAAGAATCTGCCTGCAATGCAGGAGACCCGGGTTCAATCCCTGGGTCAGGAAGATCCCCTGAAGAAGGAAATGGCAACACACTTGAGTATTCTTGCCTGAAAAATTCCATTGACAGAGGAGCCTGGCAGGCTACAGTACATGGGGTCATAAAGAGTCGGATAAGACTGAGTGACTAACACCTCTGAGCTCACCTTCAGTGATAGTTTAGGCTTTATAATCAAGGGTGTTTTAACAAATGTATAGTAAGTACATGTATAGCAGACTAGCTCTTCAAAAAGAAAAATGTGTATGTATATGTTTACTATAGATTTTAACAATGTATACATAGCATCCAATTTACAAATAATAATACACTTGGTTGTAAATTTCTAGCCAATGCAGTCTCATGGAATGCTTTCATTGATTTTTGCCAAACTCTTGCATCCAGCGCCAACCGATAATTACAATTAAACCAAGACTGATAAATGGAGTTGCTTCCCAACTCACTAACTCTCTTCCCCATGAATGTGTTGTCCTTAAATCTGCTACATGATTTTCTGTTAAACTAATTTCTCACCCTTGTATTAATTATATTCATTAAACTGAATATTTTCCAGCTTTGGCTGTAAGTCAAACTCTGATTTACACTATCTACTGATCTCAGAGGTATAAATACGACACAAAGACCAATTTTAAGCTACTGTAGTGTCATCATCGAATGCAGATTTGGGAGGAAATGCATAATAATCCTCCATTATGTAATGTTTCCACCATACAGAGACCATAGCTATAGAACCCAAGAATGTAGACTAAATGTTCTAAAACATTGAGACAATGATGGATTTTATGTATTACTGTCTTTGGTTTTAGTATAATGCTTTTAATTTTGAGTTTATATCACTTAATTTCTTATAATAGCTGTGTTTAACAATCAGCTTTCAAAATACATAAAAAAATTAACAATTGGCTCTCATAGTCTTGTGCAAGTCAGTCCAGCACACCACTGCATGTGGCTATTACCATCTTGTGGATTTCCCCAATATGTGAATACAGCAGAGATTCAAGCTATAGCCCGAAGAGGAAATAACTGCACCTAATACAATATCCAAAATCACTGTGAACAGTTATGGCAGCCACAAAACTCAAAGACACTTCCTCCTTGACAAATGTAAACAGTGTATTAAAGAGCAGAGACACACTTCGCTGACAAAGGTCTGTATGGTCAAAGCTATGGTTTTTCCAGTAGTCATGTACAGATGTGAGAGCTGGACCATAAAGAGAGATGAATACTGAAACATTGATGCTTTCAAACTGTGGTACTGGAGAAGACTCTTGAGAGTCCCTTGGACAGTAAGGAGATCAAATCAGTCAATCCTAAAGGAAATCAACCCTGAAACTCATTGGAAGGACTGATGCTGAAGCTGAAGTTCCAATACTTTGGCCACCTGATGCAAAGAGCCAACTCACTGGAAAATACCCTGATGCTGGGAAAGACTGAGGGCAGGAGGAGAAGGGGGTGACAGAGGATGGGTTGGTTAGATGGCATCACTGACTCAATGGACAAGAGTTTGAGCAAACTCCAAGGGATAGTGAAGGACAGAGAAGCCTGGTGTGCTGCAGTCCACGGGGTCGCAAAGAGTCAGACATGACTTACCGACTAAACAACAACAACACAATATTACTCTTTTTCCTTCTACCATGCCTTGCCCAAGAGGCAATTCATAGAGTTCAGCATCATCAGTCACAACTATTGATTATATTTTCATGATGTACACCAGCCTGTGAGTCCTTGAGATTAGGGACCATGTGGCCACAGCATGGAGCACACAGTTGGACATACTGTAGCTTCTCAGTGAATGTTTGCAGAACCAGTGACCTAAAATTGTTACCTAGTACTCCAAGCAATCACAAGTCTACCTAGGGTACATGATAATTTCTTTCCTTCATCATCCCTTTTCCAATCAATTTATGGACAAAAAATGGCATAAAAATTAACAGACAAAATGAACTGGGCCTACAGTCATTCTTGTCCTCCTCTTCTACTCTTATTTGTTAAAGCATGGCCATTTGGCTTGATGGGGGAACAAGTAAAATTGTCGGAATGTAATCCTAGGAGCCCTCTCTGGAGTCTTGGACTACAGATTCAGCCAGAGTCCAGCAGAAGGGGCCACATTCAGTGGGACCAGTAACCTCCTCCCTCTAGAAAGAGGATAGAGCAAACACGTGTAAGTCGCTCAGTCGTGTCTGACTCTTTGCGACTCCATGGACTGTAGCCCGCCAGGCTCCTCTGTCAATGGGATTCTCCAGGCAAGAATACTGGAGCGGGTTGCCATTTCTTCCTCGAGGGGATCTTCCTGACCCAGGGACTGAACCTGCATCTCCCGCACTGCAGGCAGATTCTTTATCATTTGAGCCACCACCAGGGAAACCCAGAAGAAAAATATGTAACCTCTTATAGGCCCTGAGGTTTCTAGCTGATGAACACATAAAGTACCCAGACAACTTCTACCTATAGTCAGCAGCCCAACCAGAGCCTGCTACCAAGCAAGCTGTGTATTCCCCACCAACCTGGGTACTCTCTCTGAACTATGCTGTAAAAGAAGAGTCCTGCAAAGGTGCACTCCAACCACCAGGATGGAAATCCACACCGAGGGTCTATCCATGCCGTGGCCCAGCACATCTTTCTGGGATGATGAGAAAATCAGCGGTGCACCCCTTCTCTTCTGTCAATGCCCGCACCCCTTCTCTTCTGTCAATGCCCGCCCCCCAGCCTCTGTTAGTTTTTTACTTTCCCAGTAAAGCCTGTATTATAACCCAAGCTGTGTAACACTGTTGAATTGGCATCAAACCCAAATGAGACTCATTTGGTGGAACAGGAAGGGTCCCAGAAGGAATCCATGATGTTCTGCCTTAACTAGGAATCTATGCATGTGGGGGGAAGTCTGAGCCAAGGAATCAGGTGGCCAGGAGCCCAGCAATCCCCAAAATAGATGTTTTTGAGATCTCTAGTCCTCAAGTAGCTTATCTCTGAATTTCCAATAACACACAAGCTAAAAAACAAGATAGTCAAAACTCTAAATGCCCCTCAATGCCACAAAGCCCATTGAGCATTTGATGTCATGTGATCTTTACTGGTGATTTCTTACTGATGCCCAGGGGGAACTGAGGGCTCACTGTCCACAGTCCAGAACCTAAAGGGCATCTTTGTTCTGGGATTGTTTGGGATACAATGAAAGAGGTATAACAGATGCGATTCTGCCAGATGTTGTGACAAATCAATATGCATTTAATAACAAACAAATGGTAAAGGTGAGTCTTACCTACCATTGAAGGCTCCACAGATAATCGGATGAAAAGAAAAAAGGTTCCCAAAAGATGCCAAATTGTACACCAGCATATTTTGTCCCTTTAAGTCTTTTTCAATCATTATTGTGAACGGAACACCCAGGGTCATCAGTAAGATGCAGTTGCTGGTCACCTTAACACATGCAAGACACACAGTAACTCTAGACCAGACACTTCTGTGTGACATCTTGAAAAATATTTCGAGATAACTTCTGGAGCACGTCATGGTCAGACCACACTAAAAGAACAGCAAGTTCTTCATGCTTCTTCAAGAGTTCAAGCCATGTCAGCTTGGTCCTACAAACGGAACTTCCACAGATCTGCACTTTGAACATGTATGAAAAATAAAATATATAATATTTAGCTGTATAAATTTCCCCACTGAACCATGTCTATCTTTTAAAATAAATGATGACCTCTGTCCAATAAACTATAAGCAGTCTGGAGTCACTGAGCAGGCACCAGCCCAACGACATCCGTTTCCTGAAGAAGTAGTTCTGGGGGAAATAGTGGAGACAGTCGTGAAGTGAATTGATTCAAGTCCAAAAGAAAGTGGAATCCATTTTATATTATTCTCTGATTCCTCTGCAAAGATAGAATAATTCTTTGCAGAAGGACAGAAAAATTAAACTGAACTTTGATTCTCGTGAAGTACAGCTCAGCAGTGGTGAGCACACGGGGCTGTGGTCTTCACATCAACCCAGTCCCCACCTGACAGCTGCTCCTATTATCACATGCTGCTACCCGGCTGAGCTGTGATGGTGTTTACGGGGGACATCAGAGAGCAATAGCCACTGCTTAGCCAAACCTCCAGGTGGCTCAGTGGTAAAGAATTCACCTGCCAATGCAGCAGATGCGCCTTTGATCCCTGGGTTGGGAAGATCCCCTGGAGGAGGAAATGGTGACCTACTCCAGTATTCTTGCCTGGCAAATCCCATGGACAGAGGAGCCTGGTGGGCTATAGCCCATAGGGTCGCAAAGAGTCAGACATAACTGAGTATGCATGCAGCCACACTCAGCAGTGGGGCCGTGTTCATTTAAGACACTGAGGTCAAAGTGTTTCAATTCTTGAAAGTCACAATGGTGCCACAAAGCACAAAAAATAAAATCCTTTCATGTTGAGATCTGGTTCTGTCTGCAAAGGACCACATGGACTGTGAAAGCTCCTTCACACCCACCAACAAAAAATAAAATCCAAGTCACGTAGGCTATCCTAAAAGTCACGTGGAAAACACTAAATTATTTTGGGCAGTGAACTTGTTTATGAAAATCTACAGGGATCACTGTATGTGCGAGTGTGAAGGGCTTCTGAGTTTCAAATGGAGGAATCATAATCCATACTCAGCACCATTATTTTTATAACTAGCACAGTGGTCCCTTTTGAAATTGCTTAGGGAGTCATTAACAGTGAAAGGATAGGAATCTAAGACTTCTATATCATGATTACTTCTCTCTACAAATGATATGTATTTTTTATGTTAGGAATTAGATTGTTGGTTGAGACAGTTAAGTCATTGTTGTTCGACTGCTAAGTAATATCTGACTCTTTGCGACCCCATGGACTGCAGCACGCCAGGTTCCCCTGTCCTTTACCATCTCCCGGAGTTTGCTCAAACTCATGTCATTGAATGGATAATGCCATCCAACCATCTCATCCTCTGTTCAGTAATTACCAACAGAAAAAAAAAAACAAAACAGCACAAACACAATA
This sequence comes from Bubalus bubalis, assembly GCF_019923935.1. Lineage (NCBI taxonomy): Eukaryota > Metazoa > Chordata > Mammalia > Artiodactyla > Bovidae > Bubalus > Bubalus bubalis. Next base: position 12,326,399 of record NC_059169.1, on the reverse strand, counting down.
GCAAGAAACCCTAGGCTGCTGACACTTACCTAACTCTGGCCCTATGGAGAAGATGCTTTCTGAATAGAGAAAAAAGGCAGGAGTAATGGCAGCCATAGCCAAGGAATCTGGTTACAATAAATGCTGTCAAGAAATTGTATGCAATACGACATTAATTGTGATTGAAGAGCTGTACTTACAGTTTCTGTCTGCGGACTCCCAGATGTTTCCTGTGTGCTACCTGAACCCAAAGCCCTGTGTGGAAGATTGAAGGTCACTGCAAAACTCAAATGTTAATAGCTTGGTTTTGATGGAATCAAAACATCAATATATCTTCCATAACCTATTTATTTATTACAGGGCTTCCCAGGAGGCTTAGTGGTAAAGAATCTGCCTGCCAATGCAGGAGACATGGGTTCAATTGCTGGATTAGGAAGATTCCCCTGGAGGAGGAAATGGCAAACCATTCCAGTCTTCTTGCCGGGAGAATCCCATGGACAGAGGAGCCTGGAGGGCTACAGTCCACAGGGTTGCAAAGAGTTGGACGTGACTGAGTGCGCGCGCACACACACACACATATTTATCCATTATACACCTGCCTTCTACCTGGCACTGTTGTTTCCACATACAACAGTGTAACATAAAGACAATCTTGTCATATATTAAGTGAACAAAGAAGGCAACCTACATACACACAAGGTTCACCTTTATATAGTTCACATCTTCTCAACAAATACCTGTAGCATTTATATTCAACAATCTCTAGCTGTATTTGGAGCACTAGAACTAGGTCATTTTCTCCCTTAAAAAAAAAAAACAGCATATTTTTTTCAGGGTTAGTATAGTTGTTGGGCTTTTTTCTTTAAATTTTTTTTTAATTTGGACTATTTTTTAAGTCTTTATTGAATTTGTTACAATATTACTTCTGTTTTAGGATTTAGGTTTTTTGGCCACGAGGCAGGTGGGATCTTAGTTCCCCAGCCAGGGATCAAATCTGCACCCCCTACACTGGAAGGCAAAGTCTTCATCACTGGCCATCAGGGAAGTCCCAGGACAGCTGTTTTGACTCTTCAATCCAGCATGTGAGAACGGTGAAAACTATACGTACCCTAAAGATACAGGATAATTCTTAGAGGGCTCTGAAACCCACCAAGTGAGGAGCATCTGCGATTTTTAAAGATATTCATGTTGTAAGATCTTAGCATTCAAACCTAAAATAAATGGTTTCAAGATGGACAATATAACACTGATTACCAAACTCCAAATTAACATTCATGTTCCACTTCTAAGATGATACACCTGGTTTTGATTACCAGTGTGTTTAATTTTTCTAATAACTACAAATTGGCAGATTACACCTCACATAGTCATTGAATCTCAGTGTTTTGAAGACAGTCCTATCTGTGTTTCAACAACCTTGTCAGTATTTTCAGATCTAGTCATCAAATCATAGTGGCAGATACACAAAAGCACAAAGTCCCATGATTTAGGAATTTAAAGACTCCAATAACATAGATGTATGTTTAAAAGTTAAATTATAAGAAAGTATTTATAACTTTAACGTTTTAAGACAATACTAGAAGAGATGTCAATTTTGGTGCATGAAGGAGTATATAGATTCAGACTCAGATCTGACTAGCTCCAAACCCTGTGCCCTTGCTTTAGACACAGCTGTTTCCAGAAAGGTCTGCCTAGCTTGCTCTCTCCACTAACCTTGGAATTTGTCTTTTAGCAAAATGCCTCTGAAAGGCGTGGCTGTCTTTCACAAAGAGGAGGCATCAGGCAATCGTGAGATGGGAAGACCTTGACACAAGTCCTGGAGGCTGGTCTGCACAAGGGACTCTGGAATGTTCTTCCCCAGCAGGGGCATCTCATGTCATTTGCTGCCCTGGAACACTGAGGACACTCCCCTTAATGCCCTTGCTGCGTCAGCAGGCTCCCTTGCCCTCTGACTTCCAGGTGGGCTCAGTTAATAAGGGTTATGAAGAGAGAATGAAGGTAGAAAACAGTACATCTGGGAAATCTGTCTGCCAGGCCTCTGCCCTACAGAGTCACTGCGTCCTGTGTAGGAAGGCCTCAGCTCCTGTTCTGTGGTCAGCCCCACAGGGCTACTGTAGCCAGGTGCCATTGACGGCTCTCTCCCCTACCCTCTCAGGCCCTGATGTTACAAATGTCCGCACCTTGCCATCTTCCCCTCGTAGCTTCCATATACCTTGTCCCTAACTCCATCAACAATCCCTTTATGAATCCTCCTCAAATTACCCAATTTGATTATGCACCTGTCTCCTTCCTGCCAAAACCATAGCTAACACAAACACTGAGACTCAGGAAGTCTCAAAAAGGTGATATTTGATTTGAGTCTTGAAGGATGAGTGTAATCTTATCACATAAAAAAGGAAGGATCAACAGCCACAGGCAAGTAAAATATCTCTTTCCAAGAGCACTGCAGGTCTGGCGGCTCAGCTCCATGGGACACATTTACACCATGTTCTACATGGGCGGCATCTGGAATTAGGCAATAGCATCATAATTGCAGGGCTGAATTTTAGTCCATATCCAAAGGTGCATGTGAAACACTATTTTCCAAATTTTCTACAGTTCAGCTTTGGTTTCTATTTCAAACAATCCATCCCATAGAAAACAAAGTTTCTAAATCAATTTGAGATTTCTACTCAAACTGAAATGGGGCTATCTGGAGATTAAAATTTTTTTTCAAAAAAAAAAAATGTCAGCAAATATTTCAAAAACACCCAACTATGTTGAATGACATTTTATTTCTTTGGAATACATTAACTCAACATTTGTTAAGAGTTCAGTGTGGAACTAGTGTTATATGTTGTAACAGTGTGGGTTAGTGTTATATGGTTCAGTGCTAGAGTTCAGGGTGGCCCATGAAAAGAGGTTCTGCCAAGCAGCTGATTAGGCTGAACGTGAGTCAGGAGCACATTTAGTCTCTGTATGAGAACGAATTATTTTTAGGCCTTTGGTCCATCGACTGTTTGTATGCAAATAGGGATGCTAATTATACATAAGTTTTATCTACTTGGTACAGCAGCTTGGCACCACATCAACTTGGAAGTCTTCTTGCAGAACTTTGTGAGAATTGAGTTGCTTTTAAAATACATTTCTTTAAAAAAAAAAAAAAAGTCAGTCTAGTAACTAATTTACATTGACCTTCCATCTAATCAGTGCCCACCAGCAAAGTTTAACCACAGCTTGACAGGAATGATGGCAAAAAAAAAAAAAAAAAATTAGCCAGAAGCATTAGAATATAATCTGTAGGATCCCAGATGGCTAACAAACACATGAAGAGATGCTCAACAGCACTCATAATTAGAGAAATGCAAATCAAAACTACAATGAGATATCACCTCACACCGGTCAGAATGGCCCTCATCAAAAAGTCTACAAACAATAAATGCAGGAAATGGTGTGGAGAAAAGGGAACCCTCTTGCACTGTTGGTGGGAATGTAAATTGATACAGCCACTATGGAAGACAGTATGGAGATTCCTTACAAAACTAGGAATAAAACCACCATATGACCCAGCAATCCCACTCCTAGGCACATACCCTGAGGAAACCAAAATTGAAAGAGACACATGTATCCCATTGTTTATTGCAGCACTCTTTACAATAGCTAGACCATGGAAGCAACCTAGATGTCCATCAACAGATGACTGGATAAAGAAGTCATGGTACATATACACAATGGAATATTACTCAGCCATAAAAAGGAATGCATCTGAGTCAGTTCAAATGAGGTGGATGAACCTAGAACCTATTATACAGAGTGAAGTGAGTCAGAAACAGAAGGATAAATACTGTATTCTAACACGTGTATATGGAATCTAGAAAGATTTTATTTGTGCTGAAGAATTTATTTACAGGGCAACAATGGAGAAACAGACATAGAGAACAGACTTCTGAACATGGGGAGAGGGAAGAAGAGTGTGAGATGTATGGAAAGAGTAACATGGAAACTTACATTACCACACGTAAAATAGATAGCCAAAGGGAATTTGCTGTATGTCTCAGGAAACTCAAACAGGGGCTCTGTATCAACCTAGAGGGGTGGGATGGGGAGAGAGATGGGAGGGGGTTTCAGAAGGGAGGGGATATATGTACACCTATGGCTGATTCATGTTGAGGTTTGACAGAAAACAACAAAATTCTGTAAAGCAAGTATCCTTCGATGAAAAATAAATTAATTTTTAAAAAAGAATATAATCTATAGGATCCATGAGGCACACTGAAATCTTTTCAAATCGGATTATGAAAAAAAAAAAAAAACCTTGAAATAAATAATTAGAAGAAGAAACGGCCACCCATTCAATCAGCTGAACTAAAGCATTTACTTAATAAGGTTAATGGCAAAAAAACCTCCATACACAAAGGCCCAACTGAAGCCAAAATTAAGTATGCTGATCCTTGCTGTCAACCTGAGATAAAATGTGGAAATGCTAGTGCTTACCACCAATTAAGCATATGTTTGGACTTCCTCTGTTTCTTTTGTGCATTCACACAACACCTGCTGGGGAAGCCCACAAACCTGCGAGATCATTGGAAACCAGGACACAAACTGATCTTTCCATCTTGGTGTAGTAACCCCAAGTGCCTCTCACAAACACCAAACCAAGAGTTGGATCACAGGAAACGAGGCCATGGTTTTCTTCCTAGCCAGCTACACTAAGAAAAGCATCTGTGGTGTTCTGTACCTAAGGTACAAGGATAGCTCTGGCTCAAAATACCTGTTTCTGTTGTCCTGTCTTTATACAGCTGGGAGCACTCTGCAGTTCCACTGACTGGATGAGGGAGCAGGAAGTCATCCTCCATTTTCCTTGATCACTCACCCCATCCAGCTTCTTTCAGTTCAGGTCAGTTGTTCAGTAGGGTCCGTCTCTTTGTGACCCCATGGATTACAGCACGCCAGGCTTCCCTGTCCATCACCAACTTCCTGAGCTTGCTTGAGCTCATGTCCATCGAGTCGGTGATGCCATCCAACCATCTCATCCACTGTCGTCCCCCTCTCCTCCTACCTTCAATCTTTCCCAGCATCAAGGTCTTTTCAAATGAGTCAGTTCTTTGCATCAGGTGGCCAAAGTATTGGAGTTTCAGCTTCAGCATCAGTCCTTCCAATGAATATTCAGGACTGATTTCCTTTAGGATTGAGTGGTTTGATCTCCTTGCAGTCGAAGGGACTCTCAAGAGTCTTCTCCAACACCACAGTTCAAAAGCATCAATTCTTCAGTGCTCAGCTTTCTTTATCCAAGGGACTCTCAAGAGTCTTCTCCAACACCACAGTTCAAAAGCATCAATTCTTCAGTGCTCAGCTTTCTTTATCCAGCTTCTTGAAAGAAAGAAAGTGAAAGAAAGTGAAGTCTCTCAGTCGTGTCCGACTCTTTGTGACCCCATGGTCTATAGCCCAGCAGGCTCCTCCATCCATGGGATTCTCCAGGCAAGAGTACTGGAGTGGGTTGCCATTTCCTTCTCCTTATCCAGCTTCTTGGGAGACCATAAAGATGAAGTGTTTCAGGTATAGACACACCCACCTGATTCACAAACCACATATCCCATTCTTTTGCTGAAAATAGTCTCTATACTATATATCAATCAGAGGAGGCTAGTTTGTACTATGGAAACATGCCACAAATCTCAGTGGCTTCAAAGACTGATATCTCACTGGTAGGACACATTCTCCATTACTCTCTGAGGGCTCTAAGTCGTCCTCACACTGGGACCCAAGCTGGTGGAGCAGCCAACCACCTGGAATACTGCCTGCGCCTGTGGGCTCAGTAGCTTCTGTCATGTCCGATTCTGTGTGACCCCATGGACTGTAGCCCGCCAGCCTCCTCTGTCCATGGGATTCTCCAGGCAAGAATATTGCAGTGGGTTGCCATGCCCTCCTCCAGGGGATCTTCCCAACCCAGGCATTGAACCCATGTTTTCCTGCATCTCCTGCATTGCAGGCAGATTCTTTACCCACTGAGCCACCTGGGAAGCCCTGGAATATTGCCTGACTCTATGCCAAATAACACATGCATTCTTTAAACGTCTACTTATATTCCATAGACCAAAGCATGCCACCAGTACATACTGAAGCCAGCCCCGCCATGTGCATAGAGTAATACAAATCAGAATATTTGTGAATAGTCCCATGACACTTCAAAATACTCTACATATTGCTGCTGGGAGGGGGTAGTCAGAAAGGCAGAAAAGTGGAAGGAAACAGAAGCAAGCTGAAGTAAAGCAAAGAGATGCAGATAGGAAAAAACGTGAGAGGAAAGGATGGAGTTTGTGGCAATGATTTTTAGTCACTCATATGACCTATATTTAGATTTTTGACAGTTGCATATGCACAAGCAATTTCTCTTCTCACCTTCTCCTTACTTTGGCTCTTCAACTGATAAAGAATGACAAGCAGAGGGGGTGATAAGCTGACAAGACAGCACCATGCTGTGTGTGTGTGTGTGTGTGTGTGTGTGAATGTGTGTGCTGGTGTGGAAGAGCTGTCATATGAGGCAGGTTGTTTTATTAATCCTCCAAGAAAATGACCAGGGTGGAGGAGGCTGTGAATGAGTGTCTGCAGCAGATAGCTCCACTGTGACACGTGTAGGTGTCCACACCTTGTCCCCTCCAGGAGCTCCTTGGCTAAGGAAGGGGGACATGCTGGAGATTCTATAGATCTCCAGTCACAACTTTCAGGACTTGGAAATGTATGAATCCAAAAATATCTCAGGCCCAAGAATGGATGCTCAGATCTGGCAAACAAAACGGATGCCCCAGTCACAGATGCCCAACCCAGGGACTGAACCCACATCTCTTATGTCTCCTGCGTTGGCAGGCAGGTTCTTTACCACTAGCACCACCTGGGAAGCCCACTGAATATGTAAGATATGCAAAATACATTTTTAAACAAAAACAGCATGGGGGAGACTTCCCTGGTGCTCCAGTGGTTAGACTCTGTGCTCCCAGTGCAGGGGGCCTGGGTTCACTCCCTGGTCAAGGAACTAGATCCCACCTGAGGCAACTAAGGGTTTGCAGGCCACAACTAAAGATTCCCCGTGCCACAACTAAAACCCAGCACAGCCAAATAAACAAATTTCTTTTAAAAAAATAGAACCTTATTTTAAAAAGAATCCAGTGGGTAAAGGATGAGCTATTTCATAAAAAGGACCAGGAAATCAGAAAGTTCTTTGGAAATAAATCCATTTGGATACCTGCTACAGCTCATCACCGACTGACATAAATTCTCACTGCAAAAAGCCACAGGGATTTAATTACAAGAGAAAACAGCAATAGATCTCACGACATAAAATTTTTAACTTATTGTCAAAAAATCAAAGTACAGACCTCTCTGGTGGTCCCATGGTTAAGAATCCACCTTGCAATGCGTGGCAAGCAGCTTTGATCCCAGGTCGGAGAACTAAGATCCCACATACCACAGAACAACTAAACCCACGAACCACAGCTTGAGAACCCACGCCCTGCAATGAAAGATCCCGCATGCAGCCGTTAAGACCTGATGCAGCCAAATAAAGAAATACAAATTTTAAAAAATCAAAATAAAAGGTGTGTCAGACTGTGCGTGAGGGTTGGTATCTAATGTGATAGGCAAAATGTGAAAGGCAAAGATGAACACATCGTCACTTCATTACGAGCTCTTATAATTCGATAAGACAATAAAGAATATGGCTAAACATAAAAAGTCAGCTTCAGTCCGGAATGAAGGTAGGTAGACCACGCAGAGAGGCCACAGCCTGGGGAGGCCAGGAAGAAGGACAGCATCATTTCTGCTCTATGCTTGGCTACGTCCCACGGGAAGACGAGTCAGTGTACCCACCGCAGACCCACCTGGTGTTCACCCAGGTACATCCAATCTCTCCCAATCGTCCCCTCAACCCCTCCACGCCCTGTACCACCATCATAATCGCTCAGTCCACTATCGCTAAAAGTAGTCACAAATATTCTAAGCACGCTGGCAGCACTGTATCAGACACTTATTTATGTCTCATCACTTCCTTACGTATAGTTTTTGGCTACCCCAATAAATGGCAAGACTCTGAGAGTGTGAGCATCCTGTCTGCACAAGAGGCAGCTTGTTGAAGTGAAAAGAACAATAATTTGATTGAAAGTTGCACCCCACCACCTATGACCCTGCATACTTGGTGTCCGACCTTAGGTTAGCCTCCAATTCTCTGTAAAAGTGGAAATGATTATATTTTCTTTGCCAAGTTATCATGGGATAACCAATGTCTTGATAAATTTAAAGTGTTATAAATCATAAAGCCCATAAATTCCCAAGAAGCTTGCCATCAGTTTTCAGTTCAGTTCAGTTCAGTTCAGTTGCTCAGTCGTGTCTGATTCTTTGCGACCCCATGGACTGCAGCATGCCAGGCTTCCCTGTCCATCACCAGTTTTCATAGGCAATAGAAAATAATAATAATTAACATTTTTGTATGTTATTTTAAATATTTTGCATGTTAAGTATTTTAATTTAAAAATAATTATTTAAATTATTTTAACATCTATCAGATGCTTTACATAGTAACCCTATAACGTCAGTAATATTATCTTCATTTTTAAGATGAGAAAATTGAGATGCTTAAGGAAGTTAAAGGGCTTCCATGGTGGCTCAGGTGGTAAAGAATCCGCCTACAGTGCAGGAAACCTGGGTTCAATCCCTGGGATGGGACGATCCCCTAGAGAAGAGAATGGCTACTCACTCCAGTATGCTTGCCTGGAGAATCCCATGGACAGAGGAGCCTGGCAGGCTACAGTCCGTGGGGCTGCAAAGAGTCGGATATGACTGAGCGACGAGGCACAAGCACAATGAAAGTTCAATAATTTGCCCAAGATTATGGGTAAATGGCAAAGAAGAGACTCCTTTTCATTATTATTTTGTATTTTCCTTTGGGCCTAGAAGACTGTATCCCACATAATGCATTCAGTAAATATGGATGACATGCTGAAGCCTATTTATACTGTTTATGTAGCAAATCAGAGCTATCTTTTCCTTTCTGGGTTCCTCTGCTGTAATAGACTTTTATGACATGTTTACGTCTAAAGAACACAACTTTCCAGCAATACATGGCTCTGTGCAAGCCAGAATGACCATACTTAGATAGACGTGGCATTCACTTCTTCCCTTCTAGATTTTCACTCTTTGTCACTAGCTATAAACAGTCGCCTCCCTGGTAGGTAGTACTTGAATTTTTTCGTCTGACTTTCTATCTCCCTGAGCATCTCCACCAGGAAATCCTTAGGGGCAACTAGACTGGCAGAGCGATGCCTGCATCCATCTCCTGCATCTCGGAGTGTCAGCCAGACCCTAGGAGCCCTCAAGTGCTTGATTCACTATGGTGGCAATCCTGCTTCTTCCGGGTTTTATTACGACTTCCCTTCGCCCTTGGATCTGAGGTTTCTAAGTTACAGCATTTACCACAATCCTAAAAGATATTCACTGCTTTTATCTGCAGGTGAAGGCTCTGGTTCAAGGCAGCCAAATATAAAAATGTGCTTCTTTGCAGGCTCAACTGCAAAATGAACACAAATCCACTGTGTCTGTCTTTGCCCTCCTGTGACAGCTCATACCGTTTTCAAGCAACCTTACTGCATCCTCTGAGATAATGCCTCCAAAAATCAGAATTTCAGAGTCACATTTTACAGATGAGGATCGGAGGTCCAGGGAGGGGACATGCTTCGTTCCCCCTAAAGATCTGATTTGGTCTTAACGCAGTAACCAAGGTCCCTGACTCAGGTCTTTAGGGATCAATTTTAAAGGCTGTTGGAAAGAAGTTTATTTCACTCCACCCTTCACTCATCAAGGATTGCAAGTGACCCTGAGGGAAGAAAAACGGGGCTTCTCAGAATTCCGGTTCCTGATCCCTGGACATTTTCAATCACCTCTGCCTAATGAAGGACTTCCTAGGTGGTACTGGTGGTAAAGAACCCACCTGAGATGCGTTTTTGATCCCTGGGTCAGGAAGATCCCCTGAGTAGGAAGTGGCAACCCATTGCATTATTCTTGTCTAGAAAATTCCATGGACAGAGGAGCCCGGTGGGCTACAGTCCACGGGTCGCAAAGAGTCAGGCACAACTAAGCAACTAAGTGCTATATGATGAACATTTGAAAACTACACAGAACTCAAGAACTTGCGATTTCTTTACCAGCTAATCAGCATTATGAGCAGTGAGACTCCTGGAGCAGAAGGACACAGCATTATTTCACTCATCAAGCTGTTGATGTTTTCTCATTCATCATCGGTCAGGGAGTTTTGGCCCCTCTTGCCTTTCTGGTTCCCCTTTGGAAAACATCATATGAGACTGCATTAAAGGCATCACCAGCCTCCTGCTTCACATGGTACTTAAAGCTATCTGGAAGCACCTCCAGGCATCACACTGAATAGTTGGACCATGAGCTTTGCCTGGCATGACCCCCTCTGCTCTTGATTCTTGAGGGAAATCATTTGTTTGCATCAAGCCTCACAGACAGCATCAGTCCTGGAGCACTGGCGAGTGCAGCCACACAGAGCCATGTATCTCACCAATTCTCATATTCACACCAGAAAGTTCTCAGCTATGCCTGAAATTCCCAAGAAGCTTCAGCGTTCTTGGAGCATCTGAAGAGGAGGGAGCAAACAGAACATAAGAAACACTGGCAGCCAGTGAACCAAGTGAAGAGTGTGTGGTTGAGGATGCTGATAAAACTCCTCTCTCTCTCTCTGTCTCTCTCTCTCTCTCTCTGACACCCTTGGCTATCACCCTCATCTACTCCTGCAGATACCTGCATCCTGCTGATGCCTTTGATTGCATTTGTGGAGCAGGCAGACCACACCAGCTCTGTCAAAAAGGGGACAGTAATACCATCGTGAGAAGTGGCACGCTTTACTTTGGAAACGATGATGAATTTAAACCAACGAATGCCTTGCAATTATGAAATCAAATGCTAAGAAACCTGGGCATTGGCAGGAGGAACAGGGTGAGTCAGCAAGGGAAGGAGGAATGTTATCTGCTTTGCCAGGCTTTTACCTCCTGGCTTCAGAGCCACCCGCTCTGTTCTGCTCCACAGGCTTCTGTTTTAAATTAGCACTAAATGAAACAGAATTAAAATATGATGGGATAGCCTTTAGGTGACTCTGTTCTGCATTTAAATCCTTGAAAAATATTGCATTTCCAAATTCTGAACACTTTCATGTTCAAGGAATAATTTGAGTTTGAGGATAAGAGTGATTTTTTTTTAATGGCTTCTTTGTGGTTAAGAAGAAACTATTGCTAAATTTAACAAGGCAGAATGTGATGGGGTTGAAGAAGAAAGTCAACTGTAGCTAAGAGAAGAGTCCCTGGTCCCCTGCCTCTGACTCCATGTATGAAAAGGGAGGAAACTGGAGGATGGATTTGATTTTTCCTAGGGTTTGAAGGAGTTTAGCAATATAGTTGTAGCTTTTAGACCGGGCCGATCTGGTACCTTCCAACACTGTGATATTAGCCCACAAGGCTACTCTGTCCACAGAATTGTCCAGGCAAGAATACTGGCGTGGGTTACCATTCCCTTCTCCAGGGATTGAACCGGGGTCTTTACCATCTGAGCCACCAGGGAAGCCCCATGTGACAAGACCAATTCAAATTGATTGTGGAGTCAGTGTCCTTAGGGATTAAAGAACCACCTCGCCCACTCCCTTCATCCACCCCTCCAACCGTATATATTGAAGATCAGAAGAGTTAGGTAACTTGTCCAAGATCATCCTGCTGGATGACAATAAATGGACTGCCACCATTAGCCAGCCCCTGCGGGTCTCTCCAATCTCTCACACAGTCTAGTATTAACACAGTGTTCAAGGCTCCAGGTTGGAAAATCAAAGCCACTAAAATGGACATATACAAACTGCTATATTTAAAATACATTACCAACAAGGACTTACTGTATAGCACAGGGAACCCTGCTCAATATTCTGTAATAACCTAAATGGAAAAAGAATTTGAAAAAGAATAGATACATGTATGTGTATAACTGAATCACTTTGCTGTACACCTGAAACTAACACAATATTGCTAATCAACTATGCTCCAATATAAAATAAAAATTAAAAAATAAGAATTAAAAATAATAATAAAATGAATTCTTTGAAAAGATTAAAAAAAAAGAAGCCCAAGGATTGGAGACTCTATGATCTGACAAAGAAAAAGAAGTCTCTTTACTTAGTCCAAGACAGGCTTTTTGATAGATTTGTTTTCTCATCCATACTGATATAAATAAATGATTAAATATAAATAAATATGAGACAAGAAACAAATCTCCCATGCAGAAGCATTCCAAATAATTTATGTAGATACTCAGCTTTCAAGGAGGTGGAATAAAATCCCCACTCATGGAGTGTGAGTTGCACAAAGTGACTTCCTTTCGAAAAGTGCAATGTGCAAAAGAGAAGGGAAAAGGAGAAACTTTATATTAATAGTAGAGAAACCTGATAAACGTCACCTCAGCCAGTTGACCAATGTCAACATCAAAAGTTAAATCATATTGATGGTATGTACCCTTGATACCATGTGAAGAGAATGGCATTTTATTTCTGTGATTTTCCTCCCCAAACCCATAACTACAGTCTAATCATGAGAAAAATATGAAATGAATCTGAACTGAGGGGTGTTCCACAATATGCTTGACCAGCATTTTATTCCTTGAAGCTGTCAAGGTCATCCAAAACAAGGAGAATCGAAGAAATGGTTGCAACCAACAGCAGCCTAAGAAAACATGACGACTGAACATAACGTGGTATCCTGGATAGGATCCTGGAACAGAAAAAGAGCTTTAGGGAATAACTGAGGAACTCCGAATACAGTATGGACTTTAGTTAACAATAATGTATTAATATTGGTTCATTTGTAACAAAGGTACATACTATTCATAACAGAAAAGTGGGTGTAGGGTACATAAGTATTCTCAGTATTATTTAACCAGTAATTCTGTAAATCTAAAACTGTTTTAAGTAAAAAACATATTAACAACAACAATAACAAACTAATCATCACCACTAAGTGAGGTCCAAGAAAGCTGGTTAATAAGCATTTAATCTGCTCTCTAGTTTCACATTTGGCTGAAATATTTTGTAGGCATCGTCTCTGGGTTGGAACAAGTATGATTCATTAAAGCAGCAATAATATTATCTGCCCTGAATGTTACAGTTTCACAAGGATTCCTGGAGGGTGGGCAAGTTCCTTCTGCCCCCAGCCCTTCTTTATTTCTTCCTCATGATCACATTATGAGGTTCAAAATAGAGCAGACATTTCAACAGGCCATGTCCCTGCCCCGCCTCCCCCATACAGCTGGAATTTGATTTAGTAATATACCTGAACCACCTCATTATTGCAGTGTGGCCAAGAGGAAATTAGGGCTGAAACCACATTAATTCTTAATTGGGTATCATTTTATTAAACAGAAAATGGGAATCACCAGGTACTCGTCTGCCATCTGAAGCACGAACAGCCATGCAAAACAGCCTCTGGATCTCAAAACTGCCTCTCCTGTGACTGGTTTTTCATCACAGGATCAGAGCATGAAAGAGTCAGGTATGGTAATAATATTATTAAGGATGATAATGACAATACTTAACGTTTACTGAGTCCTTCCTGTGTGTCAGGTTCTGGTCTATATGTTTTTGTGTGTTTTTTTATGGTTGTCTTTCAAAAGGGTTCCACCTGCCAATGCAGGAGACTCCCGTTCGATCCCTGGGTGAGGAAGTTTCGATCTCTGGAGGAGGAAATGGCAACCCACTCCAGTGTTCTCTCCTGGGAAATCTCATGCACAGAGGAGCCTGGCAGGCTACAGTCCATGAGGTTGTAAAAGAGCCGGACACGACAAAAAGAATAAGCTGGATTCAGAAGAGTGCAAGAGGGTAAAACAACTTTGTTATCCTTATACCCGTGACTTTCAGCTATGCTATCTCATCACAGTCCTAGACCATATATCAGACAGCATTTTCCAAGTCACTCTCGGGAATGAAAAAGCATCCCTACTTTGATATATAAAAAGTCCAGCCCCGTCTTACATCAAAGCATCAATCTCTCAACCAATTGGAAGCTTCTCCTACAAAAGTTCAGGCTTGACTCAGACTGAAGCCACCTGAAAGGGCCAGAGGGAGGTGGGGCAGGACCCTCTCTGTTGCTCTTTCTCAACCTTTTTCTTCTTCGGTCACCTCACGCCTCTAACTGTGCTTGGAGGAGGGAAAGGAGAGAGGATAAGGAAGGAACAGGGACAGTCTCACCTGACGAGCGCTGCTATAATCTGGTGCTGATGTCCTTTAAGGGGGTGGACATCGAGTGAGTCCTTGGAGTTTTGACATTAAACTGATTATGATCAGTATTTTAATATGTTTAAAATTAAGCTAAAGCACAAAAATACAGCATCTCACAGCCATTTGGATGGCTACAATTAAAAAAAACACAAATAATAATAATAATAAATGTAGGCAAGGTCATGGAAAAACTGCAACCCTTGTATACTATTGGTGAGAATGTAAAATGTTGCTCCCACTGATGAAAACAGGATGGTAGTTTCTTGAAAAAACTAAAATACAATTACATATGATTGAGCAGTTTCACTTCTG